>NC_139245.1:28919698-29175535 GCF_977018435.1 Lepisma saccharinum | reverse complement strand
ATATATATATATATATATATATATATCAACAACCTAACAACGAACATTATTCAATCAACATTCGATCACCATTACGATATAATCCTTCAATAAACCCCTGGTTCTCTGATTTTCCAATCAAGTAATATAATGAAATTTAGCATAAATAAACTTATCGATATTAGATTTGCTGGACACTAGAATGTGCGTCACTGGAAATTGAATCTAGGTCGTATTGATTACATAAAGATCATGTTATTAGTGAGGCATTTTTGAGGGCCTCAAGGAATAAAGTATGAAGAGAGGTTACACATAAATTGACGCTGGATGGAGATAAAGCACAAGTATCTGTAAGGCCTCTCCCCCTTCTCGGTCTCCCCCCCCCCTCTCTCTCTCTCTCTCTCTCTCTCTCTCTCTCTCTCTCTCTCTCTCTCTCTCTCTCTCTCTCTCTCTCTCTCTCTCCCCTTCTCTCTGTTCTATTCACTCACTCACAAGTCTTTCCGATGTTTGTGAGACATCCGTCCTATTGTCAATTCTCAACCTTCATTCTATCTCTAGCACCGTTAAAACAAATACCGTGGTACACAAAAACTGTTAATGCTGACGCCTTGTAATCAAAAGACCCCAGATTCGATCATGGCATAGTGGATTGGATCCCACTTTAAACTGTAGGCAGCGTCCCGATTAGCTTACCTGGACGTAAAGTGGACCTAAAAACACACTTTGCGCAACTCTTTTCACAAAAACTCGCGATATAGCATAGTATGGCTTCATTCAATATGCAGAAAACGCTACAGGTCGCATTTCCAAAGTTACGTCCTTCGATATGCTATTTTTGGGCTTATTCATATTCTATGCACCTCTCAAAAATAATTCTGGATCCGCGTATGCATGTAGATCTCAATCGGTTTATCTTTTTTAACTACTTATACTATTGTACTACTACTACTACACAGGGTGATTCAAAAGTCTCTTGACATTTCCCTTAAATCGCTAATGAATGGCGTTCAGGCTGGAATAAAAGACACTGTTGTTTTCCAGCGAGATGGTGCACCACCCCATTTCGCCAGAATCGTTTGGGACTACCTCGCTGACACCTACCCCGACAGGTGGATCGGCCGTGGCTCACCAAGACTTTGGGCGGCTCGCTCCCAGACCTGACTCCCCTAGACTTTTCTTGACTAGGTTTTCATTAAGTCTAGGCCAAGTATAGATCAACACCATAGAGCAACTGACACAGAGAATAGCTGCAGCAACGGGGGAGATCTCGCCTACAATGTTGGAGCATGTGTTCCGGTCTACGCAAGAGAGGTGGGTGCTATGCCTAGACTTACAGGGCCACCACATTGAAATACACAGAGTTTTCTTCTATTCTAGAGTGTTTTTCAGCAGTACTGTCAATTTTGTCAGTAAAATGCTTTTTGATTAAAATGCCAATGGACTTTTGAATCACCCTGAATTTTAAAAATTTAATATGGCATACAAATTATGTATGTATTAGGCAACTGACTTCGTAACTACCCTGTATATCAGAGAGTACAACAACAAAATACAAGATTCGAAGCCAGTTCACGGCATCTTTGCTTTTAAAAGAGGAAAAACAACCCATTGGAACTCGCTGCCACGAAAACCAGATTCGTTTACTTCATTCAGCGTTCAAAAGTATTGAAAGATAATCCTTGAAATTCCGAATTTTAATACTTTGCAGAACTTCTTGTTTTCTTACGGACTTAGAAATTGAACTGCCTCCCAACCCAATTTGCATAGATAATGTGGCAGTGTTGCCAACTATGTGTGTGAAAAAGTTACCAATCTTGGTTAATCCGAGGAATGGATGATGATAGATAGTACATCTTTAGCAAGTCACCGAGCAGCTATGGGATGTGGCTATAACTGACAAACCGGGATTATATTTCCCCCTCTTTCCGCACTTGATCCTTCCTGGGGGATGCTAATATGGTCGAACTGTAGTCCTTTCTCGAAAGGAGAGTGTGATGATGTGTAAACACTTCTTCATTTACTGTGATCTCTTGTGAAAATATTAGGACTGCAGCTTTGAATGCTTATGAGTGAAGACATTGAGGGGAAAAGGGGATCCCCATGGATAGAGAATGGAGCCTGGGGAACATATGGATGTGGAAGATTGCAGTTTTCCTTAGATGACGGATGGCAGGAAATTGAAGCCGTAAATCCCTGGAGAAACAGCGAGAGTGCAGGGAAAGATGACACTCAGCAACACAAAATATACTGGAAGGTAACGTATGGCTCTGGAAAATTAAATTTTCTAGGCTATATATATTTTTTTCTTCTGCAAAGATTCAAAAGCGAGTACACTGCAAAGCGTTTCTTTCCCGGTATCCAAAACAGCAAGACTGCTCATAAATAAACAATGGGCATAAAGAAGCAGCGAAAGTTGCCTAACTCGATTTCGCTGATGTATTACTCGAAAATCCATTTTTCATTAAGTATATATGGCGTCAAATATCAGATAGCGCTGTAGGATATAAAATACGTATTCTCTATCTTGGCGCAAACGAAAAAATATTCCAGGTAGAAAGTTGATTATAATACAAAGAATGCATAAGTGCAATAATCTATCTATCTACATATTATATATACATATATAAAAATGGATAGATGTATATATGTGGGTGTGTGTATATATGCTTGTTCCGACATAACTCTCGAACGCCTGGAGCGATTTCAACCAAACTTGATACACGTATCACTTGCAATCTCGAAAGAAATACTGCGGGGTGGGAGTGGGTGACATGTAAAAATAGTAAAAAAGATCAATATTAGTGTGGAATCCATAGTTTTCGGAGTCGCTAAGATGAATAGTGATATCCCAATGCCGTTCAACTTCAAGACACCGCTGGCACCCATAGGGAGGGGGTGGCAAGGGGGTGACATGTAAAACGACCGATATTAGTGTGAAATCCATTGTTTTCTGGGCCGTTCAATTCCAAGTTCATTTTGTACTATAGTTAGAATTCATTATATTCCTGTCTAATAGAACATTGGGATAAATAAGTACCCGGGCACCACCGGGCAATCAGTTAGTATATAATAAAATATAAACAGAGAAGAGAAAATTGTTACAAACTGAAGAATAAGGAAAGTTTTCCCTATTCCTTAAGAGAGGTCACTCTACCCCTCTTTACCTTCCCTCCTAAATATGTATCATGTGATTCACTCACACCAAGAAATCTGAGTGCCATGACCGCGCAGTTACGGAAGGAAAAGAGAAAATCCCCGCAATTTTTGGTGAAAAGGAAATAAAAGAAGAAAGAGAGATTCACAATCACTTTCTTCACCCTAAACCATCTGCTTTAAAGTTGTCCCTCCGTACTGCGAAGAAGATCACAATCGCTTCCTCAGGTAACATGAAAATCTTCCCTTGTTTATGTAAATTGCGTCACAAAGAGATTCACAATATGAGAGTTTTATGGGAGGAAAGATCAAACTGTAGGAACCTGACGAGGATCAATGAGGTTGGGAGGATGAGAAGCTTGTGTGTGTCTTCTGCGTGACCTCAATGCTGAGTACCTGAATAAATTGCCTAAGGAGGAGATCCTCATCCAGTCAAAAATTTCAGATCGATGAGTTCGAGGGAAAGAATTCTCAGTTATGCTCAGAAACGTTCATAAAGCCGAGTTAATGCAATTCAAGTTGCATCTAATCCAACTTTGGTAACTAAATATTTATTATTATTATTATGACTTCGATTTTTTATATATTTGCATCCTTTTTTGGGGGAGGGCAATCCCCATACATTGCTCAGTTAGATGTTCGTTGGTATCACAACAAAAGGAACCATCTTTGACGTGGCATATTTTTTTCACTTTTCATCGATTTTACAGATATTGTATTTTTAGAGAAGGCCAAGACGAAGATGGAGGGACAACGTTGAGATGGACCTAAAGGAAATCTGTAGGGATGGAAAAGAGTAAGTATATAGACAAGATAGGGACAGATGGAAGGCCTGTGTTGCTGCAGCCATGAACTTTCGGGTTTAAGAAGGCTAGAGATTTAGTTAGTTAGTTAGAGACTTTCATGGCATTTTAGTGCATTTTTGATTGATTGATTTGGTTTGGTTTGGTTCTCACAAAGAACGTCCATGGTGAGGCTGGGATTCGAATCTTGGATCCCTGGCGCTGTGATAACCGCTTGGTGCATTTTTAAGATTTTTCTTTACATTATCTTGATTTTTTAAGTTTTCACAGGAGAAACGCTGTTTTTTGTTTACTTTATTTAAAAGCAACTCCCTTTTCTGGCCAGTACGAAAGTTTCAGAACAACAACTTTGGTTCCAGGAAATCTGGAAAATGCTTCCTTCTGGAAAAAAGAGCAAGTGGCTTAGAAAGACTTCAAGAAAAAATGGGAAAGGAAGTAGCCAATAAAATTATTCTGCTCTTGAATAAAAATTAAGGGTTTAGTAGGGTTTGTTCAATTGCTGATGTTTTGTCTGGAGATTTTTTTGCTGGAGAACTGCCAAGGGATTTGCCAGCTGATAACATAGTTTACTTCAAGCATGCAAACTTTTCAATGTCCAGGTATGTTTTATGAAATAATCGGCAGTCACTTTGCTTTGACGGCCTGCATATGTTCTTAGTACTGCAATGTAATGCAGGATTGCTGAAATGAACACATAAGTTTGATGTAAAAGGGCATTTTGAAAATGTCACAGAACAGTTTTTATAATTGAATCGTCATATGCAAGAAGGTGATATGTGACAAAAATAAAACTTTACAGGAAACGCAAAAAACTGATTAGCCCTTACAAATTCATATTTGAGAGCCAGTAAGTAAAAGTGATTTATTCTTATACACCTTCTTGAAAATAATAATTGGTTGGAATATGCAGTTTCCCTCTAAATTGGCAGAAATAGAATAAAAAATGATGGATACATATTACCTTTTTGTAAATTAACAAGATTTTGTGTCTTGAACTACATCAATAATATTTATTACAGACAATATTTTGTCATGAAATACAATATAAAAATGTACCAAAATCACATTACAGTAATGCGAAACAATAAAGTAATGAAACATTACTCCAAACAATGCATTTTCTCATGGAAGTGTTTCTGTGCTAAAGCATGAAATGCAACTCGCTGCCTTCCATTTCATCTGTCTGATTGTTCTCTTTAGATGTTGTAGGCCACTGTAAGAGTTCATTGTAAAAGTCCATCTGTGGAACACATTTTACCACTTTCTTTATGTCAATTGGAAGCCTCTCACTTCTTCAGTTAGCAAAGTGATGTCAAGAGCACGGGATTTCAATGCAAATGTATGTAACACTAGTCCTTCAATAAAAATCTTGCAATAACCTTACCCTTAATACTGGCATCATAAAGCAGGTGATTGGAAGGATACCTTATGACTCTTTGAAATATGTCTTCCATATAATTCAACAGATATACAAGATTCTTTATAATATGTGGGCCACCATGATGCAACATTTATGATATTTTCCCTACCTACTGGAATTACAGAAAAACGATTGGTATTTCATGCTTTAGCATTAACTCACTATATTGTTCTACAGCGTAAATCCTATCCACCCTTTTACGCGTAATTCCATACAAGCTACGAATGCTTTCTTACATAGAGGAGAAGGTCTAAATATGGGTTTTGGAGTTATCAGCGCTCCCGGTTGCTGCAGCCTGACGGAGGCTATGGGAACTGGTTTTCTGTCAAGGACAAAGGTTGCGGCGCCAATTCTAAAGAGAAAGTGGTGGTTAGTTTCGGCCTTGGACGCTGTTATAGAATTGGGACCTCCGAAAACTTTTTGCAGGTATGTTTAACTCAGCGTTTTCTGAATTCTCATCTGCTTTGTATAGGTTATGATTTTAGCGGCACATAAAACAAATGTGGCCCTTTTATAATGCCATGATTTGTTTGTGAAATATGTACCACAGAGAGCGAAAATAGCGTGATGGTTTAAATATGGGCTATGACATGAGGTCTGATGTTGAGATCCCATTTTCAACAAATATTTGGATGCTTTTTTTAATTTCGATTTTTCACATTCCGTGGGATTTTAAGAACAACAGATTATTCATAAATATGAATTTTATAATGTTTTAGCGATATATGACTGTTTTTTTTAAATTTTAATTGCTTTTTGTGATATTGCCACTAGTAGCCCATATTTAGACCACAATTTTGAAATACATCATTTTACCATTTTTTGGAAATTGCTTTTTTTTTAAAAAAAATGGAGACCTTCTATACTTTAGCATCCTATTACATTTAAGTATATATTTCATAGATATGCATTTTAAAGGCAGGTGCTTGATATATTCATTTTTTCCCTCCGAAAATGACAAAATAAAAAGGGGGACCCATATTTAGACCTTTTCCTCTACCTGTAAACAATATCCTCTCACCTTTACACTGTACACATATGATTTATCCTATCTTTTACTGCAAACTGCGCTGTCACTGGACTGCCTTGCTCTTTTCTTCTGTGAACAATTTCTCTTGACTAAATCAGCGATTGTAAATACACATCCTGCATGTCTTTGTTGTCCAATTGATTGAATTGGGTGATTTTGTCTATGAAAACACAATCCTCAAACTTAGCAAAACACTGAAACTTACATTTGCAATCATCGCCAGTTTTTCGGTCGGGTATAACTTTCCCACTACAATTCACGTGTTCGTCTCCTTTCACCTTACACTTCTTAATACATTTCGTTTGTAGTTTTTAGTGTTATTTATTTGCTTCTTGCAGCACACTGTAGCTTCTTCTTCACTGGACGACATGGTGTTCACAATCGACAGACAGAAATACACATAGAATTCACAGCATTCACAAAGCACCATCTTCACCGCTACACAGCTACGTACTGGTAAGGAACCGCCAAAAACAATACGAGACATCATGGCTACCAACCTATAAACTGTGCATAAAGGAGATATGTGCTGCACATGTCACCTTTTTGCATCCACCACGGAGTCTGTACCCCCTCTCTCACCCAGAAAGAACTGTATTACATTTTTGCACAGGTTGTGTATCTACCTTAACAGAGTTCAATCCTGTAATTATCTTATTTTTGTAAACAAATGTCACATATCGGTGGCCGCGGTGGCTCAGTCGGTGTCGACCTCCGTGGCGGAGTGGTTAGCACAGCGCGCTGCAACGCCAGGGGTTCTGGGTTTGAGTCCCGGGTAAGGCATGGGTATTTGTGTTTGTCCAAAAACGTGAAAAACTGAGAATACTGTAAAAATTGAAAAGTGTAAAAGTTGAAAAAGTGTTAATGACGGTGGGGATACCACCGCGTAGGGGTATTCATTTTTAAAAAAAATTAAATAAAAAATCGGTAACTCGTCTGACTACCATGTTCAAGGTCCCGGGTTCGATCCCCGGCCGGTTCAAATCCGGGAACTTTTCTAAAGTTGGAAGCGGCCACGGCGCCCACCCAGCGTCGAATGACATGGGTACCTGGGGGAAACCCTGGGGGGTAAAGGCGGTCAGGGGCGTGATGCTGATCACATCACCCCCGCTCACGACCGGATCAAGAAAGTGTGGGGCGTTACCCCACACCCCCTATACGCCTTCATGGCGTGGTGCTAAGCACAGGGGAGCACTTTACTTTTTTTTTTTTAAATGTCACATATCACCTATTTGCATATGCCGATTCAATTTTAAGGGCTTTATTTCATTTTATAGAGCATTTTCTGGTATATACTTGTGCATTAAAATCCTAACCATAATTATTATTAATATAACACGGTATTTGTTACTAATGTGAATTATTTCTTCTGTTCATGTTGCCTCTAATTTGCACCAATCTGCATTGTGTGCAAATTGTATTTGTATTTTTGTTAATTTTGTTAATTTTAGTTAATCGCTACGATGGAAAGTATGCACTATAGAGAGAATAGATGCAATACTTGTGTAAACAGTTAAATGTCCTTTTTGTGTAAAAATTAACAGTAACGCCTTACTTCTAGAAGCACAGTAACGCGTTGCTTTTGTAAGCAAAGTAAAGGTAACGTCTTGCTTTTGCAAGCAAAGTAACGGAAACACCTTGCTTTTGTAAGCAAAGTAACGGTAACGCCTTGCTTTTGCAAGCAAAGTAACGGTAACGCCTTGCTTTTGTAAGCAAATTAACGGTAACGCCTTGCTTTTGTAAGTAAAGTAACGGTAACGCCATTCTTTTGTAAGCAAAGTAATGGTAACGCCTTACTTCTAGAAGCACAGTAACGCAACGCATTGTTTTGCAAGCAAAGTAACGGTCACGCCTTGCTTTTGCAAGCAAAGTAACGGTCACGCCTTGCTTTTGCAAGCAAAGTAACGGTAACGCCTTGTTTTTGTAAGCAAAGTAAAGGTAACGGCTTGCTTTTGTAAGCAAAGTAAAGGTAACGCGTTGCTTTTGTAAGCAAAGTAACGGTAACGCCTTGCTTTTTTAAGCAAATTAACGGTAACGCCTTGCTTTTGTAAGTAAAGTAACGGTAACGCCATTCTTTTGTAAGCAAAGTAATGGTAACGCCTTACTTCTAGAAGCACAGTAACGCAACGCATTGTTTTGCAAGCAAAGTAACGGTCACGCCTTGCTTTTGCAAGCAAAGTAACGGTAACGCCTTGTTTTTGTAAGCAAAGTAAAGGTAACGGCTTGCTTTTGTAAGCAAAGTAAAGGTAACGCGTTGCTTTTGTAAGCAAAGTAACGGTAACGCCTTGCTTTTTTAAGCAAATTAACGGTAACGCCTTGCTTTTGTAAGTAAAGTAACGGTAACGCCATTCTTTTGTAAGCAAAGTAATGGTAACGCCTTACTTCTAGAAGCACAGTAACGCAACGCATTGTTTTGCAAGCAAAGTAACGGTCACGCCTTGCTTTTGCAAGCAAAGTAACGGTAACGCCTTGTTTTTGTAAGCAAAGTAATGGTAACGGCTTGCTTTTGTAAGCAAAGTAATGGTAACGCCTTTCTTTTGTAAGTAAATTAACGGTAACGCCTTGCTTTTGTAAGCTAAGTAACGGTAACAGTTTCCTTTTGTAAGCAAAGTAACAGTAACTGCAATGCGTTATTGTTTCGAGCTATAGAAGAAGCTAAACATCAACATTGAGTATTCAGTAGCTGTTCAATCGCGAACGTCACAGTCGGCCAATCCAGGCTCCCGGATTTGGGAACTTCGCTTTCACAGCAAATCCCATCACTCTACCAGCTTCCAAGAGGAGATGGATTAGAATTGATGGAATCTGGATCTCAATGTGGGAGTCTCTTTCAGCTGTACAGGAGCTGTGGAGAGGGGTGAGGCGCCGTTCCTGCGAAAGTGGATGTCAATCACGATGCACTTGAAAGCGACTCGTCTGAAGATGCAATGCGTAGAAGTGTGATAAGGTAGGAGATATTAAAAAAAGAAAACTTTACATGTTCAATTTTTAAGTCTATTTCATGCACAAATAAGCTAATTTAAACTGAATCTACAGGGTGACCGCAAAGTTCCGCACACTATACAATCTCACAGTTTTTATTCAATATATTCTCTGTCCGCTTCCACGCAGGTTGTTTAACACACACAACCTGAGGCTATGGCATGGCATTCGTCCTATATCCTTGTACGGTGTGGGCCAAATCGATAAACTTCACACTGTGTTCTATTGGTTACTAGGATCATATGATGACTACCGCTCCATAACCTTCAACAAACAGACTGATTATTTGATTCAAGTGACCAATACGTCACCGTTGGTGGCGGGAAGCGCATACTGCTTTGACAGAGCCGGGCTTAGAGTGTGGGGCACATAATATTCACGGGTCCAATAACCAAAAAAATTCAGGAGTGTGTAGAAAACTGATATCTTTGTTTCCCTATGTGTCAAAGTCAAAATAAACAGCATCAAGATGCTTTTATTTTTTTTTAGAAATTGAATTACGATAACGGTTATAATATCAAACTATAATCTTGTCAATTTTGACACTGTAATAAATTTGCATGGTTTGCACTAATTTACATTTTCACATATTTGCTAAGCAAGGTGTCCCTGGTGGCTCGCACTCTTAACTGTAGGTCCAGTCCCGATGAGGCTACATGTGTACAATGTTGTGTGGAAATGAAGTTACAACCACTTAATTGCTTTAATTTTGGTGGATATTGAAGTTTTTAGAACATGTTTTTAGTGCAAAACTTTGATTTAAAACTGTATACGATTTCAGCAACAATTGATATTGCAAAGTATGTCAAAATAATTGGTGTCTGGATTTTCACGTAACTTACCTTCGAAGCCTAATCACACTATTATCGCACCTCTTCACACATCCGTCACTTCGAATCACGCCCATCTTTGAGAGAAAGAGGACCACGCTGAAACACAGAAATTACGAAAATTCAATTCCTTTTGCAAATACCTCCCGCTGCGTTTGTATACCAAAGGATTTCTCTCAGGACGAGGCCTGAAGGGCTACGAACTAAATAACCCCATCCATCTGGTCTTACTTTGCACCCCCTCCCCTCAGCCCTTTCCGAAACCCCTACCTCGGTCCAAACCCCTTCCACCTCGACGAAGCACTTCTCTTATACGCCAATTCTTCCCATTTTCGGGTCACGTTCCCGGAATAAAACTTTGAGAACCTTTACCCCTTCCACCCCCATTTGCAAGGCTCCCTACCCACACTACAGCTTCGGCGTGACGGGGAAACAGAAACAGTTGAGAGTCGTAGTTGATTTATTAAAGGAGATCGGGGCGAAAATGAAAATATATTCCAAGCGGCGCTTAAATTAAAACTGCTCTCTTCGAGACTGGTAATATAAAAGGTGGAGCTGTGGAACAGTTGAAAGGGATACATATTGAAGAGCTGATGAAGCCCAGTCTATTGATTGAATCCATGGTTCTGAGCTGGAGCCTGAATTTAACGATGCACCTTTTGTTACAGTGCCTGTCAACTTGTCGAGAGGAAGGTGGAGGATGGTCTTTTATGATAGTAGAAATTGAAGAAGTAAAACAATTGTTCTAGGAGTGTAAAGATCTTGTGATATGATCTTGTCGCAATGGAGAAAGAGGGCGGTTAGAGATATGAAAATGGGGGGCGAAGTAAGCCCGTCTCCACCCGCATACATTCAAGTATGTACTTATTGTCCTGGTGCCTCAAAATAAACCAGGACGTCGGTTTCCTGAATTTAAACGGTTTCCCCGACTTATAAAATATAAGGAGATTCTATACATATCATATATTTAATGATTTTGAGGTTATATTATCGTATTAACCCGTTCTGGTGACCGAAAGAGGTTTTACATTTTTTATTTCCTGAGTATTAGTTTGAATGTTGATTAATTAGTCTTATTATGATTGATTGAATTGGTATTTTAAGTACACTTTATGCACAGTAAGGCTAATCGAGAATGGACCTACAGTTTAAAGTGAGGTCCAAACCATATGTGCCTCCACCGGGTATCGAACCGTTGATTACAATGCTACGACGCTACCACTGCGTCATCGGGGAGGCAATTAGTGTTATTAGTAGTACATATTAATTTGAATTAGTATTTGTTAGTTTATGGGTTATTTTAGTCATCTAGTTGTTAGTAGGGTATGTTATGGATAGGAGGGACAACCATTCTGGAATCCAAAATGGTTATAGGTTTTGAGAAGGCGAGGGTTTGGATTATGGTGGCGTTTTGTGGATCTCGTTGAAGGATGCCTCGGATTAGTTTGCGCGGACGATAGTTTCCGGCAGTGCCGGATCTACCCTCTTTATGTTGGGTCAAAGCCGGAAAATTCCCGACCTAAGATCACCCACTCCGTGTTTCCCGCGTGGCAGTCAGACTATAATCAAATGAGGCAGTGGTGAAGATTTCGTCCACCTACCTTTCTTTAATCAGGAAAGAGTTACGACTGCACGATTGTAACAAATGCATCATTTTCCAAGTGGAAGAAAGCATTGTCATATATACTATATCACATCACGCTCTCTGACATCACCTCCTTCCCATTTAAAAATTGTGATTTGAATTCAATATGGCGGACGTCCGCTTGGAACACAGCAATGTGGTTCCCCCTAAGCCTAACGCGTTTCTATCATGACCAATTGTACCCAGCCTAACTCCTTTACTTTTTATTGAGGGTGTTAGGTGACTTTGGAATCACTCACTAGGCCCTTTTATGTGACTTTGTTAACATGAGATCAATAATCACACACACATGCATACATTATTTATGTATATACGTTTATATATATGGTGTATGTGTGTGTGTGTAAAGGTAGAGGGGGCCTTTGATAATATTTTGCGGGGGGGGGGCAAGCTTTGTAGATCCGGCACTGGTTTCCGGTCTGGTCTATAGATCAGGTTTCATTTTAGTGTTAGAGATATGAAGACAGAAATCAGCTCCAGTTGATTTCGTTTCTATTCACTGTCCGCCAGAGGTGGATTTTCCACTAGGTTATCCTAGGCTACAGCCTAAGAACCGCAAGTCCGGGAGGGGGGGGGGTGCACAAAAATGAGACATTGAAGAGGGAGAAGTGACAAAACCCATCGAATACTAAAATTTCACTTTGAGCCCATCGAATACTAAAATTTCTTAATATTGTGATACGAGCAAAATATAACAACATCTACTGTAATCCTTTAGAATTAGAACCCATTCATTTAATATTTTGCCGATGAAAGGATCTTCTTCAGTACATGCTTCTATTGAAATAAATTTTGTAAAAATTTACACATGTGTGATTAAAGTTCACCTTATTAATGAACATAGCCTTCAATGTTTGTGCTAAAAGAGTGTTCTTGTCACTTGTACAAAAATCATTCATATCTGAAAACACTCATTCAGTGGGGGCATTAATTCCAGGTAAACAAAGAACTCAAATAATTTAAGAAAATTGGAATACCGTTGTCATTGGAATGTGAAATAGTTTCTACCCAAAAATATCATAGTAATAGTAGAGAAGGTGTATTGTTATAGTAATTCTACGCATATAAGTGATTGTTACAAGGAAGGAACATTTTGACGCCCCGTTTTACGTTAAAAAATCGGAACAATGATTAAAAAAAGAAACTGTCCCGCCTAATGAACTAGTGACTTACTATAAATACATGTTTAAAACTGAATCAATTACCATTACATTAGTTGAGGTAACTATGTGCTGGCAATTAATACCCTATGGTTACTTTTTTACATTAGTTATAGTACAGTGCAAATTGATGATCTTTGACTGTCATTTCTCCTAACTTTTGACATTATGACGTTGCGTCTCCATGTCACGTGAGTGGATTTTGCACCACTAGATCCGAAAAAAAAAAAGTACACAAAAGTGAAATGTGCAAACTTTGCCAAATAATAAAAATCTGCAATATAATTTCCCTGGGAATCCTTTCGAGTGAAATGAAGGGGAAACTGCTTACAATGCAGATTGCATCACATGTATTCCCCTGAGACCAGAACATATTCCGCGCAGAGGAAAAGCGGCTGGGTTTGGAGGGAGGAGGACGGGGATATCTCCCTCCGAATTACGCGCCCACAATTCTTTCCTCCCTCCCTTCCCTGAATTTATACACAGCGAATAAATCTTATCCTTCTTTATTTACCAACGGAGATTCATAAACTTTAATTAGGGGTAATGGAATATTTTTTCGTGGGTACGAGAAGTTATGCGGACTAGGGTTCTTTTGCGGGTTTGGAAAATCTGTTTCACCCGCTTTTCAATAGTATGAGCACTTGTTTTCTGCCTCATTCCTCTTTCGGTTTTCCTTCTCTCTCCAGTTCAATGTTTTCTATCTCTTTATATTTATCTCTCTCTCTCTCTCTCTCTCTTTGTTCTCCTCTCATATTCTCTTTATTTCTCACGTTCTTTCGTTATTTTCAGTTCTCTCTCTCTCTCATCTTTATCTCCATTTGTATCTTACTCTCCTCGCCTCTCCATTTTTTCTTTGTTCCCCCTCTTTTTTGTTCCTCATTTCATCTCTATTTCTTTCTATCCCGCTCTTTTCCTTCCACTTCCAACGTACTCTCTTCTACTCTCCTCTTCATTCCTTTCTTCCCCCTTCTCTCTTCCTTCACACTATCTCTTTCTTTCCCTCTCTTTTTGCTTTCCATTTCCAACGTACTCACTTCGTCTCTCCTCTTTTTTCTTTCTTCCCCTTTTTTTCATCAATCCTTCATTCCATCTCTCTCTATCCCTCTCGTTTTATTTCCATTTCCAACGTATTCTCCTTCTTCTTTTCTTTCTTCCCCACTCTTTATTCTTCATTCATTCCCTCTCTCTATATATATATTTCCCTCTCTTTTTCCTTCCATTTCCAACGTATTCTCTTCGTCTCTCCTCTTCCCTTTCTTCTCTTCCTCCATCAAGAATTGAATCTGTCACACATACAGTCACCAGCATTAAAATTGGGACACCTACATCCTGGAATACTGTCTTCGCTGCAACGTGTTATGTGGATTGTCTAACGATGAGGCGATAGCAGAACTTCCTATTGAAAAGTTGCTACTGAACTTGGCTCATCGTCTTAGAAAGAGGCGACACACAATAATTTCAGGGAACCAAGTATTTCAGGTTCTAGGTGTCCCATTTTTATTGCCGGTGACTGTACAATGTCGTAATTAACAGTGTTTGCGTCAGAGATGCAAAGGCGGGAAAAACCTTCGAGAATACGGTAGTCGGGAGTCGTAACATAACGCTCTACGAAGCCAAAGGTCCCAGGTTCGAATCCTGGTTAAGGCATTGGTATATAATTATGTTTGTCCCACCATCGGCTTCATCGTTCATCCTGGCCTATTATCCCAATAGGTAAAAAAAGCGACGTTAAATAACAAAAATACGAAGAAATAGAGTATAATGTTGCAGTGACATTAGTTGTACGTATTTGTTTTATTATTTACGCATCATATTGAAATGCGTGTGCACAGATATTTTTATCTTTTTTATTCTTATCAATTATGTACTCAATATTATAGATTGTGTTGATAAGGTTTCAGGTAATACAATTTTTGGGGGATAAGGGAAACAAAGAGAAAGTTATATTTCGTCATTCAATTAATTGTTATCCTGTTGTTTTTTATATTTTTTGTTTGTCCTTTTTTAAGAAAATATATCAAACTGGAGAACCTGGGTCATGTCAAGCTTTGTGATTTAAATTTTAAATTTTCAAAATGGATTTTTTTTCCGCGGCGGTAGAACGTATCAATCCATAAGATTATATTTTATTTAAAGCCTCTCTGATGCTTCATGTTGACCAGGGCATTCACTTGTTTACTTCAGTTGTCTCAACCTCTGTGGTATGTAAATAATGCACAGTGTTGTGCTTTGCAAATTTCCTGATGTATTCAGGATATAGGAAGTTCCATCAGCCTATGGAGTCAGCTGTTTGCAATAGAGGCAGTAAAAATCACGATTCGGCATGGATGAAGGTCTCCATGGCCTGGGTGATATAGAGGTGAGAGAGACTGAGAAGGGACTGGCTTTTGATTTGGATTGAGGAGAGAGAGGAGCTTAGAGAAAGGAGTTGAGGGTAAGTGAGGCGAGGCGCTGATCAACCTGCAACGAAACCTACAGAGGACTTAGTTTATTTTATTTTTTGAATTTATCATCACTCTTCAGATAGAGAGGTAATTATCCTAACCCAGCCATCATTAAGGTTCGAAGGTTCCTTAAACCCAATGAGTGACCATTGTCTTTTCTAATTGTTAAGCTGTTTAGTTTTAGTTGTGCCTTTCGTACTGCCAAGCGTTTAACTTGTCATGTTAATGACGAGTGCTCTCATCATTGAGGATGAAGGATGAATAAGTTACAGCACCCATTGATTAATTGTGGAAGCGACCTGTTCTGATCCCAATCATTCTATAGAATGATACGGTATCTTTTGTGGATAGTTGTAAGTTTTGTGAAACTTCTTTTTATAAAAACAACATTAAAGAGAAAGCATTGTAACTGATTGTTGTGCGGGGAAATATTATCGTTTAATGGTTGCAACCACTGCGAAATAGGCAGATTCCATTGTTTCGTTAAATGTCTCAATGAACATAAGCATTTATCTGCTTGTACTAACAAAACCGAAATCACAACAAAGCTAAAAAATAAACTGTGTACATTTTTCATTCCAATTCTATCGTATGCGAGGGCGGAACTTTTGAAATTTAGAAAAGATTTTTCGAAAATTAATTTCCAATTCCTGTCGAGATGAAAGAGAAAAATGATGTATTATGGTGACAACTTGTAAATTGATTCTCGAGAAGCTACAAATCGAAGCAATAAATCACTGTCGAATGAATGCCTATTCTTTTGAGACGCTATTACGATTGCAATCCACGTCAAAATCAATTTTCTGGTCGGGAATCGTCAAAGGTAAAACGGCATAGAAGAACGCAACATTGATAATTCAAGTTTTATAATAAACCAATTTACTGTTATGAATAAGCATTATTTGTGACAAGGAAAATGTGATATCTCGATTGTCGTTTGCATTATTAGTCTGTTTACAGCCCGGTGTAGTTATTACCTATCTCACAGTAAACAAGAGATTGCATGTAAACACTCAGATTGCGGGGTATGTATTGACAGGTTTTTCATAGAAGAGCAACGAGCCAAGTACAATATTTGGAGATACTTTTGTGTCATTTGGTTCACACCCAAGTGAGGATGAAATGAATACAAAAATTTTTAACTCTGCTTTCCAGTGACGTGCCCAGGATTTTCGAAAGAGAGGGGGGTTACGTACACTTTTCTCAGTAATTAGCTAACATTTTTCCATCTTTTCCTGCCTTTGACGTTTTTTTAGGAATACTGAGCCAAAGGGGAGAGTTGACCCGACCACCCCTCCTCTGGCCACAACACTGTTGCTTTCATATAACATAAAATATTCTGTTATTTAAAACTGAAAATATGCCTCAAAATGCATTGTAATAATTTTTTCAAACGCACTTCTCTGATTTTCTATTTCGGTTACTTACGCATTTTTACTATCTCTTTAGTTAATCGCAACGTTGAGGATGAATGACGAACTGATGAAGTGGATGAACAATAATACTTCCACGCTTTACCTAGAGGTTCGTTCCTGGAACCTCTAGCTACGTAGGGTGTTATACTAACCAGTCCATCAAAGAGGTCGACTAAACTTGAGTTTCAAATTCATTTTTTTTTCTATGTATGTTTATCTAGGAAACTTGTCTCACAATCTGGCACGTTCATAAACCAATAATAACACTGAGTATATCAAGTATATGATGTGTTGCAGTTTGTTAATATTTGGTAAGATTCATGTTCTAAGGACTTCCTAACTTGACACCATAGTGTTTATAAGAGACAAAATTAATAGTGCTTAGGCAGGAAAGTATCCAGTTTCCTGTCTATTACAGTGTCATTGTCAAAAACCAATGAAAACCAGGGTGCGAAGAAATAATCTTTTGGTGTAGAACACAATTGATTTATAAAAAATAATTTGATGTAACAACTCTTAATGCAATTGCATTTTATTGGCTTGTCTGAGTGTTATTAACGAAATAAAATTTTAATCATAATTAAATATGTCAATCACAAACATATCCCAATAAAATGGTTCATTTCTATCAGATTTTTACTATTTTCAACAATAAATATTATGTGCAGGATATGAAGATATCGAACAACCTATTTCGATCAGTTTACAGCAATGTACAAAATGTAGACCTTGAAGGAAAACATTTGTAGACAAGCATTTGAAATTAAAAGGATTTCAGTTCTCAATTATCCGAATCGTAACCTAATTTAACATCAGATTATATATCAAATTAACAAATTCATATTTTTTATGTATGTTTCACTACAACAAACCACTCACTATGTGATGTTAGTTTTAATTTCTTCATCTTGTTCAAATTCTGCAAAGTGCAAATCAACTAAGAAAATTTAAAAATGCGTTTTCTTTCATTTATATTCTGAAGCCACATATGAATCAACAGCAATATATTTCCATCAACGTTTTTGTTTGTCCTTGTATCTGACATGTAATCGTGTATCTGACATGTAATCGATATTAATTCCAGTGAGACAGTACATATCGTTAAGTTTCATTCATCACAGTGCAAAATAGCAAGAGCAATACATCTCCAGGCTGTATCCTTATTGTTTTCTCAGAAAACTAAGTCCATCCTGCTTTGGCTTCTCCTAGCATGTTTAATTTGTCATACTTTGTTCACGATAGTTCACGAAATGTTCCTGAGTAAGAAATATACCATACTGGCATTTGTATGGAAATTAGACATATGTATCGTTACAATTTTGGGCATAACTTCTTACGGCTTCTGCATTTACTACAGAGATATCACTACAGCAGCTTTTGAAACTATGAAAGGTCTGAAAGGGAATGATATCTTGAATAAAATGAATGCTTCTAACATTCTCATGGGAACTTATGTCTTGATGTTCGCTGTATCAAATATTTTCAATGCTCTGATACGCCAGAACATCTCTACGTCACCTCTATTCGTAATATATTTTGCTTACTACTTTCTAAAGTTGACAACTATGCCACTTGACGTATACGTGTTCAAAATATGTAGAGAACTCTTGCGATGTTTCCATTTCTTGAATGATGAACTACAAGGGCACGAAGTAACTTCCGAAATTACAATCTTCAAAATCACAAGCTGTATTTCCACACAAAAGACGCACACTACTACAATCTTGAGATTAGCTCGAAATCACGACCTGCTCTGTGACCTGGTTGATGAGTTGGGTAAGAATTTTGGAATTTCAATTCTCATAACAGTTGGTGATTCTATAGTTCGCATTATCACAAAGTTATTCTTCCTTTGGAAGCTTGTGTGGTACACCACTTTGTGTTCACATTGAGTATTTGGGCAGCAGTATTAAAATTTCGCTTGATTCTGTTAACCTGGTGTTGCCAGATGGTAACATGGGAGGTGAGTATGTTTTTGGTCTTTAATATCAGTTTTGTTTGATTGATTGATTGATTGATTTGCTTTTTTTACTTCGTTTCTTGTGCCACCTTTGACTAATTTGCGAGAAGATGTAGATGAGTGATGATATGATGAAATTGATGGATGGACACTCACAAGCATCCATGCCCAGGCCAGGATTCGAACCCGGAACCCCTGGCGACGTAGCGCGATGTGGTAACCACACCGCCACGGAGGCCAGCGTTATCAATCTTGTAAACGCAGAAAGTAATATTTCGTAACAGTGGAATGTAGAGCCTCATTTATATAAAAATGTTCGGATGAGATTTCATAAAAGTGGAATCACAGTTCGGAGTTTGGAAATGTTAAGTAATGCCAAAATTCTCAAGTATTCTGGATACATAATATATGCCAAAATGTTGAGCTTTCGTTTCAATTCCACTTTATGCATAGATAAGGTAATCGGGAATGGACCTATAGAACCACTGTCAGTGTGCATCCACCAGGGATCGAACCCTGAACTCCTTAATTACAAAACGACGGAAGTACCAATACTCCATCGGGGAGGAGCGAGAATTTAGAACAGTTGATACACAAAAACAAGTGTATCTGTTAGACCCTGTCCAGAATTTATTTTCCGACAACCGTGGTTATCAGAGTGCGCTCCGACACCAGAGGTCCCGGGTTCAAACCCCAGCCTGGCCGTGGATATCCTCTGTGAGTGTCACTTCTTTGTGTGAAATATCAAGGTTAAGCCATCGATTTGTGGAAAGTAATTTGACATAACAATTCCACGCATTTGAATTTTATCGGCTTACTTGAGTGCTATTAACAAAATAGAATGTTATTGATCATTAAATATTTGGAGATATTTGTGATTGACATAACACTGGTTCACTTCAAAAAAGATATACACAATCATCTTAAGCAAATGTAAATCTTTGAAGAAAAACCTTTGCAGATAATTGTTTGAAATTAAGTGAATTTCCTCTTTCAGTTATCCAAATCGAAACGTCACGTCACATCAGATTCTATCAAATTAACATAGTAGCAACCAAGCTTGCATAACCTATTTGATGTATGTTTGTATTTCTTCATCTTGTTTAAAATTTTAAAATACATTTTCTTTCATTTCAATTCTGATGCCACATACGAATCAACAGCTATGTATTTTCATTAAGGGTTTTGGCTCTCCTTGTATCTGACATGTAATCGATATTAATTCCAGTGAGACAGTACATTTCGTTAAGTTTCATTCATCACAGTGAAAGATAGCAAGGGCAATGTGTTTCCAGGTTGTCTCGTTATTGTTTTCTCAGAAAACCAAGTCCATCTTGCTTTGGCTTCTCCTAGCAGGTTTAATTTGTCATACTTTGTTCATGATAGTTCACGAAATGCTCACGAATGAGGAATATACCATAATGGCATTTGCCTGGAAATTAGAAATATTTATGGTTTCAATTTCCGGCATAACTTCTTATGGTTTCTGCATTTATTTCAGAGATAACACTACAGCAGCTTATGAAACCATGAAAAGTCTGAAATGGAATGAGACTTTGAAGAAAGTGAATGCTTCTGACCTTCTGGTGGGAACTTACGCCTTAATGTTCATTTTGACAAATATTTACAATGCTCTAGTACACCAAATAATCTCTACGATACCTCTACTCGCAATATATTTTGCTTACTACTTTTTGAGGTTGGCAACTATACCACTTGACGTACACGTTTTCAAAATTTGTAGAGAACTCTCGCGTTGTTTCCATTTCTTGAATAATGAACTACAAGGATGCAAATCAACTTCCGAAATTACACCTTCTAAGATCATGAACTGTAGTTGCGCACAAGAAGCGCACACTATTAAATCATTCCCGCGGACACTCTTGAGACTAGCTCGAAATCACGACCTGCTGTGTGACCTGGTTGATGAGTTGGGTAAGAATTTTGGAATTCCGATTCTCATAGCTGTTGTTGGTTCCATAGTTCCCATTATCACAAAGTTATTCTTCCTTTGGAATCTTATATGGAACGATGATTATTCTCCAGATAGTTTTTACCACTATATGTGCATATTGAGTATTTGGCCAGCACTACTAATATATCGCCTGATTCTGTTAACCTGGTGTTGCCAGATGGTTACATGGGAGGTGAGTATGTTTTTGGTCTTTAATATCAGTTTTGTTTGATTGATTGATTGATTTGCTTTATTTTACTTCGTTTCTTGTTTCACCTTTGGCTAATTTGCGAAGATTTGGATGAGTGATGATATGATGAAATTGATGAATGGACAATCACAAACATCCATGTCCAGGCCAGGATTCGAACCCGGGACTCCTGGCATCACGGAGGCCAGCAATATCAGTTTTGTAAACGTGGAACGTAATATTTCGTAACAGTGGAATGTAGAGCCTATTTTATGTAAAAATGTTTTGATGAGATTTCATAAAAGTGCAATCACATTTCGGAGTTTGGAAATGTTAAGTAGTGCCAAAATTCTCAATTTTTCTGGATACGTAATACATGCCAAAATGTTAAGTTTTTGTTTCAAGTCCACTTTATGCACAGATAAGCTAATCAGGAATGGACCTACAGACCCGAATCACTGCTCAGTGTGCATCCACAAGTGATCGAACCCTGGACTCCTTAATTACAAAACAACGGAAGTACCACTACTCCATCGGGAAGGCCAGATAATTTAGAATAGTTGCAACACAAACAAATGTATCTATGAAAAGTTGTCCAGAATTTATTTAGCCGATCATCGTGCGGAGTGGTTATCACAGCGCGCTTCGACACCAGAGACCCTGGATTCAACTCCCGACCTGGCCATTGGTGCTCTTTGAGAGTGTCCCTTCTTTGTATGGAAAAAGGTTTAAACAATCGATTTGTACAAAATAATTTGACATAACAATTCTACGCATTTGAATTTATCGGCTTACTTGAGTGCTATTAACAAAATAGAATGTTATACATAATTAAATATGTCAATCACAAATATTTTCCAATAACACTGGTTCACTTCTAAAAAGATAATTTGATCGTTTTCAATAATAACTTTCATGTGCAAGAGATTGAACAACCAAGGTCGATCTGTTAACAGTAATACACACAATCATCTTAACAAAATGTAGACCCTTGAAGAAAAACCTTTGCAGATAAGTGATTGAAATTAAGTGGATTTCCTTTTTCAGCTATCCAAATCGAAGCCTCGCTTAACATCAGATTCTATCAAATTAATAAAGTAGCAACCGAACTCATCGTATTTGATGTATGTTTGTATTTCCTCATCTTGTTTAAAATTTGCACCACGAAAATGAATTAAGAGAATTAAAAAAATACATTTTCTTTCATTACTATTCTAATGCTACATCTGAATCAATAGCAACATATTTTCATTAAGATTTTTGGCTTCTTGGTATATGACATTTAATCGATATTAGTTCCAGTGAGAAAGTACATCTCGTTAGGTTTCCTCGTAATCGTGGCAAATTTTAAAAAGTGCTCATTCACTCATCACATTGCAACAATGTATCTTCAAGCTGTCTTGTTATTGTTTTCTCAGAAAATTAAGTCCATCTTGCTTTGGCTTCTTCTAGCAGGTTTGATTGGTCTTAATTTGTTCATGACAGTTCACGAAATGTTCATAAGTGAGGAATATACCATAAAGATATTTGCCTGGAAATTAGATATGTTTATCGTTTCAATTTCGGGCTTAACCTCTTACGGGTTCTGTATTTACTACAGAGATAACACTAAATCAGCTTTTGAAATTATGAAAGGTCTGAGAGGCAATGAAACCTTAAAGAAAATAAATGCCTCTTCACTTCTCGTTGGAACCTACACCATGGTATTTACTTTGACAGATATTTATCATGCTCTGATAAACCAGACATTCGATAACTCACATCTAGTATCCGCTATATACTTTCCTTACTACACTCTGAGGTTTGCAGCTATACCCCTTGATATACACATGTTCAAAACCTGCAGAGAACTCGCCAGTTGTTTTCATTTCTTGAACGATGAATTAAAAGGGCATGAAGCAATTCCCGAAATTAGGGTTTACAAAATCACAAACCGTAGTTGCTCTCAAACGACCCACACTATTAAATCATTCCCGCGGACACTCTTGAGACTAGCTCGAAATCACGACCTGCTCTGTGACCTGGTTGATGAGTTGGGTAAGGATTTTGGAATTCCGATTCTCATAGCAGTTGTTGGTTCCATAGTTCCCATTATCACAAAGTTATTCTTCCTTTGGAACCTTATATGGCACGATGATTTTCGTGCAGATAGTTTTTACCATTATGTGTGCATATTGAGTATTTGGCCAGCATTACTAATATGTCGCCTGATTCTGTTAACCAGCTGTTGCCAGATGGTCACAAGGGAGGTGAGTACGTTTTTGTTATTTAATTTCGTTTTGTAGGAAATTTATTTACAGATAATTGCGGAAAGTAATATTTTGTAACAGTGGGCTGTGTACTACACATAAAATGTTCAGAAGAGATTACAAAGCAAGTGCAATCATAGTTCAGTGTTGGAGGAGTTAAGTAGTGCCAAAATTCTGAAGCTTTTGAATAGAAAGTACATGCCAAAATATTGAGTATTTGTGTCAAGTCTACTTTATTCATATACAGGGTGATTGGTAATTCGACTTATTCCTGGAAAGGGGTAATACTAGAGCACATTTTCAACAAATTTGACCCTATGCACATGAAGGAGTACGTCTACAGTACACCAGTGGATTCCCAAGAAGAGTTGAGAGAGAGAGAGAGAATTGAGACATAAGAGAGAGAGTGTTAATGCGAGTGACTGTGTCTAAAGTACGCCGCATGCTGCGTGCTTGCATACGTAACCGGGGGAGGCAATTTTAACAGGATTTGTAGTTTTTGTAACAGTTAATTCTGACAACCTTATATCATGAGAATGGTAAATAACATTATTATTTCAGTCATTTTCGTTCGTTTTTTTCTCACAACCGACAACTTCTTTTCACTTTACAAAGAAGTCTACAACTCGCCTTCTCCGCTTTTTATTCAGATTTTTCCCCCAACCCGTGTGCCAGTTGACAAGATTTGCATCTTTTTGGAGAGCTTATGAAACGAGGAAGTTTTTTCCGTAATTTTTACGCTAAGTGTGTTATCAATTTTTTGAGTTATCCTCTTCGATTTAAACTATAATTTCCAAATTTATTCATGACGTGTGCACCAATGACTGTTTGTTTCTGTGGGTATGGGAATTTTGGGCATGAATTTTTTCCCAGTAGTCACTCATTCGTCAGCTGTTAGCAACGTGTCGATTAAGTGTTCAGGGTGTAGTAGGTTTTTTTTTCACAATTAGTAGTTTTTTGGTCGCAAGTCGTAATATGTCACGAAAATCTACAAACTGCAATAACTCGAAACCCATTGATTTCCGACCCCCAGTGCATAGGGTCAAATTTGTTGGAAATGTGCTCTAGTATTACGGAATGCGCCAAGGCCTGCCCTCGGGCGTTTAATATTCGCAATTAATTTGCATGTATTTAGAACTAATTTGCACGGGTTTTAATTAATTTGTATGTACTTAGAATTCATTTGCAAGTACTTAGAGTACTTTACATTTATGTATTTGCATGTTTATAACTTTTATGAATATATAATTATTTATTTTATGAAAAATATGTATATAGACGGTAATTAGAGGTACTAAACGCTATGCATATGGTTTTATATTCATTACTGCAAAGTATGTAACGTATCAATCGATAATATTAATGTTTATAGTATTGAAAATAAGTTTTTATGGTTTATGAACCGCTATGAAAGGTGGTAATGGGTGTAGGTTCAGGTCCAATTACGATTGGGGACGGTCCCGGTATTCGAACCCGCGATATGTAATATTATTAATTAGTACTATGTAATAATTTCATTATATTATGAAACACGGTGGTTTCACACGCTAGACAGAATACTGTCTCCAAATCTCGACTCGGCTCTGATGCCAGACAGAGAGAATGAATTAATATTCCGCGCAGGTAGACGAGAAAGGAATTTGGGGAGTGTGCGTTCAAGGTCAAATGACGTCAGAACGCCAGGACAAAGAAGGAACCCGATTGACCAATCAGAGAACGCGTCGGTAGGTTTTCAGAACCGGTTTTTTCCAAGGTTAACCAGTACGCAAGAACAGGAGAAAGCTATGCAATGCCGTAGGGCAGGGGAGGGATTGAACCAGACAACAAAGGATGTCTGAGAATGCGCAGCAATGGTCAAATCTCTGAAGCTATGCGTCGTTTGTAGAACCGGTTTCCGCCGCCAATTAATATTCCGCTCAGGGTTGCTCTAAGGCACAGGACGCTTTAGCGAGGTTTTTCGATACCCAATTAGATTGGAGCGAGAACTTTATTTTGAACAAGGAGAACGAAGCGTAGGGGTTTATTATATGTACTAGGAAAAAGGGAGACCTATCAGGGACTGGGCCTACAGTTTTCACTATTTGCTTTTATCACGGGGTAACGAACCTAGGACCCTTTAATTATTGATTTAGGTAGTAAATTTATGTTACTGTGTGCTATTTAATATATTATCGAGTTTATTTTTTACCAAACTTTGACTTTATGTCAAATCTTTTACAAGTTTTTATGTATTTTTATTCAAATAACACAATTTCATCTATTCAGGCAACATTTTTTTATTATATTTTCAACACACAAACTGCATTCTTCAATTTTTAACTAATTATTTTACAACTTTATGTTAATTTTTAACAAAATAACACTATTTATACTATTCAGGCAACATTTTTTCATTAAATTTTAGACTCACAAAGATATTTTTACAACTTTTTAACTTATTATTTTAGAATTTTATGTTAATTTTTTACCAAAATAACACTATTTATACTATTCAGGCAACATTTTTTATTAAATTTTGGACTCACAAAGATATTTTTACAACTTTTTAACTTATTATTTTACAATTTTATACCTATTTTTAACCTAAATAACACAATTTGTACTATTCAGGCAACATTTTTTATTAAATTTTGGACTCACAAAGATATTTTTTCAACTTTTAACTTATTATTTTACAACTTGATATTAATTTTTTACAAAAATAACACTATTTGTACTATTCAGAAAAGACTTTTAGTTACATTTTCGACACGCTAAGTGTGTGTTCTCAACTTCTATCTGTTTATTAGGCTTATTATTACTCAAATAACACAATTTCAGCTGTTCAGGCAACATTTTTTTATTAAATTTTGGACTCACAAAAAGACATTTTCTAAACTTTTAACTTATTATTTTACAACTTTATGTTAATTTTTTACCAAAATAACACTATTTATACTATTCAGGCAACATTTTTTATTAAATTTTGGACTCACAAAGATATTTTTACAACTTTATGTTAATTTTTTACCAAAATAACACTATTTATACTATTCAGGCAACATTTTTTATTAAATTTTGGACTCACAAAGATATTTTTTCAACTTTTAACTAATTATTTTACAACTTTATGTTAATTTTTACCAAAATAACACTATTTATACTATTCAAGCAACATTTTTTATTAAATTTTGGACTCGCAAAGATATTTTTACTACTTTTTAACTTATTATTTTAAAATTTTATACCTATTTTTACCTAAATAACACTATTTATACTATTCAGGAAAGGGTTTTAGGTATATTTTCGACACACAAAGTGTGTGTTCTCAACTTTAATCTGTTTATTTCACAAGTTTATTCTAATATTTACTCAAATAACACGATTTGAACGTGTTTTTTATTACATTTTGGACACACACACACACACACACACACACACACACACACGCACACACACACACACACACACACACACAGACAGAGAGAGAGAGAGAGAGAGAGAGAGAGAGATTTTTTCCAAGTTTACAGGATTATTCTCTAGTTTACTCAAATAACACAATTTAGATGTGGTTTGAATTAAATTTTGTACACATGAAGTGTGTTTCGTCAAGTTTTACCCTTTTATTTTACAAGTTTAGGCTTAATATTACTCAAATAACACAATTTAATCCAGTCAGGAAGGATTTGTTATTATATTTTGGATGCACAAAGAGATGTTTTCAACTTTTTTACTGATTTTTTTCCAGGGTATGTATTAATTTTTATTTATTTTGTTTTGTATTATATATACATTTACAAATTTTTAACTTAGAGTTTAGTATTTATTTAAATCTTTTCAAAAACACTAAAGAAAAAGTACTTTTAGCTAAAATGTAAGCCACAGAATATATTATTATTATTATTATTATTATTATTATTATTATTAGGGTTTACTGATTTCCACTATGCTATTTTTTGTTCTGTATTTCTATATGTATTTATTTAGGTCAGGTTACGCCTGCTACGTAGGAAAGTTTGTTTATTTTAGAGTTTGCTGAGTATTTTGTTACTCTTATACTAGGTAAAGTTTCCTAAATATATCAGGTAGGGCTCCATCCATATACTTTTGTTTTTGCTGTTTGGAGATGATGTGATCAGCATCACTCTCCATCTGCTTTTTATTTTATGTACCCAATATTATTTTGAGGCTTAGTGAATTCTAGAGCTATTTATGCAGGAGAGAGGGCTTGAAAATTTTGATCTCAGATAACCCACAACTATTTGTCGGAGTATTTTAAAGGATATTTTATATTTATTATGTGCCACTAGAATATCAAAGCTTGCTTAATTTTTATGTCTGTAACGCTGTTATTGTATTTCTAGCTAAGGCTTACTGGATAAAGTACACGAAATGTTTATCATTTCGACTATTTACCTTTATACGAGGTCAAATTTTTAGTGTAAAGAAAATTATTGTGTGTCTATAAAGACTGAAATTCCTTTATCGATGGGTCCATAACTGGACGCTTACCAACATTGTTATTTTTTTAAAAATAAAAAAATATATATATAACCATTTATCAATATATTGACAATTCACAGGACAAGACGAAGTTCTCAGACGACTGACTATATGGACCATAGGTCCACTTGCTAAACTTTTTTTCTATGCTAGAAGAATAATTTAGCCTTATAGCCTTTTTCAAGGTATTTTCGAAGTATTACTGGTTTTTTGGGTGCATCAACACTTGGGTTATTTCCATTTGGTTTATTATACGAGGCTACAATCACTATTTGAACACTGAAATCCTCTGATTGAAACTAAAAGCTTAGGCTGTAACTAGGGATTTAGTATGTATATCGACAATTTATAGGACAACACGAACTTTACAAAGGATTGTAGGTGATGTAGGCCCACACGCCAGAGCTTTGTTAACCTGCAAGAAGCATTTACAGCTAATGCTACGAGGAAATGAGGTTGATTTTTTACTGTTTCACAAGAATGCTACTTTTTTATACACCCAATATTTGCTTTTTCAAGTAACTACATGTACCAGAAGTACTTACAGGCCAACTCTAACTAGACTTCGATTTATGTAAATGTAGCAAGAACTATATTTCTGAGGAAGTACGCAAAAGCAGATTACCCGATTAAAGTATCTGAAAAACATATTTTTCTATGCAAGTATATTTTTATTGACTGGATTATTTAACAGATCAAACAGGAAGACTGCAAAATTCATTAAACGTAGTTCTATAGTATAGGTGGTTTCAGAGATATAAAAAGAACAAATATAAGATTTCGCTTTTTTTTTGCTTCTGAGGCTAATCGCGACACTAAGGGTAAATGGCGAGGAAATGTAACGGAGGAGAAACAGTCCCAAAAGTTATGGGCTGCATGTAAGTTAATACCACAGAGATATTACAGTAGGTGTAGGTTCTACCACCAGAACATTTCTATTATAATAATACTGGTTATGCTGTACTGTTAGCTAAAGATGCTGATATTTGAGAAACTTAAAAGCTTATTTGCAAAATTTTAGATAAATAATAATCTGTTAGACTGTAACATATTTTATATCCATTCTGCAAAAAACCCGATGACAAAATTTAAAAATTGTTATCTCCCAGACAGGGACTCGAACCCTGGACAGATAGGTTAAAAGCCTAACGCTATACCAACTAAGCTATCTGGGCACAAGGTATTCTTTTCTTGAAAAGTTAGTTATGTTAAGAAATATATTGAAACACTTGAGAACACTCTTGGTCTGGTTCGACAGAGAAGGAGACAACATTTCCAAATTTTTACAGACTGGGTGTATTTTTCCACTATAGAGGCCTTCACTATATGTAATTCGAAACGCTAAAGTTCAGCTAGCTTCCAAAATTGAGGTAAAGATTGTGTTTGGCGAGATTAACAACTTACAATTATATCCAGTTACGGACAAATAAAGCTAAAACTCTCAGATTTACTGTACTAGCCAAGTTTTAGTAACATTTTCCTTCACTATAGTACTAATACCAAAGAAATAGGTATATTTTATTTATAATTTGACAAAATGTACTAGTATTTAATTCACAAAGTTAGGTAAAAAACTGTATTTTTTAAAAATATTGTTACTGCCTTCAAATTTTATGTTATTTAGCCACTAACAACTGGTTTACACTGTTTGGCATCCTTTAAATAGGAAAAGAAGGAATTATTTGTTTAGTATTTTTACTACTTTATATTTATTTAAGAAAACAATTCTACAGTTTAACTTAATTTTTAACAAATTGTTACTAATTTATATATCAAAGTTATGTTATTTAGAGTGTATGAAGGCGTATAAAGTTAATATTTGTACTTATCAATGCAACTAACAATTATATTCTACACAAAAAAGATGATGTTTACAGTTAAATTACTTGAATCAGAGAATAATATTTTACAGTAATTGATTCATTCAGCACTAGTCAGTACTTTTATGCATCAGAAAGTTTTCTTAATTTTCTATTACGCATGCTATTTTGGGTTATTCTTAAAATGTATTTCTAAGGCAAACTGGTTTAATTTTCTGCTTATAATGCAAAGTTGACATAGTTTTCGCACAATGCATTGTACATTTGTTATATTCACTATTTACAAACCAAAAATTTACGCTTATTTAATGTATAACTAACTAACTCTCTAGCCTTTTTAAACCCGAAGGTTCATGGCTGCAGCAACACATGCCTTTCATCTGTCCCTGTCCTGAGCAAGATCTATATACTCCTTTCCTTCCCTACCAATTTCCTTTAGGTCCATCTCTACATTAGCCCTCCATCTTTGTTTTGGTCTTCCTATTGGTCTTTTACCATCAGGTTTCCCAACAAGAATCCTGTATACTCTTCTTTCCTCTCCCATTTGTACCACATGATCTACACACCTAAGTCTTCTTGATTTAATCATTCTAATAATATCTGAACATGAATACAAATTATGTACTTCTAAATTATGTAACCTTCTCCACTTATCTGTCTCCTCATCTGTTTTAGGCCCAAATATTTTCCTAAGGATTTTATTTTCAAATACTCTCAATTTATGTTCCTCTTTCAATGTAAGTGAGCAAGTTTATTTACTGTATTTAACTTCTATTTCTTGTAATTAACAAACGAATCTAATTACTATGACATGTTAAATAGCTTATACTGTAGTTACTATATCTTTTTCTATCAGCTTATTTTCAAATTAATATTATTAGGTATAGTCTTTGATTTATAACTATATTGCTTTTTTATCAATTTATCTAAGAGTACACGCAGACAAACATATGTGTACACATTTTTATGTATATAGATATGCCTTTTTTCAATATTTTAGCATGAAGATTGCACTTTAGCTATTCAAGCAAGGGTAGGAAAGGTAGGATTTCTGAAAATTTGTTGCAGGATTATGTTGTCCAAGTACAGATGAGAACTGAGCTGGGAGACTGTTTTGAGCCTTTTTCTGAGAGTTGCATGTGAACTGTATGTAAATTGCGCACTATTGACTGTGCATGCTTCTAAGTTTTGCTGTTATTTTTCTTCAATTCTGTGAGACTGTAGAGAGTTTTCTCTTTTCAAGTAGTGTTCTTATTGATTGTATTTGTATATGTTTTGGGGACTTAGCAGTTTTATGTTATGGGGCAGTTTGTTGTAGAATATATTTACCTGATTGTTTTGAGATATTGAGTGCTTGCTGTTCTAGTTGTAATTATCTTTTCTTCTTGTGTTGTGTATTTGACTATATTTTGACCAAGTTCGTAGTATTTACAATAATTGTTATTGACTTGTAGTTGTATGGAGTTCTCCTTGAAAAATCCTTTGCAAGATGACAAATACTTTAGTCTGAACATTATTCTTAGTGTTCACTTTTGAAGCCTTAGTATTCTGGTAGTATTATGAATGTAGAGGTAAATTAGGCTGAAATGTAGGCATTTTTCTGATAAATTATACTCACTTAGTTGTTTCAGCAGGTAGAAGTTGCATGATGGTTTACTGCTGATGATGTTAATTTGCTCTTCTTATGTACTACGTATGATGTAGCTTACTTGAGTAATTGGAATTTTCTACTGAAAAAAGGATTGCTTGTCTATTTTATTCCTATGTTGTTGAGTTTGTCCATAAGCAAGCCATGTTTTTACTCTACCCTATGCCTTGGAAGAATCTAGATATATATTGTGTTTGCAGTTTTATGTTTCTCTAAGGTTTCAGCTATGTAGTTTTTTAAACTGTGCTATGGGTGTGACTACTGATTTCTTTTTATGGATGCCATGTTGGTTTCTGTGTATTTCTTTTGCTGCTTGAATTTGACTTAGGTTGTTTGCTTTTTTTTTCTTAGATCTTTATTTGTTTATTTGTTCAGTATTTTTTATTATTTTTTGAATTATAATTACTTTAATTTTACATTAACTAACATATTTTACTTTAACAACAAAAAATTACCCTAGTATAAAAACTTCTACTAACAAAAATGTACTATTATAACTTTTAATTTTAGAAAATTGTATTTTTAAAACTAACTTTGAAAATTGATTTTAATTACTCTAATTTTACATTAACTAACATATTTTACTTTAACAACAAAATAATTTACCCTAGTATAAAACTTCTACTAACAAAAATGTACTATTATAACTTTTAATTTTATAAAATTGTACTTTTAAAACTTTAACTTTGAAAAATTGAATTTTAACACACTTTGACTTTAACAATGTACTTTGAATTTTTTATATAAAAAATATTAAAAAATAAAAAATACTGAACAAAGTAAAGTAAAGTATGTTAAAGTAAAATATGTTAGTTAATGTAAAATTAGAGTAATTAAAATCAATTTTTCAAAGTTAGTTTTAAAAATACAATTTTCTAAAATTAAAAGTTATAATAGTACATTTTTGTTAGTAGAAGTTTTTATACTAGGGTAATTTTTTTGTTGTTAAAGTAAAATATGTTAGTTAATGTAAAATTAAAGTAATTATAATTCAAAAAATAAAAAATACTGAACAAATAAACAAATAAAGATCTAAGAAAAAAAAAGCAAACAACCTAAGTCAAATTCAAGCAGCAAAAGAAATACACAGAAACCAACATGGCATCCATAAAAAGAAATCAGTAGTCACACCCATAGCACAGTTTAAAAAACTACATAGCTGAAACCTTAGAGAAACATAAAACTGCAAACACAATATATATCTAGATTCTTCCAAGGCATAGGGTAGAGTAAAAACATGGCTTGCTTATGGACAAACTCAACAACATAGGAATAAAATAGACAAGCAATCCTTTTTTCAGTAGAAAATTCCAATTACTCAAGTAAGCTACATCATACGTAGTACATAAGAAGAGCAAATTAACATCATCAGCAGTAAACCATCATGCAACTTCTACCTGCTGAAACAACTAAGTGAGTATAATTTATCAGAAAAATGCCTACATTTCAGCCTAATTTACCTCTACATTCATAATACTACCAGAATACTAAGGCTTCAAAAGTGAACACTAAGAATAATGTTCAGACTAAAGTATTTGTCATCTTGCAAAGGATTTTTCAAGGAGAACTCCATACAACTACAAGTCAATAACAATTATTGTAAATACTACGAACTTGGTCAAAATATAGTCAAATACACAACACAAGAAGAAAAGATAATTACAACTAGAACAGCAAGCACTCAATATCTCAAAACAATCAGGTAAATATATTCTACAACAAACTGCCCCATAACATAAAACTGCTAAGTCCCCAAAACATATACAAATACAATCAATAAGAACACTACTTGAAAAGAGAAAACTCTCTACAGTCTCACAGAATTGAAGAAAAATAACAGCAAAACTTAGAAGCATGCACAGTCAATAGTGCGCAATTTACATACAGTTCACATGCAACTCTCAGAAAAAGGCTCAAAACAGTCTCCCAGCTCAGTTCTCATCTGTACTTGGACAACATAATCCTGCAACAAATTTTCAGAAATCCTACCTTTCCTACCCTTGCTTGAATAGCTAAAGTGCAATCTTCATGCTAAAATATTGAAAAAAGGCATATCTATATACATAAAAATGTGTACACATATGTTTGTCTGCGTGTACTCTTAGATAAATTGATAAAAAAGCAATATAGTTATAAATCAAAGACTATACCTAATAATATTAATTTGAAAATAAGCTGATAGAAAAAGATATAGTAACTACAGTATAAGCTATTTAACATGTCATAGTAATTAGATTCGTTTGTTAATTACAAGAAATAGAAGTTAAATACAGTAAATAAACTTGCTCACTTACATTGAAAGAGGAACATAAATTGAGAGTATTTGAAAATAAAATCCTTAGGAAAATATTTGGGCCTAAAACAGATGAGGAGACAGATAAGTGGAGAAGGTTACATAATTTAGAAGTACATAATTTGTATTCATGTTCAGATATTATTAGAATGATTAAATCAAGAAGACTTAGGTGTGTAGATCATGTGGTACAAATGGGAGAGGAAAGAAGAGTATACAGGATTCTTGTTGGGAAACCTGATGGTAAAAGACCAATAGGAAGACCAAAACAAAGATGGAGGGCTAATGTAGAGATGGACCTAAAGGAAATTGGTAGGGAAGGAAAGGAGTATATAGATCTTGCTCAGGACAGGGACAGATGAAAGGCATGTGTTGCTGCAGCCATGAACCTTCGGGTTTAAAAAGGCTAGAGAGTTAGTTAGTTATACATTAAATAAGCGTAAATTTTTGGTTTGTAAATAGTGAATATAACAAATGTACAATGCATTGTGCGAAAACTATGTCAACTTTGCATTATAAGCAGAAAATTAAACCAGTTTGCCTTAGAAATACATTTTAAGAATAACCCAAAATAGCATGCGTAATAGAAAATTAAGAAAACTTTCTGATGCATAAAAGTACTGACTAGTGCTGAATGAATCAATTACTGTAAAATATTATTCTCTGATTCAAGTAATTTAACTGTAAACATCATCTTTTTTGTGTAGAATATAATTGTTAGTTGCATTGATAAGTACAAATATTAACTTTATACGCCTTCATACACTCTAAATAACATAACTTTGATATATAAATTAGTAACAATTTGTTAAAAATTAAGTTAAACTGTAGAATTGTTTTCTTAAATAAATATAAAGTAGTAAAAATACTAAACAAATAATTCCTTCTTTTCCTATTTAAAGGATGCCAAACAGTGTAAACCAGTTGTTAGTGGCTAAATAACATAAAATTTGAAGGCAGTAACAATATTTTTAAAAAATACAGTTTTTTACCTAACTTTGTGAATTAAATACTAGTACATTTTGTCAAATTATAAATAAAATATACCTATTTCTTTGGTATTAGTACTATAGTGAAGGAAAATGTTACTAAAACTTGGCTAGTACAGTAAATCTGAGAGTTTTAGCTTTATTTGTCCGTAACTGGATATAATTGTAAGTTGTTAATCTCGCCAAACACAATCTTTACCTCAATTTTGGAAGCTAGCTGAACTTTAGCGTTTCGAATTACATATAGTGAAGGCCTCTATAGTGGAAAAATACACCCAGTCTGTAAAAATTTGGAAATGTTGTCTCCTTCTCTGTCGAACCAGACCAAGAGTGTTCTCAAGTGTTTCAATATATTTCTTAACATAACTAACTTTTCAAGAAAAGAATACCTTGTGCCCAGATAGCTTAGTTGGTATAGCGTTAGGCTTTTAACCTATCTGTCCAGGGTTCGAGTCCCTGTCTGGGAGATAACAATTTTTAAATTTTGTCATCGGGTTTTTTGCAGAATGGATATAAAATATGTTACAGTCTAACAGATTATTATTTATCTAAAATTTTGCAAATAAGCTTTTAAGTTTCTCAAATATCAGCATCTTTAGCTAACAGTACAGCATAACCAGTATTATTATAATAGAAATGTTCTGGTGGTAGAACCTACACCTACTGTAATATCTCTGTGGTATTAACTTACATGCAGCCCATAACTTTTGGGACTGTTTCTCCTCCGTTACATTTCCTCGCCATTTACCCTTAGTGTCGCGATTAGCCTCAGAAGCAAAAAAAAAGCGAAATCTTATATTTGTTCTTTTTATATCTCTGAAACCACCTATACTATAGAACTACGTTTAATGAATTTTGCAGTCTTCCTGTTTGATCTGTTAAATAATCCAGTCAATAAAAATATACTTGCATAGAAAAATATGTTTTTCAGATACTTTAATCGGGTAATCTGCTTTTGCGTACTTCCTCAGAAATATAGTTCTTGCTACATTTACATAAATCGAAGTCTAGTTAGAGTTGGCCTGTAAGTACTTCTGGTACATGTAGTTACTTGAAAAAGCAAATATTGGGTGTATAAAAAAGTAGCATTCTTGTGAAACAGTAAAAAATCAACCTCATTTCCTCGTAGCATTAGCTGTAAATGCTTCTTGCAGGTTAACAAAGCTCTGGCGTGTGGGCCTACATCACCTACAATCCTTTGTAAAGTTCGTGTTGTCCTATAAATTGTCGATATACATACTAAATCCCTAGTTACAGCCTAAGCTTTTAGTTTCAATCAGAGGATTTCAGTGTTCAAATAGTGATTGTAGCCTCGTATAATAAACCAAATGGAAATAACCCAAGTGTTGATGCACCCAAAAAACCAGTAATACTTCGAAAATACCTTGAAAAAGGCTATAAGGCTAAATTATTCTTCTAGCATAGAAAAAAAGTTTAGCAAGTGGACCTATGGTCCATATAGTCAGTCGTCTGAGAACTTCGTCTTGTCCTGTGAATTGTCAATATATTGATAAATGGTTATATATATATTTTTTTATTTTTAAAAAAATAACAATGTTGGTAAGCGTCCAGTTATGGACCCATCGATAAAGGAATTTCAGTCTTTATAGACACACAATAATTTTCTTTACACTAAAAATTTGACCTCGTATAAAGGTAAATAGTCGAAATGATAAACATTTCGTGTACTTTATCCAGTAAGCCTTAGCTAGAAATACAATAACAGCGTTACAGACATAAAAATTAAGCAAGCTTTGATATTCTAGTGGCACATAATAAATATAAAATATCCTTTAAAATACTCCGACAAATAGTTGTGGGTTATCTGAGATCAAAATTTTCAAGCCCTCTCTCCTGCATAAATAGCTCTAGAATTCACTAAGCCTCAAAATAATATTGGGTACATAAAATAAAAAGCAGATGGAGAGTGATGCTGATCACATCATCTCCAAACAGCAAAAACAAAAGTATATGGATGGAGCCCTACCTGATATATTTAGGAAACTTTACCTAGTATAAGAGTAACAAAATACTCAGCAAACTCTAAAATAAACAAACTTTCCTACGTAGCAGGCGTAACCTGACCTAAATAAATACATATAGAAATACAGAACAAAAAATAGCATAGTGGAAATCAGTAAACCCTAATAATAATAATAATAATAATAATAATAATAATAATATATTCTGTGGCTTACATTTTAGCTAAAAGTACTTTTTCTTTAGTGTTTTTGAAAAGATTTAAATAAATACTAAACTCTAAGTTAAAAATTTGTAAATGTATATATAATACAAAACAAAATAAATAAAAATTAATACATACCCTGGAAAAAAATCAGTAAAAAAGTTGAAAACATCTCTTTGTGCATCCAAAATATAATAACAAATCCTTCCTGACTGGATTAAATTGTGTTATTTGAGTAATATTAAGCCTAAACTTGTAAAATAAAAGGGTAAAACTTGACGAAACACACTTCATGTGTACAAAATTTAATTCAAACCACATCTAAATTGTGTTATTTGAGTAAACTAGAGAATAATCCTGTAAACTTGGAAAAAATCTCTCTCTCTCTCTCTCTCTCTCTCTCTCTCTCTCTCTCTCTGTCTGTGTGTGTGTGTGTGTGTGTGTGTGTATGCGTGTGTGTGTGTGTGTGTGTGTGTGTGTGTGTGTCCAAAATGTAATAAAAAACACGTTCAAATCGTGTTATTTGAGTAAATATTAGAATAAACTTGTGAAATAAACAGATTAAAGTTGAGAACACACACTTTGTGTGTCGAAAATATACCTAAAACCCTTTCCTGAATAGTATAAATAGTGTTATTTAGGTAAAAATAGGTATAAAATTTTAAAATAATAAGTTAAAAAGTAGTAAAAATATCTTTGCGAGTCCAAAATTTAATAAAAAATGTTGCTTGAATAGTATAAATAGTGTTATTTTGGTAAAAATTAACATAAAGTTGTAAAATAATTAGTTAAAAGTTGAAAAAATATCTTTGTGAGTCCAAAATTTAATAAAAAATGTTGCCTGAATAGTATAAATAGTGTTATTTTGGTAAAAAATTAACATAAAGTTGTAAAAATATCTTTGTGAGTCCAAAATTTAATAAAAAATGTTGCCTGAATAGTATAAATAGTGTTATTTTGGTAAAAAATTAACATAAAGTTGTAAAATAATAAGTTAAAAGTTTAGAAAATGTCTTTTTGTGAGTCCAAAATTTAATAAAAAAATGTTGCCTGAACAGCTGAAATTGTGTTATTTGAGTAATAATAAGCCTAATAAACAGATAGAAGTTGAGAACACACACTTAGCGTGTCGAAAATGTAACTAAAAGTCTTTTCTGAATAGTACAAATAGTGTTATTTTTGTAAAAAATTAATATCAAGTTGTAAAATAATAAGTTAAAAGTTGAAAAAATATCTTTGTGAGTCCAAAATTTAATAAAAAATGTTGCCTGAATAGTACAAATTGTGTTATTTAGGTTAAAAATAGGTATAAAATTGTAAAATAATAAGTTAAAAAGTTGTAAAAATATCTTTGTGAGTCCAAAATTTAATAAAAAATGTTGCCTGAATAGTATAAATAGTGTTATTTTGGTAAAAAATTAACATAAAATTCTAAAATAATAAGTTAAAAAGTTGTAAAAATATCTTTGTGAGTCTAAAATTTAATGAAAAAATGTTGCCTGAATAGTATAAATAGTGTTATTTTGTTAAAAATTAACATAAAGTTGTAAAATAATTAGTTAAAAATTGAAGAATGCAGTTTGTGTGTTGAAAATATAATAAAAAAATGTTGCCTGAATAGATGAAATTGTGTTATTTGAATAAAAATACATAAAAACTTGTAAAAGATTTGACATAAAGTCAAAGTTTGGTAAAAAATAAACTCGATAATATATTAAATAGCACACAGTAACATAAATTTACTACCTAAATCAATAATTAAAGGGTCCTAGGTTCGTTACCCCGTGATAAAAGCAAATAGTGAAAACTGTAGGCCCAGTCCCTGATAGGTCTCCCTTTTTCCTAGTACATATAATAAACCCCTACGCTTCGTTCTCCTTGTTCAAAATAAAGTTCTCGCTCCAATCTAATTGGGTATCGAAAAACCTCGCTAAAGCGTCCTGTGCCTTAGAGCAACCCTGAGCGGAATATTAATTGGCGGCGGAAACCGGTTCTACAAACGACGCATAGCTTCAGAGATTTGACCATTGCTGCGCATTCTCAGACATCCTTTGTTGTCTGGTTCAATCCCTCCCCTGCCCTACGGCATTGCATAGCTTTCTCCTGTTCTTGCGTACTGGTTAACCTTGGAAAAAACCGGTTCTGAAAACCTACCGACGCGTTCTCTGATTGGTCAATCGGGTTCCTTCTTTGTCCTGGCGTTCTGACGTCATTTGACCTTGAACGCACACTCCCCAAATTCCTTTCTCGTCTACCTGCGCGGAATATTAATTCATTCTCTCTGTCTGGCATCAGAGCCGAGTCGAGATTTGGAGACAGTATTCTGTCTAGCGTGTGAAACCACCGTGTTTCATAATATAATGAAATTATTACATAGTACTAATTAATAATATTACATATCGCGGGTTCGAATACCGGGACCGTCCCCAATCGTAATTGGACCTGAACCTACACCCATTACCACCTTTCATAGCGGTTCATAAACCATAAAAACTTATTTTCAATACTATAAACATTAATATTATCGATTGATACGTTACATACTTTGCAGTAATGAATATAAAACCATATGCATAGCGTTTAGTACCTCTAATTACCGTCTATATACATATTTTTCATAAAATAAATAATTATATATTCATAAAAGTTATAAACATGCAAATACATAAATGTAAAGTACTCTAAGTACTTGCAAATGAATTCTAAGTACATACAAATTAATTAAAACCCGTGCAAATTAGTTCTAAATACATGCAAATTAATTGCGAATATTAAACGCCCGAGGGCAGGCCTTGGCGCATTCCGATACTACTAGTGACTGTGTCTGAAGTACGCCGCATGCTGCGTGCTTGCATACGTAACCGGGGGAGGCAATTTTAACAGGATTTGTAGTTTTTGTAACAGTTAATTCTGACAACCTTATATCATGAGAATGGTAAATAACATTATTATTTCAGTCATTTTCGTTCGTTTTTTTCTCACAACCGACAACTTCTTTTCACTTTACAAAGAAGTCTACAACTCGCCTTCTCCGCTTTTTATTCAGATTTTTCCCCCAACCCGTGTGCCAGTTGACAAGATTTGCATCTTTTTGGAGAGCTTATGAAACGAGGAAGTTTTTTCCGTAATTTTTACGCTAAGTGTGTTATCAATTTTTTGAGTTATCCTCTTCGATTTAAACTATAATTTCCAAATTTATTCATGACGTGTGCACCAATGACTGTTTGTTTCTGTGGGTATGGGAATTTTGGGCATGAATTTTTTCCCAGTAGTCACTCATTCGTCAGCTGTTAGCAACGTGTCGATTAAGTGTTCAGGGTGTAGTAGGTTTTTTTTCACAATTAGTAGTTTTTTGGTCGCAAGTCGTAATATGTCACGAAAATCTACAAACTGCAATAACTCGAAACCCATTGATTTCCGACCCCCAGTGCATAGGGTCTAATTTGTTGGAAATGTGCTCTAGTATTACCCCTTTCCAGGAATAGGTCGAATTACCAAACACCCTGTATAAGCTAAACGGGAATGCAACTAGAGTTTAAAGTACTCATTATGTATCCACCGGAGATCGAACCCGGGATATCTTGATTACAATGCGATGTCAGTTCCATTACTCCATGAGAGAGGCTCGAAAATTTAGAACAGTTACAAACACAAAAAGTTGTATTTATTAAATCCTGCCCAGAATGTATTTGCTGGTAGGAGGCAGTAGGTAGGGATTGAATGAAAGAACCTTCGGAACATATTTAAAGTAAAATTATGTGTTTCGTAATTTCAAATCCTCGTTATACCGAAAACAAGTCTTTTGCGCAATTAGGACTCGACCAATGAACGCATGAGAGGAAAAGTGAGTGCATGGAGGGGAAAACTTTATTATCATCCTAAGGTCCAATTTCAATTATCTTCTCGAAGCTTCGCAGGCACCTAGTACTAGAACAATATTTATAGGTCTATAGTTAAATCTGCATATATTGCTTGTGGATAATAAATTGTGGTCCAAAGATAGCGACATTTTGATTTCTTTTAGTAGAAGTCTGTGCATTATTCTGAGCTTGAACAAAATAATTTCAACTTACCACTTTGTAGTATCCTTCAATCCCCTTCCGATAATTGTGGTATTTCGAATGTTGACAATTACGGCGAAAATAGACTCGGCTAATGGAAATTTGCTTCTCATTGGATCGAATCTGGTTCCAGTTGAATTTGTCACTCATGTTCATTCGGTGACACACTCTGGTCAATTGGACTGTCCTGTAATGGGAAATATTGTACATGAAATAATTATAATATAATAAAGCATTTCATACATTAAATCTTTGAAATATTTTACTCAGTCTAGGGTCAGAATGGATTTCTTTGAGCTTCCGCCGAAAGGCTAGTGCTCTCACCATTGTTGCTGGGGGTACAGGTTCGTTTCCCAATACGAGGCAAAAAATCCCGTGTTGTCCCAGGATAGTGGGAACAATATGGGAGTGGATTGCAGTCTAGAAAGTAAGACAACGCTGTGATAGAATTCGATGCTCTGACTACGTGTCACACAATGAAAAAGCCTCTTGACAGATCTTTACCCTCAAAAGGTAGTTGCGAGTTGGTTGTTTTGAAGCAATGTAATAGAATACACGTTCCCGGTCTGACAATTAGATTTCTGCATTTAATTTATAGAAATTCAATGATATTTCTTTGTCTTTCAATTGCAGGCAAAACAAACTGGAGTCATACTGCACAAGATAAGAAGTCCTGTAATGGACCTTGAAACTAAGGAAGAAGTAAGTTCTGCTACTTGAGTAAATTCTCTTAAACTTCCAACTTGCATAGAAGATGAAGACTCCTGTGAAATAATACAAACATATCAAATTACTATATAATATAAGTTACCCTTATCTCGTTTGCTGGCAGGTTGTAGTGAGAGCATGTGTGTAATTTCAGTTTTTTCGCCATCTATGAGGCCCTAAATATTATATTATTTACCTATTTAGTCTTTGATTTTTGCACTGGAAAAAAATCTGTAGCTTGAGAAATAAAATCAAGAGAATTACTTTTCTGTGCATAGTTTTATATTTATGCAATTTACTGTATCGTCATCATAAGTGAGTAAAAGAACATAATGATGGGAAGGAAAGGTTTCCGGTATGGAGAATGTACAATCATGGACACATCTGGATTGTAACAATCCCATAGTAAACTCAATGGGATAGTTAGAACCCAAAAGTGTCCGTGATTGTACATATTTGTTCGGAGTCCATTCTAGCTACATGCTCAGTGCCGATTAATCTAAGGAAATAAGAGGACTTAAAATATGCGAAACACAAAATGAAATAAATACTCGTCAACATCAAAAAATATATTGTGAGGAGGAATCTCATAAAAATACTTAAGGGATCTGTATGTACCAATCTGTACATACTAACAGAGAGAGAGAGAGAGAGAGAGAGAGAGAGAGAGAGAGAGAGAGAGAGAGAGAGAGAGAGAGAGAGAGAGAGATCATAAGATAGACATATGAAGTAGGCACATAAGATATTCTAGGATTAAACCTTCAGCAAATTCTCATCTCATATGCCAATATTTGCTTTTCTTCTTGTCTTTCATATTTACAGCTGCAGTTCTTTTCCTCGCAGTTGTTTCACAGGAAAATTGGTTTTACAGCTTGTGGATTCTTCTCGTTGGATTTCACTCTTCTGTGTTCCGTAAGTTTATTAGTGTATGATGCGGTGCTCCCAGAGTGGGAGGCGGGGGAATTCTATCTCCCAGTTATGACAATTTTCATGAAGCATGCCCCCCCCCCCTCCCCAAGCAGCTAGGATAATTTGCATAGGCATCCAAACATTTACTCCTGGTTTTCCCAGCATAGTGAGGACATTGGGAAGTGGATTGCGGTCTAGCAAGTAAGATAACAGCTGTAATAGAATTCGATGCTCTGACTACGTGTCACACAATGAAAAAGCCTCTTGACAGATCTTGACCATGTTGATCCATACAACTATACTCCCACCTATCTCCAAATTAGATCAAGCATCCCTCCCTCTCTCCCAGATAGGAATTTCCACTCGAACACTGGTACGATGAACTTACAGGCACCTCATTGCAAAAAGCAGTTGAACGAATTTGCATATGTTAAATATGAGTGCAACGTATTCAATAACGAGCATTGAAATACGTAATCATATTCTGCAGATTATTTTGCCCGCCTCGATTTCTCAGTTCAGTTCATTAATTTTTATATCTCTCATTTGCAAATGAAAATCTGAAAATGTTATGTACGATCATTTTATTTTTTGCATGAATTAATTGAATGGGATTCAGAAATTGAAAAAATAAAGAAGAAATCTAAAACTAGTAAGCATCTTCCTATCAAGGTTAAGTTATAGGGTTCAGATTTCAATGAAATAGTGAATGAAAAGTATGGGAAGCTGCTCTAATGCTATGAATTATACTCGTGATTTGGGCTAGGTTTATCATGACTATATTTTAGTGTATTATCCTACAGGCAAATACACTATTTGAATATATTCTCATGCTGGAATTAAGAACACACAGCATTTTATGCATTGACCACGTGAAGTAGAACAAGATTGCATGTGCTGTTCAACATTTCTCGAGTGACGAAAAACAGATAGGAAGCGAGAGCGAAATTTCCAACTTTTGGCCAATTTTGACATTTTCAAAACTCTCTGTAGACATCTCAAGGGATCATTACGTCACAAGTTGCTCTATAACTTGCCAATACGGATTGGATTGATTTGGTGTTTTAAGTCCACTTTATGCACAGTAAGGCTAATCGGGATTTGACCTACAGTTTAAAGCGGGATCCGAACCACTATGTGCCTCCACCGGGTATCGATCCCTGGACTCCATGATTACAAGGTGAGGACGCTACCACTGTGCCATCGGGGAGGCCTATAACTTGACAATACAAATTTTCGAAATGTATTATGTTGTGTAAGAGGGTTAAGTATGGTGCAACTCATCGATTTTGTGACTCCGATAACTGCCTAAAATTTAGTGCGATTTAGTTGAAACTAACACTGAAGTTAGATACCTCAAATCGCTTGAAAACTTTTGCATTTGAGCAAAATTAGACTTAAAGTTTCAAAATGGCGGACAAAAATCCGATTTTTCATGTGTTGTGAATTAATCGAATTTCTCTTATATCTGTGTAGCAGTGTTAAACCTCAGATGTGGTAAAATTCTACGCTGTGTAAAACATGTGGAAAATATGTAGCTACAAAAGCTTATATTACTCTGTATATACAAGCGGGTAATTTACCTTGTGGTGGATGGAGGATAAACATAGTTTTGTCTATTAAAGTCCTCGACAAACACTTTATGCCTGCAAATGTTTGGCAGCGGACATGTCATAATTCAAGCTTACAGGATTTTTGAATGTGAATACTAGCATCAAGACAACAGCGATTATACTTCGAATAACCAGTAACAGCTTTTCTTTTCCAGATTGCTGGGACAGTGACGACGTATCTGGTCATCTTTATCCAGTTCCAAACACTGAAAGTCAGCATCATACCACTGCATCCGAATGTGTTCAATTCGACATTACTCGGCAGCCAACCATAGCAATATTCCTGAAAGTGACCAATTTATATTTACGAAAGCAAAAATTATGTATACCATTGTGCAATATATGTGAAGAGCTATGTGCACTGTCCTTATTGTTATTATTTTATAATTTCCCGACTGTTTGGGATCCCGAAAAGTCGGGATCGGGACGGATTTTCTTCAAGCCTGGTTACAAGAATCCCCCCCCCCCAACAGGAAATTTTCCAAACACATCATCTCTCCGTGTGTGTGTGTGTGTGTGTGTGTGTGTGTGTGTGTGTGTGTGTGTGTGTGTGTGTGTGTGTGTGTGTGTGTGTGTGTGTGTGTGTGCGTGTGTGTGTGTGTGGGTGGGTTGGTGGGTGTTTGCGTGTATTTGTAAGGGCAAGTATGTCTTGGCCTGCAGAATCAAAGATTCCCCACAAAGTTCATGGCTACCAGAAAGCTATGTCAGGGAAGGCATTCTTTTCGAGGTCGATGATGACGCTTCCTTATGGAAAAGGTCGGAAATGGTTAGCGGTAAGCGGAATGGTTAACGCATGGCTGTGATAAAAGGAGGTGCAAGGTAAAGATCGGGTTACGTATATCAGTATTTTGTTCCAGACAGTGAACTGGGCGACTGTGACGATCGTGTTACACGACACCGAGTCCTTGAAGAAGCATCCAGTACCCTTCATCGGCCGGTCTATCCTGTTAGTAGGAAAGTGGTTAAATGTATGGGCTGATGGTCGAGATAACAATTTTCCTGATTACAATCCCCATACATCCTTAGCCCTAACTAAGTATTATACACACACGCTCAAATACAAACGAACGAGAGAGCGGCTAATATTTTTCTTCGTGAAACAGAATGGTAAATGAACTGGATATAATACCCTCACTGGTTACTCACAAAGCTAAAATCGTTTGAAATCATTTTGTGTGAGTGAAATTGACCATGTTACTGTGGTTGGTGTGAATATCACTCAGATTGCATAATTTATAAATAAAAATGGTCTTTCGAGTTTCTCTGTACCATTTCAAGAGTACATATGTTAAAATTAATAATTCTATATATACGAGGAAAAGTCATTAAATATACAATTTGAATAGAATTAAAGCAATTTTTTTAAAATTTTCAATTGGTAATATAAATTTTCATCGATTACAAGTTTTCCTTAAATTATTTTAATATGTGTATACACTGTAAGTACACACAATAATTGATAAGTAAGAAACCCATCGCATAGCGAATTTTTTGCCTTAAGTTTCGAGCTGTTTTTGTGTTCTCCATTTTCGATTCTGATAATTATGGACGTAGAATTTTCTTAAATCCAATAATGTAATAGCGTAATGAAAATAATAATCGAATGACACTATTCAATCTTTGGAGACATTTATTGACCTAAAACACGGTTAACGAACTTTAAGTTCAAAAGGGAAACAACATTATAAGGCAAATACATATTAAAGTATAAAATGCCAAAATGTTTATATACCAAGTTGTAAAAGGTCCAGAAACTTTGCAAATGGAAAATATTTATTTTAGTGTACCGATCGATAATACAAATCGAAACACCCCGTCAAACCCTGTCAAGCACCAACAATATTTATATTTTCAAAGGGAAATTCTTCGAATATCATCTAAGTGCACCACTGTCTGAAAAATTCAACAGGAAATTGACAGTTACCTAAACATACAGAAATTACATTGTTTCCAATTTAAAACATACGAATCAAGAAATGTTATATGTACATTAGTAAAAGCACGTAAAGATCAATAACGGACTTAATTGCGCTAACATGGTCCATTTCAATATAAGAATGAATTGTCTTCCTCATCACCTGGCACAGCATTTTGATTACACTCGTACTTAGTGCACTGGAGCCCAGGTCCTCGAGTTTTTGTTGTGAGAGGGAATATGGAACTCAAATTTGTCTCAGCACGCACTCTTCAGAAATCTAAGTCTATTTTCCTTTGGTTTCTTCTACTAGGTTTATTTAGTTATTCTTTAGTCATGATCGTGGACGATTTGAATTTTAATGTAAACTTCGGCGCTACGGGTTTCGCTTCGAAATTAGATATGATAATTTCAGCAATTTCCGGTGTAACCTGCTATGGGTTCTGTATTTATTACAAAGATTACAATGCAGCTGTTTACAAGACACTGGAAAAACTTCGAGGAGGCGTCAAGCTGAAGAGAGTCACCGTCTCTACTGTTATTGCTTCAATGTATGTCTTCTCTTTCGTTCTGATAGATATATACGACGCTTTTGTTACTCAGACATATTTCCCGGACCCCAAACTTAAAATCTACCTCCCTTATTATATTTTGAGATTTGCAGACATTCGGCTTGATCTGCACGTCTTCAAAACTTGTAGGGAATTGCTATGTTGTTTTCAGTTGCTGAACAATGAACTTGTGGAACATAGAGGCAATGCTGAAATTCCAAAACGGAAGTCCTCTCTACGTATGCGGTACACGAACTCATTCGCTCAGATACTGCTGCGTCTTGGGTACATCCATGACCAACTGTGTAATTTTGTAGATGGCCTAGGTCAGAAGTTCGGAGTTCCATTTGTCTTAGGCGTTGTTGATTCTTTGGTTACCATTGTCGCAAAATTATCCTTCCTATGGGATATGATATGGTATGAAGATTCTTCAACGGATCTTCATCCACATTGTGTGTCCGTAATGTGTATTTGGGCTGCAGTATTAATATGTCGTCTGCTTTTCTTAACATGGTCATGCCAAATGGTCACAAGCGAGGTAGGTATATTTTACTCTTACCATCAGTTCACGATATTGAAACTCTTTATCTTCGAAATTGTGACGTTGAATGTTTTCCTCTTACAGTGATCAAGAGGTCCCGGATTCGATACCCAGTGAAGGTACATAGTGGTTCGGATCCCTCTTTAAACCGTAGGCTGAGTCCCGATTAGCCTTACTGTGCATAGTGGACTTAAAACACCAACTCAATCAAACCTCTTACAGTACTCAAATAAATTGTTGCATGCGAAATTTAGAGATGGGAATGGGATATGCCAAGAAATGTAAAGGCGAAGTGTTTTACACGAAACAAGAGGGAAACATACACAGTAGCACTGTTACAAACACAACAAGGTGTATAATTAGTGCCAGCAGTCCCAACGGCCATCGCGGTTGCAGGAACAGGGTGGATACTCAGGGACCATGATAAAATTCAAGTATAATTCCCGGTTCTCAAGTCGAACTTTCCAAAAATTCAAGCAGATGTATTCTCTATTTCAACCTTATGTATTGCCGCCTCTTAACATCCACACACAAATATCTTCATAATATAAAGGGTCTATGTGATTCCAACATCCAAAAATTGTAATTCAATTAAACGCTATAGGTACGTAATATAATTAAAATATTTAATTTAAGGTGCTGTTTTACAATCAGAGGCGCAACCACGAATTTTTGTCTGGGCGGACGGGGAGAAAGTATCAGGATAAACGTACTACCACTACTAATAATAGTGTTAATAATATTTTAATTATCATTATTATTATCGATTTGTTTTATTTTACTTCGATTCCTGTGCCACGTTTGGCTAATTTGCGAACATGGGGATGAGTGATATGATGAAATTGATGAATGGACAGCCACAAACATCCATGCCCAAGCCGTAGCAGTAATAGTAGTAGTATCAAAGACGTTATTATCCTCGTAAGCTATGAAAAAATGGGGTAGAAGTTGGTGCTAAAGCATTTGTGTTCGAAGAAACGATTTCAATTATTTTTTTAACACGTTCAATTTCATAATGGAAAACAAACAGACAAACTATTTTTGAGACAGAAAATGCTTGATAAATGCATTTCAAATATAATTCTTTTTTACATTAACATGTACCCGTGCGTCCATTTCGATCTGCAGCCGAGAGATCGGGAGAAGCGTGGCGGGCGGCACTGACGGAGATGCCGACATTTGCGGCCTGAAATGCCCGCTTATTTTTATGGACATATGAAGACATTTATATAAATATTGCAAAACGAGCACTAACTTGTGTTATAAGAGTATGGTTTTAATTTTAGTAGCTTAGTGACTGTATGTGCCGATGATTTTGACACGCCCACCTCTTGTGAAACACGGCGTAGAGGTTTGTTTGGAGAACGTTCTAACGCTGCACCAATATCATCGAGTTTTGCTTCGGTTAGAATCCGTCGTTTTTGCTTAGGTGTTTTAAAATTTAACGATACAGTTTCTCGTAATTTAAGGACAAGATATCGAACCGTATCTCTGTGTGGAGTTGAAATGCATGGGAATTTCTGTACAAATAACCTACACACGTCTCGACACGAGTTTGTTTTCACGTAGGTACGTGTCATACATAAAAAAATCTTTGTTCTAACGTGAATCTTGCGGCTGGCATCACTGACACGTCACACATACACACTACAATAACACAAACAAGTAACTGCAAGTAACCAAGAATAACACTCTTGCGCACAGTACGAAATTAACACGCTCTTGGTTTACATTGCTCGCCACTATACAACTCTGTCTTCATCTAGTCGCGAAGAAACAAAAAACTCGAGCTCGGAGATTTCGGATTGCAAGGAAGCTCACGAACACTATTGACTTTTAACGGTTTCTTCTACAGCGTAATCTTGATACAGTGTTGCACATTCAAAACCTCCAAACGATCCCCATCGGCACAAAACTCTTTCAAGGATATAAACTTAAGCAGGACGTTACTGGTCAAAACTATGATTAAAATGTTTTATTATCTGTGGCTCTTAACATCATTTCTAAAGCGTATTTATTTGTGCATATAAGAGCAGAACTTGGATGAATTATAGAAGAACGTTTGCGTGTTATAACACAGGTTAGTGATCGTTTTGCAATATTTATATAAATGTCTGCATATGTCTATAAAAATAAGCGGGCATTACAGGCCGCAAATGTCGGCATCTCCGTCAGCGCCGCCCGCCACGCTTCCCCCGATCTCTCGGCTGCAGATCGAAATGAACGCACGGTATAACTTTCATGCAAGATATGTTTCACATACATGCAACATAGAACGACGTGAACACTAAATTGTGTACGTATTCAAAGTTTGTTTAATACATATTATATACAACATATATTCAGTAGCGTAACTCTGCGCCTCCCCGCAATTTACAGCTGTGCGCCCCTACGATTTTTTTAACTTTCTTTTCTAAAATATTAATTCACTTCTGCATTTATAATAATTCACGGAACGCCAATGCATTCTCTCTTTTACAACTTTTGTGCCTCCCCAATAGTGTAGTGGTAACATCGTTGCCTTGTGATCAAGGGGTCCCGGGTTCGATACCCGGTGAAGGCACATGGCACAGTAGTTCGGCTCCCACTTTAAATTCTACATCCAGTCCTGGTTAGCCTTTCTGTGCATAAAGTAGACTTAAAACCATAAATCAATCGATCAATTTTACAACTTTTTTTTCATTTAGATAGTTCATCGCCCCCTACCTATGGTTATAAACTTGATAAGACTAAGAACAGAAAGAAAATTTTACGAAAATAATTTTTAGTTGCATAAAATGTGAATAGGATTGGATTAATACAAGATGTAATTTTTCACGTCTACGGAGGAAAATTCAAGTAGAATTCACACATAATTCCCGGAATTCAAGGAATTCCCGGTGAGTAGCCACCCTGAGGAACCAATGGGTCTCTCCTAGCACATATGCACCTCTCTACACAACGTGGCATGCTGCGCACCAGGTTCTCCAGTGTATTCTGAAGAATAAGGCACATTCCTGTAGCGTGGCCTAAGTGAAGTATCGGAGGGTGTGTAGTGAGTTAGGAAGATTGACCATAGCTCTCTTCCGGAGTGTCCATGCATTTTTGATGGCAGTTGAAGTTAGGAAATAAGCTGGCAATGGCTGCAATGGATTCTGTGCTTCTGAAGGAACTGGGTGATGATAAGGGCATGGCGGGGTCACACAATGTTTTCACAATATGCAACAATTTTTTTAGTACTGTATTTTGCATAGCTGTGGTATCTTTTAGGGAGCCTTCAGATCGAAGTGACAGGCACCTACACCCTGTTAAAAAAAAATATTAAAAAAAACACTACGCATGCGCAACCACCAGACCGAGACGTCACAATGGGAGATATTGAGAAAACAGCCCAATGCCAGCAGCTTTGCTTGTATTTACATCTGAAGGTTTGTTTCCAAGTGTGTCGCTTCGGTCTAAAATATTCCTTAATCTCCACAATGAGGATGAATGATGATATGATGAAATTTCTGAAGGGACAAACTAAAAAGGTTACCCATGCCCACACCGCAACTCGAGCCGAAAACTTTCACTGGAGATATTCTTCTTTAAAATAATAATAAGCAATTGAGTTCTTGTGCTTTGCAATATAAAAGCAAGTTTGTGTCTTTAAGAAGTCAAATGTTGTTTTAAGTCCACTCTATACACATATAGGCTAACCAAGACCGAACATACAGAATTTGAAAAGTTTGAACCGAACCATTATGTGCCTCCATCAGTGATCGAACCCGGAACCCCTTGATTACAACGGTGGAGGCACACAGTGATCCGGATCCCATTTTAAACTGTACGCTCAGTCCAGATTAGCCTTACTGTGCATAAAACGGACTTAAAATCTTTAAAAAAGCAAACAAAAAAACTTATTTCAAGCCGACAGAGTTATCACTATGACTTCGGGAGCACTCGGCTATATAATTCGTACAAAATATGTATTATCTAAGTCCAATACAAACAGGTTTTCACTTACTGTTATGGAAAGCCGGATGGCCATATTTCTCTCTTGATCTGTAACTGAAATTTTTGTTGGTATCATTCATAGGGAAAAATTGCAGTAAGATTTACTGTGGAAGAACAGTCTTATTTCATATGTGACCTCGTGAATACGAGTTTGTCACCTTAACCACTCGCTTAAGGTCTATGAGCAAGTGTAAAGTAAAAGTCTATATTACATTTTCAATTTCAGGCTAAACGGACCAAAGTAATACTATACAAGATAAGAAGTCCTAGGATGGATATCGAGACCAAGGAAGAGGTATGTTACATGTTACTTAATCCTTAACTACCATCTGACCCAAGGCAGCAATAGTTCTGAAATATGTCCAGTTGGTTTACAATAAGTCAGTTAATTGTATCCACGATCTTTAATAATGTTGAACTGAGGTAAATAAAGTAGTTTGAAGAAAGTACAATTATTAAAGGAGTTTGAAATGAAAACATAGTTGGGGCGGGACGATAACCACACCGTGTTTCAAGTATCATGGAAGTTAAGGGTTAAAAATAAAATATTAACCTGGCGAGAAGAGAGCAGATAAATGTTCACTGTAATGTAAAAATCGGGTTCATAACTGATAAGGCGGAGTTGGAAATAAAATGTATATTAATAGGTATAGTATTCTTTTTAATAAGTATGTAACCATCAAATGGTTTCATATAATAATATGTTGAAATATGAGTAAGTATGAACATTGAATATGAAACGCATATTGTGTCATTATTATGGCAATAGCAAAAACAACTTCTAGTGCATGATTTAATGGAAATTTCCATTGGAAAGGTCACAACACTGTACTGTACAATGGGAAACATAAATATTACCTAGCAAATTGTCCATCAATATTTTCATATTTTTTTACCATATCATACATGTTTTTAGGAATAAAATTGGAGTAGGTGCAAAAGGTTGCCAATAGCACCGTTGGGTTTTTGATTCCAATTTGTGTACCTCGCCTTGCGTAAAACAAAGTAATAAACATAACTAAGGTAGTATTTATGCATTCCACTGTACAATTACAAACAATGACTACTTCAAGATATTTCGCAAATGTAGATTAGTTATTTAGAAACTCAACGACTTAGAGACCATGGGTCGCCAACATCTTTAGTACATAGCTTTCGAAAGTTACATTACATCCAAGGAAATTTAATATGTCTGCCGTTTCTTATTTCCAGATCCTGTTCTTCTCCCTGCAGTTGTTACAAAGAGAAACAGGATTCTCCGCCTGTGGCTTCTTTCGGTTGGATTTAGCTCTTCTCTGCTCGGTAGGTGCATTTGTGTCTTCTCTTTCAGCGGATTATACAAGGGCCGGTAGCAGACAATGCTTCTAAAGTCAAATGGATGTAATTTACTTATGGTAGTTCTAATTGCAATTGCTATATAAAGGGGCAATTAAATTTCCAATCCCTTGACCTCTACCAGAGCACTTACTGCTTACATGTAATTAGGGTGGGGTTTAAAGTGTCGTTAGCCTTAGAGAACCATAAGGCCCTATCATAATGTTTTCTGTAAAGGTGTCATGGATTGTGGACATGCTACATTATTAGTAATACAACACAAACATATTATGTGTATATAGGTTTCCAGGAACACACATTCTGTGAATAATGACATACCTACAAGAGCCACATTATGTACCCTAAAACAAAGCGAGAAAACAAGTTCAGTAACCAAACGGGAAGTGAACCAATGATACGATAAATGGTAGAAAAACAACGTATTCAAAAGATGTGGTAATATCGGATTTTGTCTCTTAGCCTAAATGTCAAATATTTGTAAATCTCATTGCCAAGTTGACATCTGCAGTTAGTCTACCCACTTCGTCCTTCTGATACAGGTTGTCTGTGACATAATACTGAACAGTTGACAAAATGAAAATTAAAGAACTCAAAATTCCAATGGTAAGTACTGTAATGCAGGGCATTATGCGGCAAAGGACAAAAATGGTTGAAAATACAGGGATATAAGTAGTAATATTGTCTGTGTTTAACTACTTACAGTTTGCAACTGTGAACATTCACTGCTGATTCATTATGAGGTTGTTACTGTAGTTGTACGTGTTTTAGTCATAATGTAACAACGTAAACTTAGGATATTTCCTTTCTCAGCACCACAACGTGCGCATCAGGACATGGGAATACAAACCTGTAGATATCAACCTTGCAACGAGATTTGCGAATATTTGACATGTATCTGGGCAACTTAAAATGTAAGTCCAAGAAAATTTGTTGTTGATGATTATATTTGACATATAGGCTATACGAAATTGTCACTTCATTTTGAATACGTTGTTTTTGTACCATTTTTCGTATCGTTGGTTCACTTACCCGTTTCCCTGGGACGACTGTTGGTCTTCTGGCTGGTAGGCCGTGATACCCTGGATGTTCGTCTACTGAACGCGTTCTTATCTGCCGTGCGCTGTTTGACCGCAGGAAATAACGTCCCAGATGCGATGCAAATTTGTGTTAGGTTGCCAGCATTCAGGCGGCAAAACGAGCTTTTTTTGAACGACTGTAGTGCTGACCAACAAGAACAATGTTACTGAGAAAAGTTGTTTGTTTTGATGTCCTCTGTACGTTCATGTGGTCCGTGGACGTTATTAAATGACATCTTGTGTCTTCTTACAAAAAGGGTACAGGAAGTTTAATATTTTTTGACGGACTACTTTATAATTTTCCACTTACTTCTAAGAACACAAATGCTTTTCAAGGGTTATAGCTTCTTTTCACCTTTGTCCATTCTTCTATATTGGATTTGACTTATGTTATTAATTGTCGCTTTTCTTCTTTTCTTCTACTTTTGGCTAATCGCCACGATGAGGATGAGTGATGATGGGAAATTGATGAAGGGACACTCACAAAGAACGGTCATGCCACCCCGCCACGGAAGTTGGGTTGGGTTGGTGTTTTAAGTCCACTTTATGCACAGTAAGGCTAATCGAGACTGGACCTACAGTTTAAAGTGGGATCCGAACCACTATGTGCCTCCACCGGGTATTGAACCCGGGACCCCTTGATTACAAGGCGACGACGACGGAGGTTGGCAGGCTTCCTTTTGGTGTCCTGGCAAACGACGGAATTTCGAAATGAAAGGTGTAGGGTTGTGTGGATTGGAGCCCAACGAATGGAAAACAGAGAAAGAGAGAGAGCGTGTATAACCCAGAATAATAATAAATATAATAATTATATGAAATAGTGGTACTCATGTGCTCTGTCGTGGTTAACTAGTGGGCAAATGAGATTATGACATTCTCCCAAACCATGTTGTTTAATAATTCCTCCTCAATACAAAGTAAAATGAGATTAAACATCTGCAATCTAGACATAACACTATTATTAGTGATATATCTGAAAATAACATACAATGTATACGTTCTACAAAAATTAAATAAATTGTACAAACGTGGTTAGTAATAATAACACATTTGCCTTTCAGATTGCTGGTGCAGTAACAACGTACCTGGTCATCCTCATCGAATTTCAGAAACCGATTTCGAAGACACCACTACAGTAAGAACTATTGAATTGGACAAAGCTTAGCGGTCAGCAATTGAGTCGGTGCATAAGTTCGTAGCGTTTTGTTATGGGTTGGCAACACTGCGTTGCCAAGAGTTCCTTGTCCGATATTCCATTGTTATTGTTTAGTTTGTAGTTTGTGTTCGTGAAAACACATTGTATTCTAATTCTGAGCACATTTTATCTATTTTGTGGACGAAACAAAATGGAGTGTCAAGTGAACAAAGTTGAACATATCCGGCATATTCTCCTTTTCAAGTTAACCGAGTTTAACCAAGGATCAAGTGCAGCAATAGGAAGTTTTTCCTAATGAAGTTGCTCATGAAACTTGGCTAACTGATTTCTTCAACTCAAAAACAATTTGTACTGTGTACAGAGCTAATGCTATATACTGAAAACACAGCAGTTCTACAAGGGCGCCATCGAACTTTTCCCCAACGTTGGCAGATGGTCATTGACAATGGAGGCGACTGCACCACACTACTGACTGAGTGAGTGTTGTCGTGACTGTGTATTGTTAGACTACAATAACAATGTTCCATCTGTGTACTTGTGTTAATTAATTATTGTATTCCTGTTAACGTATGTTATAAAACGCTACGAAGTTATGCACGGACCCAATATATCTATATGTATGTATATAATATTTATTATAATCGTTATTACAGAAGAATACAATCACCATTCTTTCATTAAGGTAGGTGTGCGCAATTTCGCCACGTTAAGCTTTGAACGACCGTTACAAATTCCTGACAAGTATGATGATAACGTCTGTACTGGAAATTGGTAGTATATATGTTACGGTATGTGTGGAAAAAAAAATCACGTTCATGCGCTATTAATCAGGTACTTCAAAAGACAAAAGAAAAAAACCTTGCAACTGGCGAAATTGCATACACCCTGTACACAATTTTGCCACCCACTGTAAACAGAGGGGACAGGACAAACCGCGCTACAAAACAAACATATTTTCACCCCATGAATATAATGAAAAAAGTATAGATAGTAATTACATACGTAATATACAGGGTGGGCCAAAAGTCCCTTACCACCCCTTGTAATAATCGTTTTAGTGGAAATTGATGAATAACAACCATGTGTGACCACATTAGGCCTAGGGGGAAGTCATAAGGGGGGGGTGCCCTTGACGGCGGCCATCTTGAAAGCCGCCATCTTGGATACAAGTCCAGTTTTGTAAATAGGAAGGTAGGCATGCGATACATGGCGAAATTGCAAGCACTTCCAATGACTACACAAATGGGGTGAAAATATGACTCTCAATGTATACGACACAACACTACACATATCATTGTAGGCAGAAAGCGTTCGTCTTCACAATCCAATACTTGCTACATAGCTTCGAACCCTCCTTCCTGGACAAAAGGACCGCACTTTGTTGCTCTCGATCTTATAACAACGCTACGTCTCGCACACACAATGGCTGTCTGTCTTTTCCGTCTAGCTCCTCCCCATCAAAATGAGACAAAACACGATCAGCGTGCGCTACCTACCTATACACTAGCACCATCTGCCGACTTAGGCCGACGTGTTGGGAAATACAGGTATCTGGCAGAATTGAAAACATGGCGAAATTGCGCACACCCACCTTATAACCATACACTTGTTCTGGTTCAATCATATTGACAATAACAAATTCGAATTCATACTGAACAGAAATTTTTACACAGTACCGATTCTACTGTTTAAAACTGTCTGTAGTAAGTTAGATTTTTTGTTAATAAATCATTACTGATATCGCTTAGTAAATTATTTAAATAATGTATTATTATATATATCTGTAACCATAAATAACTTTTTCTGCAAAATTTATGGCCGTATTCTTGGGAAGTACTGTTAAAATTTCTAATTTATTTTTAATTACATTTATACAAAACAGGATATATATATATATATATATATATATATATATATATATATATATATATATTCGTAAATAACCTTACCGCCTCTACCGTTTGTAAAGGACCTTACAGGTTCGGAGATCTTACCATTGGGGGCAAGCGGTACCTCGTAAGCACTCGCTTTGCTGCATCCATCATCTGCGGAGGTACCTAGATAAACTTAATCTACACAACCTTTTAAATGAATGGCAACTCACACATTTTCAGGTTAAAAATGACCCAAGACTGCATTGCAATGTTGGTGTATGGGAGGAAAGCATATTACCTGTCTTGTTCTCGAAGGGATGATCAATAAGAGTTTCAAACTTAACTCTCTCTCACACACACTGTTGTTAGTCTCTTAAAACTGTCTCTTAACTTCTCTGCACTTCTCTCCCAAACTAACCTTTGAACTGACGTTAACTTTCCATAATAAAGATCGACTGTCTTCCAAACTAAACCTGTCTCGTTTTCTTTCAGACACCCGCTCGACTCTCTTTCAAAATCACAACCGCCTTCCCCAAATCCAAAATCCACAACTCTCGTCTCAAACTCCAAAACCCCGACTGTCCTGTTCAAGATTCAACTCGCATGCATTCCACCTAAGCTTCTCCTACTTCTCTCCGTCTAACCCCACTTTTACCTCTGCAATAACTGGAAAATGCTTTATGCTGAAGTTGACACATTCTTTGATGTTTCCTGCCTCTGCATGGCTAAGAGTAACTCGAAAATGAGAGGTACGCTACGATATATATATATATATATATATCTGAAGATAAATTTAGTGTTCTAACGATAGTTCCTGGACCTAGGCATTTGTCAATGCGCACGAATTATTCTTAGGTACGCATATACCGGTTATATACTGTATAGTCGCGAATTTTCGAAATCTTCTCCGAAATATAGACTAATTTCCAGAATATATTTTCATATTTTCATTGCTTTAAAAAATTTCCTTGAGACAACCCAAATAAAGACGTGTCCACTTTATACTATATCTTAAAATTGAAAACGCCCAAAGCAAATTTACTTCGACTAATGTCTAATCGATAAAATAGATATGAAAGTTTTCACCAATTCAATAACGTTATTGCAACAAAAGCGTGTCCTTATCACACTACTGAATTGGAATTTATACACCTTGTAGACCGAGTGCAAAGCTACGCTTCTTGTGATCTACTAGTGGACACAAATATGTTCGAATATCAGTACAAAAGGGAACAAGCAATATTATGGTTGCTATTTCTAGCAACATTTGGTTCTTCAGTAGTAATGTTTATCCATAAATTTCAAGATTTTAAAAAGCTAATTGATTTTGATGTCTTTACCGCCGCCTTGGATCAAATTAATTTATGCATGTCAAGCCTCTGTTATTTGGGGTTTTACTTAGCTACCATCAAGAAAAGATCAAACCTTCTTGATCTGATCAACATGCAAGAAGAACGACTTGGTTGTGCACAACACAACATGGGCAAAACCCCTATCATCACAATTTTGTACACCTTAGCGTTTCTGTTGCTTGATGTATACGATGCTTTATTTTTCAGACATTTCTTCCTTGATATAAAGTCTATCATCTACGCCCCCTATTATATCATGAGATTATCTTCGCTTCCACTGGACTTGCAAATCTTTTCCATTGGCAAAAGGCTGAAACATTGTTTTGCAACTCTTAACAGACACTTGGAGTCGACAACCAAATCTTCAGATATAATTGTACTCAGACCACATACACAGGCAAAGCAGGAGTTGAGAAAGCAAGAGGTCTCCTCCTGCCTGTACTCCTCTGCATGCACCCATAACTCCCTCTGTGATATCATCGATACTTTTTGCTCCACGTACGGTTTCCTCATTCTCATCGGCGTTCTGGATACGATTTGCTTGATTATCACCAAGTTGTATCATCTGACATATGCAGTAAGATACAGAATTTCTGATGACGCATTCTATCTTTCCATTTTCGTTGCTTGGCCATTTGTTTCGACACTTCGACTATTTGTGATGGCATGGCCTTGTGAAATTGCAACTAACGAGGTAAGTAGAAGCATTTTCTTGTCTATAATGCATGTTCCTTTTTATGATATACAAGTGGAAAGAGGAAATGACATAGGAACTATTTAAGGGGGATTCAAATTTCCGTCGTTAACCGTGCATATTTTGCATAACGCTGAGTTTGCTTATTTTTCGTACGGTTATACTGATGTTGCTACACAAAGTGCTCTACCCTTTCTTACCCTTCGTCTTTATTCTTGAATGTATATTAAGAAAAACAATGACAGTGAATGTAGTTTTGAGTTTTAGTTTGAGTTTTTTGTTTTAAGTCCAATTTATGCAGAGATAAGTTAATCTGGACTGGAACTCAGTTTCTTTATAGTGGGATTTTAACCACTACGTGCCTCCGTCAAGGCGAGTGAATGCAGTGATAACAATTTGGATACATATAGCAATGCAACTTCTGTCTGTGCGATTGGACGATAAGGGAAAAGGAACTTGAAATAAATGAACAAAGTTATTCATTCAATAACATTAGAGAAATAATATCATTATTCTTTTAACAGTTATATATCATTAATTTCAAGCGTATGTTTTAGAAAACCATCAAGAGCAGTTATTTTATTCGATTTAAAGAATACATCTAATCTACATCACACGAAAATTCCAGAACACAAAATAGTATCTGCCATGCCAACCTCTACGTTTTCAAGTTTTTCGAAAGCTATGTCTTAAAACGTTTCCAGAACATAATTTTACCATCGTAATTTATAATAGAGCCAGAAAATATGTTTGCCATGTTTTCTGTTACTAGGTACGGCCCCTCACGGGTTGTTGAGCCAAGAGTTATTTTATTTTACAGGTTAGAAATTTCCAAAAAGTTTAGTAATCTCAAGTTACTCTTATTAACTATCTTCTGACAGCCAAAATAAAATCAATATGTACTTTACTCAATACATTGAAAATTAAAACTGCTACAAAACATTATTAGACTAAGGAAATATCAATAGATAAAAAAAAATAGATGCACCATTCGACCAAATCAATACCTTTGTTGCAAAGAACGTCTTCCCTCATCCAAGTATTGTATTGCAGATACATCTTGTCGGCAAGGTTCAGGATTATCACTCTCTCGTGACATTCGAAAATGTTTGATAATCAGCGCAAAAGGAAGCAAGCGATTCTATTGTTGATGTGTCTGCAAACATTTGATTCTTTAGTAGTCATTTTCGAGCATACTTTTCCTGTCTTCAACTCAGGAGTGTCAGGTCAGGTCTTGGTCTTTTTACTACCGTCCTGGATCGAATTGATGTATGCTACATGGGGTTTTAATTAAACACCATCAACAAAAGACCGAGAAAACTTTGTTCATCTCATCATCCTATATATTCAACGTACTATATTATTTCCACAAGTATTATTCAAAATTTAAAAACTGTGATGAGAAGTTGTTGATTTCAATCAGGACAGGACATGATTGGCATGAAAGGATCTAAGAGATGCACATGCAAAGTGTTCAAAAGTAAAAATTTTGCCTTTCGATAAAATATTACTTCCATAATCCAGGTAAAAAATAGTACACACTCACATACAGATATTTTACATTTACTTATCATAATGGTATATTTAAAAATTACAGGATTCCTCCTGTACGCAGACTGTATGAGTTAATTTTAATTATGTGTGCGATTTCAAAGCATTTTGAATTTTTAGTTAATAGCTGATGATAATCATGATCCTTTAGATTCGAGGGCATTTTGGGGAGGGGCGAAAGTTAGAAATACCTCCATAAATAAGGCACTGATTTGATACCCCTGTAGAACGTTACATGAACTTATTTCTCAAACAAGAATTCTAGTAACTGTAAATTGATGGATAAACAAGAATTCACTAAAAGCATTTATATTTTTTTCTACTGAACAATTGAAAAATTTAAATTATTAACACAATTCGCTCAAAACTTTCTATGTTTGAAGTAGTAGAGAAGGCAAAAGTTGGGGTGAAGGCATATTGCACTGTTGTACGGACACTGTCCCGATTAACCTACACGACCATAAGGTGTACTCAAACAATTTTTTTTTTTAAAAAAAAGGATTAAACCCATATTTCTGAAGTGGTAGTAGATATTCTCTAACAACGAGTGCATCATATTCTACAGTAATCCAATAATTTTTTCCATATTTTCCGAAATAAATACAAATTTCCTGAAAATGTTTTCATTGCTTTAATAAAATACCAAACCAAACATAGGAAGTACCCACCTTATTTCTCATCTTAAAACTGAACACGCCCAAAGCAAATTTACATCGACTAATGAATACTAATCGATATCATGGACATGAAACTTTTCACTAATTCAAGAACGTTCTTGCAACAAAGGCGTGTCCTTATCTCAGAACTGTATTGCAAAGTCTACAACTTCTTGGTCGAGTGCAAAGCTACACGTCTTGTGATCCTCCTAGACAAGGACACACAAAGATGTTCGAATATCAGTACAAAAGAAAAAAAGTTATTTTATTATTAATATTTCTAACGACATTTGGTTCTTCAGTAGTAATGTTTATAGAAAACTTTCATGATTTTGAAAATCAAGATGATTTTAATATCTTTACCACTGCCTTGGATAAAGTTACTTTATTCGTATCAAGTCTCTGCCACTTGGGTTTTTACATAGCTACCATGAAAGAAAGATCACATCTTCTTGATGTGATCAACATGCAAGAAGAAAGACTTGGATGTACAAAAGACATGAGCAAACACTCTATCATCACAATTGCGTACATGTTAGTGTTTCTGTTGGTTGATGTGTACGATGGTTTAATTTACAGACGTTTCTTTCTTGCTGTAAACTCTATCCTCTACGTCCCCTATTATATTATGAGATTATTTTCACTTCCACTGGACTTGCAAATCTTTTCCTTTGGCAAAAAGCTGAGAAGGTGTTTTACAACTATTAACAGACACATACAGTCGACAACCAAATCTTCAGAGATAGTTCTCACACCACAAACACAGGCAAAGCATGAGTTGAGAAAGAAAGAGTTGGCCTCCTGCCTGTACTCTTCTGCATGCACCCATAACTTGCTCTGTGATATCATCGATAGTTTCTGCTCGACATACGGTTTTCTCATTCTCATCAGCGTTCTGGATTCGGTTTGCTTGATTATCAGCAAGTTGCATTATCTGACATATACTGTAAGGTACAGAATTTCTGATGACGCATTCTATCATTCTATTTTCGTTGCCTGGGCTTTTGTTTTGACACTTCGACTGTTTGTGATTACATGGCCCTGTGAAATTACAACTACCGAGGTAAGTAGAAGCATTTTCTTGTCTATCATGCATGGCTTTTAATGATATACAAGTGGAATGAAGGGATGAATTATAAATACTGTATATCAATAATGATCAATGGTTTCATACTACAACAAAAGTATACATTTTTAAAATTCATCATGATCTTTTTAATTTGTTTCCTATTTCATTCTAACCCTTTGCTAAGGATAGAATTATGTTGATGTTGCTACACAAAGTGCTATTCTTTTTTATTCCTCGTTTTTGTTCTTGAATGTCATATGGAGGAAAGCGATGAGAGTGAATGTGGTTTAAGCTTCAGTTTGAGTATAGTCCATTTTATGCACAGATAAGCTAATCGGGACTGGACCTAGAGTTTAGAGTGTTATCTGAACCACTATGTAACCTCAGCCTTGGCAAGTGAATGTACAATAATTTTAATACATAGACAACTGTGTGTCAGGATTCGACGATAATGAAAAAGGAACTTGGAATAAATTTAGGTGCATTGATCAAAGTTATTCAACCAATAACATTAGAGAAATAATATCATTATAGTTTTTACAGTTTAATATCATTAATTTCAAGCATATGCGTCCTCTTCGATTGAATTATTCACAGGAAGCCTTAATGTTAAGAAAATGAAAACATTCAATAGCAGTCTTTTCGTTCAAATTGGAGAATACATCAAATCTTCGTCACATGAGAATTGTAGAAAAACAAATAACCAACGGGCCTACTCGAAAGCTATGCCTGTTTCATTTCCCAAACATTATTTTCCCATCTTCATTAACAATAGAGCCAGGAAGAATTGGTTGCTATGTTTTCTATAACTAGATATTACAAATGTCAATGGAGTCTAATATCCTCAAGTTACTTTTATTGACTATCTTCTGACAGCCAAACTAAAATCAATATTTAGTTTACTCAATACATTGAAAATGAAAAGTGCCACGAAACATTATTAGACTAATGAAATATCAATAGATAAGAAAAGTAGATGCAACAATTGATCTAAACAGTAACGTTATAGAAAAGAACCTCAAAAGTATTGTATTACAGATACACCTTGATCTGCAAGGTTCAGGATTAGCACCCATTTGTGATCTAGAAAAAGACATTCGGAAATGTTCGATTACCAGCACAAAAGGAAAAGAATGATTCTCTTGTTGATGTTTCTGTTAACATTTGCTTCTTCAATAGTGATTTTCGAGTTTTCCTGTTTTCCTGTTTTCAACTCAGGAGAGTCTGATCTCTTTACCACAGTCTTGGATCGAATTGCTATATGCATATCAAGCCTCTGCTACATGGAATTTTACTTAACCACCGTCAACGAAAGAGCAAACTTTGTTGATCTGATCAGTACACATGAAAAACGACTTGGTTGTAGCCAAGATAAGATGGGAAAAACCCACCTCATCATTATTGTATACATAGTAGTGTTTCTGCTGATGGATCTGTATGATGGTGTCGTGTTCATATATTTCTATCGAGCACAACACACTTTCTATTTCTCTCCTTATTACATTCTCAGATTATCTTCACTCCCATTGGATATGCAAATAATATCACTTTGTAACAAGCTGAAAAGATGCTTTGCAAATGTTAATTGTCACTTACAGACAATAGGTAACTCAAGCAAGTCTTCAGAGTTATTTCTCAGACCACAAATACAAGTGAAACCTGATAGGGTTTCCTCTTGTATCTACTCATATGCACACATGCATGACATCCTCAGTGATATCATGGATAGTTTCTGCACTGTGTTTGGTTTTCCCATTGTTGTCACAATTCTGGACTCGCTTATCTTGATTGTTGCAAAGTTGTATTTCCTGACTTCAGCATTAAAATACAGAGTTTCCAATGACATATACTATCTGCCGATTTTCATCGCCTGGCCTTTTATCCTGTCAGTTAAACTTTTGACGGTTACGTGGTTTTGCGAAAGTACTGCTGTAGAGGTAAGACAACATATATATTTGTATCTTGCTCGGAACACTTCATGTATTTGATGCATGGGTTTGATATCAAAGCATGTTGTACAGTTGCTCACAGAACGATATTTGATCTAAGTGTCTGATTGTTTTCATGTAAGAGCTTATTAACCTGTCTAACCTGTCTGTTCGGGAATTTTTGTGAACACTTGAATAAAAGGTAAAAGCGTTACCACTACGGCATCGTGAAAGCCTCTACAATATTCTGTGTTTACAATTTCCCACATTTGTCGCCTCTGCTCTTATTACCTGTATTTGAGATTAAATCGAAAATGAAAAACGAGAAAGATAAAAAAATATTCTTTGGTATTAATCGCCACTATCATTGTGGCTGTTCTCTATTACAGCACAAATCAATGTTTCATATGTTTTCGTTGCAAATTTAAGATATTTCACTTCTAGCTGTATAAATCTTCCAAATTTTTTTTTCTGTCTATTATAAGTTGTATAACTTTGATGTTTTTTGGCAACATTGACTTTGCCATATTAACAAAACAATAACTGTTTGAGATACAGTGATAAAAAGGTATTTATCAAGACATGGTTTGCTGTAAAAAAGTAAAAGTAAAGTGTTCCCCTGTGCTTAGCACCACGCCATGAAGGCGTATAGGGGGTGTGGGAGTAACGCCCCACACTTTCTTGATCCGGTCGTGATTGGGGTGATGTGATCAGCACCACGCCCCTGACAGCCTTTACCCCCAGGTACCCATGTTATTCGACGCTGGGTGGGCGCCGGGGTCGCTTCCAACGTTAGAAAAGTTCCCGGATTTCAACCGGCCGGGGATCGAACCCGGGACCTCTAGCATGGTAGTCAGACGCGTTACCGACTTTTTTTTTCTTTTTATTACTATTATTACAAATTACATTTTATATGAACATGGTTAAAAATAAGATACCTTCTTTTTATTCATATACAACCTTTAGGAAATTTGCATAATTCTTTCTATTATAAACAATAGTGTTTTGCATTCTTGTTGTAAGAAATCTTTAAAATTACATGCGTACTTAATATTTGTGCAGTTTAAAGTATAGTAAATAGAATTGCTAATAAGCCATTGTACTGCATTCCATTTGGTCTTAGGATAATACTTAAAATCTGGTATTATTACAGTCTGTGTCGTATAATTAGCTGTTGATGTACGACATATTCTACTTAACATGTTTCGTAATTGTTGCCACATGGTACTTGCGTGACGACATTTAGATATTCTGTGTTCTATTGTATCGTCCTCATTGCACACATTACATAATGACGTGTCACTGAATGGAAGTCGATGTCTTTTACTTTTGGTATCATATTTATCATGTACTAATATGTACCATAAGGATTGAACCTTGTTAGTTAAATGTTTCGCCCTAGGGCCTCCCCCATGGCGCAGTGGTAGCGTCTTTGCCTTGTAATCAAGGGGTCCCGGGTTCGATACCCGGTGGAGGTACAAGTGGTTCGGATCCCACTTTCAACTGTAGGTCCAGTCCCGATTAGCCTTACTGTGCATACAGTGGACTTAAAACAACAACTCAAACCACAAACTCAAATGTTTGGCCCAAACATTCGTCCATACGATGTTCCATTCCTTATTGGGAGTTTGTTGCTCTACTTTCGTTGACTGCGTATTTAGGTCAAGTTCCTGGCGATACAATACAAGTCATTGACTTGTAGGTTCGCTATCGTACTTCCTGCTCCCAGTCTGTACACACATTCTGTAATAGAAGGTAAAAGATAAGCAAAGTTTTTCGGGATAGCTGCTGTGTGCATTGGCAAGGTCAAGGGAATTTTATCGAGGATCGATCGTAGCACTATCGCTGTGTAGCTATCTGGTTGTTGTATGAGCATCTGTAGATTACGCGTGTTGAACAATGCCGCTGCTTTCCATTCCACGTGCATTAGTCCCTATCCACCTGCCGTTCGCTGTTGCACTGCAGTGTTATAAGCCACTCTGAAAACCTGACCTTGCCACAGGAAATACGTAGCTAGCGATCGTAAACGTGTTGCAAAACTTCTTGACAAAGGGAAGAGTGCTGCAACCAGAGGCCTGCACAAGACCTGGAGCAGACCCGTTCGCGAGACATCGCTCCTGAAATGCCATGCAACCTGCGCAACATCCTCGCTTGAGCAGCTTGTATGCCCACCTGCCCAGATCGTTCCTGGCAGGCATTGCAGACCCGCCTGGTACCCGCAGTCTTACGATACCTAGTAGGTCTCAGTTCGTTCTTTCCATCAACAGCAGACCCCTCCCTCTGCATGACGTAGTTGCTTCGAGTAAAAACTGCACCTGGCCCACACCGTTCTGCAGTGTTGCCAACTGCAATATATTTTCACTACTTAAAAAAGGGAACTCAAAGCTTCGTAAGCCACATCACCAATGAAATGACATTTACGAATGTTGCTACCCCCCCCCCCACACACACACATTGAAATAGGTTTTCCGTGGCACAGAATCCATAAGTATATGTCGTAAATAACCAATATACGTATATATAGTGATATAGGGCAGGACTGAAACATGTCACGTTCGACGCTGAGGTCGCGAGTCAAACAACACACTGTTCTACTGCGAACACCAGGGCCGTAGCCAGCCAGGGACATTGCCGTTACCCTCGTTTGGGGGAGGGGGGGCAAGTACTTGGATAAACGTAACAACAACAACAACAATCACAATAATAGTAATAAAGTAGCATGAAAGGCATTATTATCCTCATAAATCACGCAAAAAGGGGGTAGAAGTCGGTTCTCACGAATTTGTGTTGAAACAGAGGATTAGAAATATTTTTTTTCAACACGTCAATTTCACGTTAGCTAATAATGGAAAACAAGCACACAAACTATTTTTGAAAGAAAGAAAGTGCATGATAAATGCATTCCGAATGTACATACATATGGCATGTAAAATTTCCATCTACAATATTTTCTTTTCACATGGAGCGACGTATTACATAATTAATTCATCCAACTCGTCACAAACCAACATTAATAGCAAATAATATCACGGGCCGCCATAGCATTCTCTGTTTTAAAACTTTTCTCACTTAGATCGTTCGGCGCTCAGGGCCGACTCCCGCTACCCCTTTGCTACGGCACTGAACTTGATGAGACTTGTACTTTAATGTTTGACCCCCACCCTGACCCCTCCGATAGACAATTTCCGTCAGAGGTTGTGAGCACCCTGCCCCCTCTGGTTGCGCCTCTGCGTGCCTGGTTAAGGCACCATGCAATGAAAAACAATTAGTTTTCAGTGAGGAGATTTTTGTTTGCTCGATCATTCATTTAGATAAATGAAACTGTAATATTGCGTGCATTTCCTGGCAATAAGATAAAACTGCTTACGCTGAACTGAAATCGCTAAGTATATAAATTCTCCTTGGAGAAGAAGCTCCTCCTAGGACTTCGTAGGATTTAGTAGCTACGTAAGTAGGCAACACTGGCTGCAGCCGTCCACGTGGTGATGAAACACCTGGAGCGACACGTTGCCGGAGGGCTGTTTCCTTCCAGCAGGTTTTGCAGGCGCCCGGGTCTTGATGAATGCCCAGGTACCTTGTAAGCGCAGAGCGCCTTGAAGAGCAAGAACCCGGGTAAAGACGCAAGTCGACTCGTTGCCGTGGGCAGGCGAGCAGGTAAACCTGTTATCGCGTGCAAGCGGGCAGTGGGTAGGTAAAACGCAGACTATGCTGGCCTCTAGCTGCAACAAACCAAACTTTTGCGAATATGTATCTGTTTAAATAATGCACTCTTGATATAAGCGATAAATTTCTTAACACATTGATTTTAATCAAACCTTGTATGTTATTTATTATTGTTTCAAAATTTATATTGATCGTTGATTGTAATTTATTCTGAAAAACTATCCCCAATATTCTTACTTTATCTTTGGTTACAATTTCACGTCCATATGTTAAGATTGTTTGCTTTCCCAGTGGCAACAAATACGATTTTTTATAATTAATTTTTGCACCTGATATTTGCATGTATTCATTTAGACAGACTATAACTTCCTCATAATCAGTCTTCGAATTAATGAAGGCTGTTACATCGTCCATATACCCACATACATGTAAGTTATTTTGACAATATCTCAGAGATGACAATTTTGTTTGAATTATGTTCAGAAAAGGTGATAACGATAACATGAACAGATATGAACTTAATGGGGATCCTTGTAAGACTCCTCTTTTCACCTGTATTGCCAATGTTAGGAACCCATTAACAAGTACCTTAATATATATATTTCTAGTTAATAGTTGTACCCAACTAATAAATTTGTCACCAAATCCAAGCTTTTGTAAAACTAATTTTAAGTATTTATGGCTAACATAATCATATGCAAATGCAAAGTCAAGCGTGAAAATAGCTGCGTCAGTGTCATTCTTCTCTTCATATGTTGCTATTATATCTCTAGTTATCATTAATGCTTGGTGTATGGTGCCAACACTTGGCATTCCATATTGTGTGTTACCTACTAACAATGACATATATGGTTTTAACCTATTTGATATTATTTTTGTTAAGATTTTATACTCAACATTCATTAGATTAATTGGTCTGTATTCATTAATTGTTATCGGTTTCTTTACCTTAGGTATTAAAACAGTCACTCCAGTACTACAATTTTTTCCTATCTTAATTTTGTGAAATACCTCTTGAACCCACTTAGTTACTGTGGGTCCTATAGTAGGCCATATCTTTTTATAACCTTCGCTTGTAATACCATCGATACCTGGTGATACATTTCCACGTAAACTGAAAACCGCTTTAGTTATTTCATCCTGAGTAAACTCTTTTTCTAATATATTTCTATCTTCATCCTGAAGTATTGTGGGTATATTATTTATTATTATGTTGCCCTCTATTATGTCGATCGTTTCTGTTTCAAATTTTTGTTGAAAATGTTCCTTTATTACTTGTTGAATTTCAGATTGCATTATAATTTCTTTCTCATGTTTGTCTTTAATTTTGTTTATAATTTTTCTCTGACCTCTATTTCGTTCTTGTTTTATATGATATAATGTGGTTGTTTCTCCGTGATCAAAGGGCTGTACCTTACTTCTTACTTGAATACCTTTTATTTTATTTCTATGGAATCCTAATAATATCGCCTGAACATGCTTAATTTTATCTTGTACTGACTTACCTTGCAATACTTGATATTTTAATTCATGCAATAGTATGTAAAAATTGTACATACTATTTCTGTCTTGATATTTTTGTTTTCCATAGTTTTTACAAAGTTCTTGGAATTCTACTTTAAAGCAACTCTCCCACCACTCCACAAGATTTGTCTTATAAGTAGTTTTTGTTGACCACGTCTTCCATTTTTCTTGAAAACGTACTATGAATTCCTTGTCTTGAATCAATGCATTATTTAAATGCCAGAAACCTGGCCCTCTACAAGTATTATCTGAATCTATTTTGATCCTAACGATATATGCAAAATGGTCTGTAAAGCAAATTGGGAAAGTTTGCACATTAGAAACATGGTGCTTAATATTATTAGATACATAAATTCTATCAATGGGCGAGGCATGATTTGGTTTGATGTACGTATAACCTTCTTCATTTCCTTTAACATATTCCCATGTATCAACTAATCGTAATCCATCTATTAATGCCTTTAAAGTTGGGGAGTAGTTGTAACCTGGTTTTTGATCGATGGTTCTTAGAACTGAATTAAAATCACCTCCTAAGATGATAGATGTAATATTACCACTTAATTCCGCCGCCACGTCTTCTAGAAAGAAGTGGTTTCGCTGTGTTCTGTTTTGTGAACCAGACGGTGCGTAAATATTACAAAGTTTTATTCCATTTAATATTGCTGTTATTATTCTTCCTGAATAGTAACATTGTACCTGTTGTATCGGTATTCCTTTACGAATATAGAGAGCTGTACCATGATTTTGTGGAGTAAAATTATTATACACATCATATATGTTACCGTCTTCTAAATATGGAGTTCCAATTTCTTGCAAAAAGGCTATATCCACATATGCTTTTTTAAGGAAGTCTAGTAAAGCTTCCTGCTTAATTTTACTACACGACTTATTATAATTAATAGTAGCTACTGTATAGGTCAACATATTATGAATGTATAATGAAAAACTAAGGATTACATGTATATATATATAAATATATATAGAATTATAAGAAAATACTTTTTTCCAGTTCATTTTACCTTAATCTTATTTTGGCTATATATGCAATATTTCACACCAATTATTAAGGCCAAACTATTTATTAAATTATTGTTTTGATTTACTTAAATCACCTACCCTTCGCCTAGATCTTCTTTTCGCTAAGTTCATGTCGCTCACTTTTGCCGCACTTTTAGTCCGTTTTTTTGTACCAGTTACATTTTCCACTACCATTTTCATATTTAAACTACTACTCTCACTATCTTCATCAGTGATCAACTCACTATCCATATCGTCTCCCATTGCGTTTTGTTGTTCTTCCTGTCTTTCTGCTGTCTTCTGTTCCTTAATGTCATTGGTGCGTACCACGGCATCCTCTACGACTACTTCTCTCACTGATTCCGGTTTGGAGTTTTCTTCCTTAGTTACCAAGCATGGTGTACCACCATCTTCCTCTGGGATCTCCGAAGCCGCCACTGCCACTTCTGCTTCTTTCGTGGTGTCTTCTACGGGGTTGGTAGGTGTTCCGTCCTTCTGGGGGTTAGGGTGTCTTTCTGTATGTATTTCAGTTGATTCCAGCCGATTCTCAAGGCTAGTAGAAGGTGTTTCACTGGATGGAACTTCTTGGTATGGTCCTTCTCGTTGTTGCACCACTTGACTGTAGTTTCGTCCTTGCCTGAGCGGAACTCTCAGGACAGTGGGTTGACGAAGGTCGCACATCCTACGTTTGTGACCAGGCTGGTGACAAATCTGGCACGTCCGTTGCTGTCCATCATAGATAACGTGACACTGAAACGAGCGTATTACTAGAAACGAAGGTATTGGTTTTGTGACTTCCACTTTAGCCACTCGCACTCCATTATACACTGGGTATCGAAAGTTCCCCGACCATTGTTCTTTGTCTACACTATCGACAGTTCCAAATTCTCGCAGTTTTTCTTTCACGCTATCATCGTCCATTTCCAATGGGAGATTAAAGACACGCACAAATTTCACTTCCCTTCCCGCATCTTCTAATGACACTTTCACACTATTGCCATCAGCGTAACGAAACTCCATGTCAGGCCCATGTTGTTCTAATAGTTTTCTCATTGTCGCTTCTCTCACAAATTTAACATACACACAACGCAAAATTGTCGGGAGTTGTATTCCCATCAATTCGTCAACATGCAGACGGAATTGTCCGTGAATAAATTCATGTATATCCGTTGCCCTCGGTTTAGGAGCATTCACTGGAAAGCTTATCTTTATCGTATTTAACCTATTCATTTCGTTATTCTTACTTGCCACTATAGTACTTACAAGTTTATCGATTTGTCTCTTATGTTACAAGTCCAATTTTTCAGACGTAGTTGACTCACTAGCTGCACTCGGGGAACGCACTACCAGAGAACGATATCAGCACGTCCAACACCCACGGCGTCCACCGAGGAACTACCGACTGAGCCACCGCGGCCACTCATGTAGTTCCTTTTTTAAAATATCGATATTATTATTATATACTATAATCAGCCACAGTAGTTAGCTTCATAGTCCCCAATTCTTGAATATATTCTCTAGTTTAATATCGGTACACATATTATTAATAAAGGACATTAATTTACAATTTAATATTATGTAATTTGTCAACTTTCTGCTATTTTGTGTCACCGCGCGCAAGTATAGTTTCCCTGATTCATAAAGTTCACGTGCCGGACCCTGAGGCTGAGTGGTTATCACATCGCGCTGCGACGCCAAGGGTCCAGGGTTCGAGTCCCGCTCGGGCATGGTTGTGTGTGAATGTCTATTTATCATTTTCATTATTTCATCACTCATCCCCATCTTCGCAAATTAGCCAAGAGATACAAAACACGATGTAAAATAAATCATATCCAAAATAAAAATAGAAAGAAATAAAAATAATAAAGTTGACGTTTGCAAGTCCACTCACGTCGTAACTACTTAACTAATGTTCTATAGCAGTAGCTTCGATTGGGTGTCAAAATTTGGGGGGTGGGGACAGTTTACTTTCTCTTAGTAGGCAAAACTTAGCCTTAAGAGGCCATAGTGTGGAGGGCAAAGTGGGAAAAAGTGGGGGCCAACTGCCCCCAAAACCCCCTAATCGCCGCCTCTGTTCGAGACTGCACATAACAATCCTTGTTATAATTTTAATTCTGAATCCACAACTTCGAAAATAGTGAAGAATTAAAACATTTACACGGAAGCGTTAGCACGAACGAACAGCATACATTGACAATTTTCTGCAGCCAATAGGTGTTTTTGTGATTAACTTGTTTAAACTTTCAGTATTCCCTTCAAAATTCAAAGGTGCCTCTAAAGTTTCCTTACTATTTCATGAGGGTTCCAACTGTTCGTGTAGACCACCACGTTTATAAATTATGCTGTAGTCTTTCACGTGGCTTCCGCGCTTTAAAATTTCACCTGATGGCGTTGAAGAAAACACACCAATGTCCAGGCAGTCGTCTCACGCTGGTTCTCAGGGGAGGAGCACAATTTCGAGATCTCTCAAGTAAAAGAACACATTATGTTGCCTGTTCGATTAGAGAGTCAATATGGAACAGGTATTAAAGATCGAGTGTGTTATATAAAACATGATTGTTCCGTCGAGTGTCTGACTGACAGGCGGGAGATCCGGGCTTGAAACCCGGAGTGTGTGATTGCAGGTGGGAACTTTTCCAGGAATGTCCTTTCATGAAGCGGCTCTTGGTCTCACCCAACTTCTATCAAATCAGTATCTGCGGGTGGTGAGGGCATTTACATTAAATTACATTTATCATTACCATTACATTTTATTTCTAATTAAGATTTTCAAACAATGCAGGATCTTGTAGCATCTGTAGCAGTTTAGATTAGTGGTTCCATTTTAGATTTGTAACTTGGCAATAAGGTCGAATCCAGTTGTAGAAACGTTCTATCTTTTAATTTGCATTTAAAAAAATATTAGTGTATATTTAATGATATTGCTCTTCCATAGTAGAATTCCTTTTTATGAATAATTCAGTGGATTAAATACGTTGCTACAAATATTTAAAGTAATATTAATAATTTGTATAATAAGTTTTAAAATATGAGTACATTTTAAAAGAGGTTTAGACGTTTATAATGGGGAAAACGCTAAATGTCTTATCCTGTTATGGATTATTCATTGTAGCCGTAAACTTTGCTCTTCCACCAAAGTCAATCGAGATCATCAGAATGAACTAGGTAGGAGTGACAAAATAGAAGAATGAACAGTCAGGCTCTGTCCGAAAGGTGCAAAGTACATACTTGAAGTGTGGTTTTGACGGAAGTGACGTCACCTAGTACAGTTCGAAAGCGCCAAGAACAAAAGCACGTAGGTACGCAGCTCTCAGCACAGATGCTTGGTGACTAGGTCACGTGATATCCACACTCGTTGCTCATTTGTTTTGAATCGCGGAGATAGAAAGCCAGCAGCACGGGTTAAATATGCGTTATGGGACAGCAAGTTGTTGGTTAAAGTTCTTCTAATGTGTGGAAATGTATGTGTACGAACATTTGAAAATGCTGTGTGATTTCTATGGTTATAAACAAGTGTTTAAAACGCGAGGGAAACAACGTGTCCTCAGTTCTATCTACTGATCGTATTTGGCGCTGCAGTTGAAGTACAATTCGAAAGACTTTCACTTCCAGTCCACGACTTGAAGACCGCACTCCAAGACCATATTCGGAGGATGCTCGCTTCAAGTATGGTCTTGCACCTTTCGGACACGGCCTCATAATGCCCCTTGCCAGTAGCGGCGATTGAGTGCCAAAACTATAGCGCCAAGTGTACTTTTTCTTGGTAAACAAGATTTATTTCCGGCGGTGAGGGTCACGAGGAAGATGAAGTTGCTAGGGCTAGGCAGGCTACAGGCGCTGAAGTATAGGGTGTCATGCATAGAGGACGTCATTCAAAGTTTTTTTTTTTTTTCAAAATAAAAGACAACGAAGCCAGATTATGCGACGGAGAAATTTACACTTGGCAGAGGTAAGGGAAGAAGGAAAACAAACAAGATGTTACGCGACCCTTGTCCGCATTCAAGTGATGATGCGACCCTTAGATTGAGGGCTCACCACGTGAAATTAGATGTCACCATTGAACTCGGTACATGGCCGTTCCCTGTTAAAGCTAAAATATTTTTTAAAAAAACTACTTGAGATCATCAGAAGGGTAAGGGAAGTTAAATAATCTCAGAAAAATTGCAATATGCTCAATTTTGATTAGGTAATTTACTATTTTGCTTCGTTGAAAGCAAGAAAAATTAAATTCTATTTTCTTTCTTTCTGAGATATTAGTGTGGTTTCATAAATATTCTGTAAATTTTACTTAGAATAATGTGATAGTTTATAAAGATGTTATCTTTTTTAAGCAGGGTTGAATAATTTTAAATTATAAATTGTCTAATGAGAACACTACATTATTTATTTTAATTATTATTCTTAACTTTCTTCTTTTTACTTGAAGGCTTATATTCTGGTAACACACTGCTGGAATTTTCTGCTAACCAAAGTAGTAGTAATAGTCTGTTCCTTAGACACTAACATATGGCTGAAATATTCTTAACTATACTTTTTTTAATCAAAAATGCAAAGTACGAATATTTAAATATAACATGTATTATTTTCTAATTAGTTATTTTGTTTCTTGATTTGAAAACCCTGTTATAAGGAGGAAATATCGAAAGATGCACATAAAATGCCGATGCTTGGTAGTGCGGGAGAGGTGGGATCACACAAGGTTATTAGAAGTATAGGTTGGGCCAATCCGTTGTTTACTCGTGATGACGAAACGACGGTAAGAGGTGAATTTATCCACGAAATGAATTCCAAATCTATGCGCTAGTGTTGCACTATGCAGATAGAAAACCATGCCAGAAACTGAACACACGAAATCGAGTACACAAATGAGTATTTCCACCCATTTACATTTTGTGGCTTGAGACAAATTGAAAATAAATATAGATAGGTACTTAATGTTATGCGGGACAGAATATTATTGATCGGAACGGGAATTTTTTTAAATCCCGAAATTCGGGACGGGAAATATTCGCAATTTCTCGACTAGTCGGGAAATCTCAAATTCTACACGTCATTTTCACCTTAAGTGATTTTCTTTGCATTTCTTGAATGAAAACTAACAATTTCCGGGTCAAGAATTAATACAGTTTTAAAATGATCATTCGGTATTTCACGACTGCTCGGGATCCAGAAAAGTAGGAAAGTCATTTTCTGAAGTCGGGATCGGGACGGAATTTTTCTTTCCGATCCCGGTCCCGGCTTTTCGAGATACCGCACACCACTTGTTATTATTATTTATTTTAGTTCAGCACAAGATACATCTTCCAAGTACTTTGAACATAATATACTGTGCATACCAGAAAAGAAAAGTTCAAATGAGCATTTATTTACGCTATATTTACACTAGGCTATGCACTTCTATTTTTTTCTTAAGTGCAGAACAAGTTTCCGCGAATATATCAAAGTCTGCCTAACATGAAATGTAATACTGTTCAACTTTACTTTCACGCAAACTTGGCATGAAGTAATATTTCATTCTCTCAGACAGTAGCGTGCCCAATGGGGAGTTGGAGGGGGTTATAACACCCCCCCCTTTGGCCCAGTATTCCTAAAAAGAAACAAAGTCAAATGTAGGAAAAGATGGCAAAATGAGGGTTGACTACCAAAAATAGTGTACGTAACCACTCCCTTTCGAAAATCCTGGGCACGCCACTGCAGTCTCAGGTTAACATGCAAGGGCACATTTTTTCCTACTTTCGATGTGTAGTCTTTAATTTCTGCAGTAGAAACCAAGTGTGGCTTCTTACCGATGTTTAAAATGATTAATACGACAACTTTCGTGTCGGTATTTTGTAAGCACAAAATATTTTAAATATTTTTTTTATTTAAAATAAAGCTTTGTTCAAAGCTAAGTAATTAGATTTTTGCAAAGCAGTAATTAGACATTGCCCGACCCTGTGGCCGAGTGGTTAGCACATCGCGCTGCGACGCCAAGGGTCCCGGGTTAGAATCCCGGTCGGGTTTGGTTGTTTATGAATGTCCATTCATCAATTTCATCATTTCATCACTCATCCCCATCTTCGCAAATTAGCCAAGAGGCACAAAACGCGAAGTAAAATAAACTAAATCAAATCAAATCAAAAAGATTTTGATCAGGTGTAGGAGTTTAGCTTAATGGTTTAATTTTTGCTTTGTAACTTGGCCATAAGGTTGAATTCAGTTGCAGAAGTATTGTATTTTTTAATATCTCTTATGTACGTTCTATGAAATAAATATTACTGTGTCTATAATGGTCTTACATAGTAGTATACACGTTTAAGAATACCTCAGTAAATTGAATACGTTGCCACAAATATTTAAAATACTATTACTAATTTGTATAATAAATTTTCAACTTCTGCTCTATAGAATCCTTAAAAATATCACAGTATTTTTTTTCATATAATCAAAAGAATATCACGTTATGAATCTCCTGCCTGTGATTGCAGAGTAATCAAACAAACGCCAAATTATCTATTCTTCAATTGCCCGTTAAGGAACAAACACAGACAATTCCCTGTATCATACCCTTCCTGTTATCGTCTCCCTTCTCTCGTACAATGTGGATATTATATAGTTTTCCCCGCCATAGTGGTATTTAATATTAAAATTTGTGTGTATATGCAAGTTTGTGATCAGTGTTACAGTTCAGTGAAGTGAAGTATAGTATTGAGATATCTATACGACCACAACTACTACTACGAATTCGATTCTATGGTACTATGATTCTATGACCAATCACAGTTCCCCTTACTTATAAGAGCGACCACAAGAAAAAGAACCTTCGTCGAAAAGTCCCGCGCACCTTCCTCCCCTCCACACTGGAGTACAGAGCACAGGAGTCGCGAGTCTGCGCAGATTCCTTTGTTTGTGGTTCCACTATAATAGTAATATAAAATTGTAGCCTACACTCACCTCACTTAGTTCTCCGGCAGTTTGTTTCTTTATACATCATATTTGGAGAAGATACAATTCAATCTATAGGTGTACGTACACTGTATATAACACACCTTATTACTGACTTCCTTAACGCTAGATGTACAGGGGCAAGGAAAATAAAGAAATGAGCATAATTTTCTCTTCGGTGAAGATGTTGAACCTAAACCAAAAAGAACGCAAATAATGAATTCGACAATGTAAATTGATGAGATTTAGTAAATCATTTGATGAAGTGAACTAATTCTGAGTGGACTAATCGTAAAGGAAATAATCAGCTCAGATCCTATTACTTCTTCATGGTATGTGATGTAAGTTCCCGCCCAACCGTTTGACGGCGTTAGTGGCTATCGCATATCCTTTTCCATAGCCTGTAGTACACATCCTCATCTAGACATTGTTCTTGTTCTGGTGTTTAATATCTGCATACTGCAGCACTGTCGTTCTGTCATTTCACGTGACTTCACATTGAAGTGATCACAATCCTGACTAGGGCACCAAAATATCTAGCTACGGGGCTGTACCTTGGCCATTCTAAATCAAGGTACAATTTCTACGGGTGTGCCCGAACGGAATTATTGACGTCATGTAGAAGCTCTTGGCTTTCTAAAGAATTATATCATTGCAATTTTAATTATTGCATGTAAATAATTTGCAACATATGCCTCAACTTATATTGAACTACTCTTGGAAAGCTACAATTACAAATAGAGATGACCATGATACCGCGTTTTTTACAACCTGTCCCGCTTCCCGCGCTTGCTGATCGCTAGCTTTTCTAGCAGAAACCACGCAACATTGCCGCTGCAGACCGCGTGAACTCCGTGCTGGGGAAAGCCAAAGCCAGGCTGTGGATAAAATACGCGGAAATGCACAAGTATACACAATTCCCCTTCGAGAATGTTCCAGCTAAGATGACACTAAACACAAAAACGATACAAGCAAATATCATCAGAATAAATTCCATCCCGGATATTTTAAAAACGAGCACTAATCAGCACTACGCTAAAAAGCAAGCTTCTTCAACAAGACACGAACAAAACACGTGAGTTAGACCGCAACGTTGCAACAGCGTCTACGTAAGCGCCTCTCTTCTGCCTTCCATTCGCTCCTCGCTGCCAAGCAGACGACCTTTTCCTCGGTTCTCATTGGCACCGAAACTGTCGAGCGATCGCTAGCGCGGGAAACGGGACAGGTTCTAATACCGTCTAGTGAAAATTTGTAGGCCACACAAAACTTCCCGAAGAAGTAAAACTCTCCAACTGGTAAAACTATAAAACTGATCTTAGGTATGAGAGTATACACACAGAAATTTAACTGAGCCTATACATATCTAATTTAACCACAACCGCGTAAGTTATTTTCACGCATATTATTCAAAATTTAAAACTGGGTTGAGAATTGGTTGATTTTAATCAGAACAGGACATGATTTCGAAGGTAAACAGGCTTTGTGATTTGTGGCACAAGAAGACTTAAGAGATGCACAAACAAAGTGTTCAATAGTCAAAATCTTGCTTTTCAAGTATTGAATTTTTATTAAAAATCTTATACCAGAAATATAGAGAACCATAGGCGCCGACTTGGGGGGGGGGGGGCAAGGCACCATCTGCCCCGCCAAATTCACCTAGAAGGACACGTTTTATGTATATTCACTATAAAGAATTGTTTATGCCGATTTTGTCCCCCCAAATTGACATTAAGTTGACGTCCCTGACTCTCACACACACATTTTAAATTTTGCTCTCATAGTGGCATATTTAAAATTGCAGAGTTTCTCCAGTACACGAACTGTACGAGTTCATTTTAATTGCGTTTAAGTTTTCAAAGCATTTTGGTACTACTGTAATTTACAAAATGAGATTTTTTAGTTACGCGGGCGAAAGTTTAGAATACCTTCCAAAAATTGATTTTATACCACTGTATAAACACAATAAACATTCTTAATGAACAACTGTCAAAACTAAATGATTAACATAATTAGCTTCAAACTTTTCATGAACGAAGTAGTAGAGAAGGGAAAAGGGAAGGAGGCACATTGAACTAACGTTAGGATCGTCTTCCGATTAACCAATGCGAGCATAATATTGCCTTCATACAAACTTTGAAATGGTGGAAATTAAATCATTAATCTTGAAGTGGTAGAATGCATTCTCAAAAAACAATGTACCATTTTATGTACGTATCCATCAAATTTTCTATATCTTTTTCGTAATAAAGACTAATTTCCAGAAAATATATGCATTGCTTTTAAAAAAATTACCTTGCGGCAGCCCAAATAAAAGAACTGCCCACTTTATTCCACATCTTAAAATTGAAAACACCCAAAGCAAATTTACTTCGATTAATCAAATACTAATCGATAATATATATATGGAAACTTTTTCATTAAATCGATAACATTTTTGCAACAAAGTCGAGCCAATTGTAATTTCTACACCTTGTTGCCAGCATCTGTTGTTAGAGTGCAAAGCTACACTTCTTGTGATCTTCTAGATACGATGTTCGAATATCAGTACAAAAGAAAACAATCTATTTTATTTTTCATATTTCTATCAACATTTTGTTCTTCAGTAGCAATGTATATCTATAAATTTCATAATTTTGAAAATCAAGATGATTTTGATATATTTACCGCTGCCTTGGATCAAAGTACTTTGTGCTTATCAAGCCTCTTCTACTTGTGGTTTTATGTAGCTACCACTAAGAAAACATCAAAACTTCTTGATCTGATCAACATGCAAGAAAAACAACTTCATTGTACACAAGACAACATGAAAAAAGCTCCTATTGTGTACACCTTAGTGTTTCTGTTTGTGGATATATACGATGGTTTAGTTTTTAGACGTTTCTTCCTTGATATAAACTCTATAATCTACGTCCCCTATTATATCATGAGATTATTTTCACTTCCACTAGACTTGCAAATCTTTTCCTTTGGAAAAAAGCTAAAACATTGTTTTGCAGCTCTTAACAGTCACTTAGAGACGACAACCAAATCTTCAGAGATAGTTCTCACACCACAAACACAGGCAAGGCATGAGTTGAGATTCGCCTCCTGCCTGTACTCTTCCGCATGCACCCATAACTTGCTCTGTGATATCATCGATAGTTTCTGCTCAACGTACGGCTTCTTCATTCTCATCGGCGTTCTGGATTCGATTTTCTTCATTGTCACCAAGTTGTATCATCTGATATGTGCAGTAAGATTCAGAATTTCTGATGTATTCTATCTTTCGATTTTCATTGCCTGGCCATTTGTTTTGACACTTCGACTATTTGTGATTGCATGGCCTTGTGAAGTTACAATTGCTGAGGTAAGTAGAAGCATATTCTTTCTATCGAGCATGTTTTTTTTTAATTATACACAAGTGGAAAGATTGAATGAATAACTAATATATCAATAATGATCCATGGATAGTTACCACAAGCACAAAGATACATTTTCTCAAATTGTTGATGATTTTTAATTTCTCTTTTTTCTTTTTCATTCTTACTGTTTCTTAGGGATAGAATTATATTGATGTTGCTATTCAAAGTGTCCTACTCTTCCTGACCCTTCTTTTCTATCAACTCAACAACTCAACAAAGTTTTTTTGGACCTTAGTTTCTATTCGTGAATGTCATATTTAGGAAAACGATGCGAGTGATCGCAGTGAGGAACAATTTGTATACACATGTAGAATGTAGCTGTCTGCCCGATTGGACAATAGCGAAACATAAACTTGAATTACGGAAGGTGAATTCTTCAAAGTTATTAAACCAATAACCTTAAGGAAATAATATAATTATATTTTTAACAGTTTTACATCATTAATTTCAATCATATATGTCCTCTTAGTTTGAATTATCGATAGGAGGTCTTAATGTTAAGAAAAAAACATCCTAGATATTTCATTCAAATACTTCAAATTTACGTCAAACCAAAACTCCAGAAAAGAAAATAATATCCAACGGACCTCCTCTATATACTATTCCAGTTTTCTGAAAGCTATGACTTAAATCATTTCCCAAAAATTATTACTCCATCAGCATTAATGACAGAGCCAGAAAAAATATTTGCCATATTTTCTGTTATGAAGTTTAATATTCTAAAGTTACTTGTATTGATAATCTTCTGACAGCCAAACTAAAATCAATATTTACTTTACCCAAAACATAGAAAATGAAAACGTTCTACGAAACATTATTACACTAATGAAATATTAATGTACAAAAAGTGGATTCAACATTTGAGGGAATCAATAACGTTGTTGCAAAGAACGTGTGACCTCAATAAAGTATTGTATTATGAATACTTCTTGTTGGCAAGTTTCAGGTTAACACCGCTCGTGATCTGGACAAAGACATTCGAAAATGTTTGATAATAAGCACAAAAGGAAACAAGCAATTTTATTGTTGATACTTCTAGCAACATTGTGTTATTCAATAGCAATGATTAGCCATAAATTTAATGATTTTGAAAATCATGATGATTTAAATATCTTCACCACTTCCTTGGACCAAATTACATTATTCATATCAAGTCTCTGCTACTTGGGGTTTTACATAGCTTCCATCAAGAAAAGATCTAACCTTCTTGACCGGGTCAACATGCAAGAAGAACGACTTGCATGTACAAAAGACAAAATTGGTAGAAACCATATCGTCACAATTGCGTACATGTTAGTATTTCTGTTGCTTGATGTATACGATGGTTTAATTTGCAGACGTTTCTTTCTTGATATAAACTCTATCCTCTACGCTCCCTATTATATCATGAGATTATTTTCACTCCCACTGGACTTACAAATCTTCTCATTTGTCAAAAAGCTGAGAAGGAGTTTTGCAACTATTAATGGACACTTAGAGTCGACAACCAAATCTTCAGAGATAGTTGTTCTAAGACCACAAGCGCAGGCAAAGCATGAGTTGAGAAAGAAAGAGTTCGCCTCCTGCCTGTACTCCTCTTCATGCACCCATAACTCCCTCTGTGATATCATCGATAGTTTCTGCTCCACGTACGGTTTCCTCATTCTCGTTGGAGTTTTAGATTCGATTTGCTTGATTATCACCAAGTTGTATTTTCTAACATACACAGTAAGATACAGAATTTCTGATGACGCATTCTTTCTTTTGATTTTCGTTGCCTGGCCTTTAGTTTTGACACTTCGGCTCTTTGTGATTGTATGGCCATGCGAAATTGCAACTGCTGAGGTAAGTCGAAACATTTTGTCATCTATCATGCATAGTTTTTTTTTTAATGATATACAAGTGGATGGAGGAAATTAAAGATTAATACATCATGGTTACCTATCACAATCGCAAAGATACATTTTCTCAAATTATTCATGACTTTTTCTTCTCATTCTAACCATTTGTCAGGTAAAGAATTACACTGAATGTTAGTGTACAAAGTGTTCTACCCTTTCTGATTCTCAGTTTTTATTCATGAATGTCCAATTGGAAAACAATGCGAGTAAATAATTATAGTTATGAACATTTTTGGATACATGTACAATGCAGTTATGTGTCCGATTTGACAATAGCAAAAACTTTTAACAATTTAATATAATTAATTTCAAGCATGTGCGATCCCATAGTTTGAATTATCCTTAGGAAGTCTGTTAAAATAAACCTAAAGAGCAGTTGTTTTGTTCAACTTAATGAAAATTTGGAATTCACACGAAAATTCAAGATCTTAAAATATTATCCGACAGGTCCACATCTACATCATTTCCCAAACATCTTTTTTCTACGTTCATTAACAATAGAGCGAAAAAGATTTTTACCATGTTTTATTTTACTAGATGTTACAAATATTAATGAAGTCTGATATTCTGAAGTTAATTTTATTGAACATTTTCTGGCAGTCAAACTAAAATTAATATTTACTTTACCCAATACTTTGAAGATGAAAATGTGATATAATATTATTACACTAATGAAATATCAAAAGATTTTTTAAAAATACTCTATGTGATCAAAAGTATCCGGACACACCGCGAAACGTTTGTTTATCATAGAGGGCGACACAGTACTGCCATCTACCGCATGGAACACATAGTCAGCGAACTCAGTAGTCTGCAGACAGTGTGAGACAGCAGTATGGGATTGTCTGAGGAACTCACAGACTTTCAACGTGGTCAGTTGGTTGGTGCCACTTGTGTAGGAGGACTGTGTGTGAGATTTCCACCCTCCTAAACATCTCTCTGTCCACTGTTTCCAATGTTATAGTGAAGGGATGTGTACAACCCAAAAGCGTGCAGGCCAACCTCCCATGTTGACCTCCAGAGACCATCGAGTGTTGAAGAGGGTCGTGCAGCATTATCGTCAATCATCCATCGCCACCATCACACAGGAATTCCGAACTGCATCACGATCTACTCCAAGCACCATTACTGTTTGGCGCAAGGTGTGGCAACTTGGTTTCCATGGCTGAGCATCTGCCCATAAGTCAAACATCACACAGACAAATGCCAAACGCCGCCTCGTGTGGTGCAAGGAGCGTCGAAACTGGACCATAGAACAGTGGAAAACCGCTGTGTGGAGTGATGAATCACAGTACACAATGTGGCGATCCGATGGTAGGGTGTGGATGAGGCGAATGCCTAGTGAACGATATCTACCAGCCTGTATAGTGCCAACAGTGAAATTCGGAGGTGGCGGGGTTACAGTGTGGTCATGTTTCTCCTGGAGGGGGCTTGGCCCCCTTGTTGCTTTACATGGCACTGTCACAGCACAAGCTTACGTTGACTTTTTAACAGCTCTCATGCTGCCTACCGTTGAAGGCCAGTTCGGGGATGACCATTGTGTCTTTCAACACGACCGAGCACCCGTCCATACTGCAGGGCTTGTGGGGGAGTGGTTTGACGACAACAACGTCCCATTAATGGACTGGCCTGCTCAGAGTCCTGATTTGAAATCCATAGAACATCTCTGGCATGTTTTGGAATGCCGACTTCGTGCTAGACCACACCGATCCACATCAATACCTCTTCTCATTTCGGCGCTCTGCGAGGAATGGGCTGCCATTCCTTAGCAAACCTTCCGGCACTTTATTGAAAGTATGCCTGTGAGAGTGAACGCTGTCATCAAGGCTATGGGTGGGCCAACACTGTATTGACTGCCAGTGTTCCCGATCGAGGGTTGCCCAAACTTGAACTATATTTTCAGGTAGGTGTCCGGATACTTCTGATCACATAGAGTAGATTCAACATTTGAGGTGAGTGGAGAATGTTACATAATTCGTGTCCAGATATTATTAGAATAATTAAATCAAAAACATAGGTGGCAGGCAATGTGTCACGAATGGGAGAGGAAATATGAGGTTTTTTTTTATTATTCGTGTTCAGTGTGCTTCCTTTATTGGCAAAAGAGAAATATGGCAATCTTATTTAGGACAAAACAAAAGAAAGATCACTTATCCCTTCTTGCTCCCTTCAAAGCTGAGTGGCTGGTCAATGACTACTATAAAATAGGATTTCCATTCATGGAATAAGTTTCTAAAGAGCGCGTTAGAGGTCGCAACGGGGCAGCAACTTACAGAGACATCTACGGCCAAAGTTCGAATTACGTAGGCACGTTGAATAGTCCCAGGGGGTGCTCGTTGCTATGTGAAGTACGTATGCATTACGTCATCTGGGAGGATCGGGTTTGACGGTGCTCGTTGCTATGTGCAGTAAGTTTGGTGCGGGTTACATTTAGCTACTAACACGTCGCAAAAATCGGAACAAGCAGGTTATTGATTTTGTAGCGTTCGATTTATTTTTATTGTATTTTTGTACTTGTAGACTGCAATCATGTCTAATTGTGCTGTAGCAAGCTATGAAAACTATAACCAGAAAACTAAAGGAACTGACATAAAATATCTTAGATTTCCAGTCGATAATTGCGTAAGTAAACAGTGGATTCATGCTTGTAGACGAAATGTAAATAATGCAAGTGTGCAGTGCCAATTATTGTGAAGAAGAATATGTGCGAGATCTAAAAGCAGAATTTCTGTATTTTCCACCAAAGAACGTGCTGAAGCCAACTGCAGTGCCATCGCTAAAATTACACCCAATTTAAGAAATTTACCTACTTTAGTACCAAAAAATCAAGGAAGACAAACAAGCTAAAGACTATGCTGCCAGAAAAGAGAAAAATATATTGACGAATATATATACACAAACTGCAAGCAATGTTTCGTATTTGGAAAACATATTCGATCGTTTACAAAGGAGAAACACACGTCTGCATTCAGAAGCAATTGTTATGTACATTTTATATAAGTCGGATTTATAATTACTAACAAATTCATTTATTTAACACAAACCGATGTTGATTGTGATTTGTATGTTCACATTATTGTGAAAAACGTTGTCGAAAATGTGCATTTCGAAGATCGCGTACTAACTTCCACGGTAATGGAAATTAAATTCACTAGTACATCTTCAATTCGAGTTACATAGAGTTGCATGCACGATGGTAAATATTGCATGAGTGAATATTACACCCATCATTTAAATTTTTGCAACTTTGTCCAATTTTAGTATTTCACAAATACATTGTAAATAATTTTGTACCCTTGTACTCAATATAAACCATTGGATGTTACATTATTTCTTTGTAGTACATTTCTGTCAAAAGAGTAAGATCTAAGATTAGTGTAATGCAAGTTACTTCGTTAATGTACAAATGTGTGTCGCATATCAGCCTTGGAGTATATTTTCCGGTCATACAACTCAGACACATGGAAATGGAAATGAAAAATCTGCGGACAAAGTCCTTTAACGAATAATAATTCGTGCACTTGCACAGTCAATCATTGTGAGTTGAGTTAACTTTTATCCTTTATTGTTTAATTAAACTAAGAACTAAGATATTTTCATCGATATTCTCAAAGCGTTTCATTTACCGTGTGATCATAAATCTATTTCTATAGGCTTGAATTTAGTAGGTTAAGACATTTAAGTTTGATGTTCCTAGCACTCATCAAGTATTTAGAGTAGGTTAAGTTAGTTAAATTAGTACTTGTACACTTTGGCTCGTCTTCTCCACGCGTTTGTATGTAAAGTTCTTAATACGAAACAATACTTTTTAGAACTATGACAACGATAACTTGCAGCCAAATTTGAACCTTAGAAATTTAAAATATCTGCAAATTACAATATGGAATTGCGTTTTCAAAGTCTGAAACTACTATCTTACAAACTATTTCGTCATTCTTCCTCCACATAAAACTTTCCAAAAAGATTTGCATGTGGAACTTTGATCCGTAAATTATTGTACAGTAAATAAATATATGAAGAAGGTTGGGGTTTCTTTCGAATTCAGAGTAAGCTTCAAACGCAGAGTAAAATTTTATCTAGATTGTATATTGCATCTTTCACTTGATAATTTGAAACATAAAGTTACATTATGGAGAACGGTAAAGCTTGGATTTTAAGTATATCAGTATAATGTTAATACTTTCTGATGTTATGTAAAATTTGAAATGTTCTTGGAAATGATTGCAACGTTCTGAATGAATAAGAAGGAACGATTCAGTCAGAAAACTAAATATTAGGCTTTTGTACTGCGTTGTTAAATGTTGTAAATTGATTATACCGGACTACTATCGGATTAAAAATTAGGGATATTCAAGTTTGGACTCAATTAAAAGTTAACCAGTAGAACCACATAAAAACGAGTTACATCAAAATTCAGCTTATTCAATTCTGTGTCAATCTATAGTTACCAATTTTTTTTTGATTATGCCTTCTATTTTTATGGTCGTGAGAACAAAATAGGATTTTTTTTTAGTTTGGCAAACTATCGCTCTCTTTGAAATTCTATAAATAAAGAACGGGTTGTTTTATTTATAGATTATATATTATATAATTTATTTATTTATTATCCAAACTCTAATATCCATAATTTATAATCCGATAGTACTCCTGTGACGTTCTGTGAGGCTCGTAGTACCTCGGAGGCCTCTGACGATCTCCGTGGGTGAGTTGTTAGAACAGCGCACTACGACGACAGGGATCCCGGGTTCGAATCCAATCGGTTAAGACATTGATTTGTCCTTAATGAGAAAATTGAGAATTTAGTAAATGTGATAGTATATGTGGCAACAAAGATTGATTGATTGATTTGCTTTACTTTAATTTCTTTCTTGTGCCACTTCTGGCTAATTTGCGAAGATAGGGTTGAGTGATGAAATTATGCAATTGATGAATGAACACTCACAAACATCCATGCCCAGGCCAGGATTCGAACCCGGACCCCTGGCGTTGAAGCGCGGTGTGCTAACCACTACGCCAAGGAGGCCGGCTTGTGGAAACAAAGAAAAAGAACGACGGGGGGGACTACCTCTTATGGGGTTTCCTTTCATATTTTTTTTTAAAAAAGACAAAAAAGCAAAAATAAACCAAATCTGTCAATCAATTCTTTCTTTGTAACTCTTTCACTATACAATTCTTCTTTAACATGGAAAGTTTTTTTTATTAAAATCGTAATAAGATTTATGAAATGATGAAATCTGAAATGCTAATGAGAACACGGACAACCTTCTTTGTAATATATCGATCAGGTTTCAGAAACATGAATTTTTACAATACTTTTGCATTTGCAATTTTCCCTCTTTTAAAAGTAGCATGTTTTAAAGGAATACCTCAATACCATCCCGAAGTATGATAAATAATATTTACCCCTCAAAGTAATGAAACACTTTTCCTCTCTGAAACTCGCATAGAAATGATAGCGGCCGTTTGCTTCGGCCAAGCCCCGAACGAACATAACCGAAGGGACACCGAGCATAACCGATCCTCCCACATGACGTCACGCGCTCGTGCATGATCGGCAATTTTCGGATGGCGCTACCTTATATATTAAGTTACCTTGGAATAGTCCATTGAAATGATCGTGTAGCGGAGTTGTCTGGTTAGGGCATGGGCGCTTCGTTATGTTTGTCATATTTCACACGGTTGTCATTCATCCTCAACATCGCGATTATCATAATAATTGACGTCACTTTTGAGAATACCATTAAATTAATCCAGAAAGTAGACAATGGATAACGCACAATTTCGATATAATGCTAATATGGAACAAAACTTCCCGCTATCCAAAATATTCGTGTTTACTGCTTCACATCAGAAGTGCTTTCCACATATGAATTCCTCGCACGGTGATTTTTCTTATTGGCTTTAGATTAGAATCCCTCGAATCCGAACGTAAAGCTCCTCGTGCCGAAAAACGTAATGGAAGAACTATAGACACTAACACCACAACAAATACAGCTCAAACAAACATTCGTGTTCTATTTTGAGCCACTCAGTTTCATCGACAATGTCAACAGGGGTGCTGCGAGGTTTGGCAACGGCGGTGGCAGGTTCGCCGACGTGGTTGGTTTTCGCTGACACTGCCTCCTTCTTTTATCTGTTCTTTAAGCGGGGGGCAGGTAGAGTTAAGCCGTTTGCAATATTAATTAACAGAACTGAAGTGTAGTGTTGCCCACGAGACGAGACTTTGGCCTGTCTCGTCTCGTGGAAATGCTGTGAAATGCTGTGTCGTCTCGAAAATATTCGTTTGTCAAAGGGACAAATGATCAATCTCGTCTCGTCTCGAATTTTTAAAAGTCTGTCCCGTCTCGTCCCGTGGGCAACACTACTGAAGTGCCAATGATTGTCAAGGAGAGTGTTATTATACTGAGCAAACAATTACTCGAAATTCGAAATATTGAACATGAAAACTCGTACAAAACCCCGATGTGCAAAAAGTACTCTGAAGACCAACGCGCTGCTGCTTCTTTTATACTTTTCAATTGTTTCTTTAAAATATAGTCCTCACGATAATTTCGGAGCTCCGCTGAGAATTGAACCCGAACAGATCACATATATTTTATCCTGGTATCGCTGCCGCCACTCGGTGGCCTGTCGTCTGCTGGAGGATCTTGGCAACCAACACGTGAGTACTTCCACCACTAAGTGGAACACTGGCGACATCATGTGCTTTGCTCTCTGCCAGCCAGGACTCGCCGTTGCTTTTGCGATAGGAATCGAACACTTCGCTGCCACATTCACAGCGGGAACACAATTGACACAGATATATCAGATGACGAGAGGAAAAGAATTTGGCCTCTAAGGTCTTGAATGGATCAATGCTTGCCTTTTCGATAGACTCGTCCAACAGCATGGTCAGTAGTTGTGTTTGCACGAAACATAGATTTTGCAAGCACGACCTGCCGCAGACGACAGATCATTTCATGGCAGGAGCTCTACCATCTTAGGCCTACAAACCATTCAGTTGCGCAGGAATTCATTCTATATCAATGAAAAAATTATGCAAGCATACATACAATTAATCATTTCGTGCCTGAAATTGCAAGTGCTACTTTTGCGGTTTTCAATATAATAATAGTAAGGCCATTCTAATGGCGTAGTGATAGCGCTCTCGCTTTGTAATCAATGAACCCCGGGTTGAAAGCACATTGCACAGTAGTTCGAATCTTACTTTAAACTGGCGATATTTGAGCATAACATGGACTTAAAGCAAACAATTTTAATAATTACATAAGAATTTATCCCCCATAATGTTTTCTCTTCACAAGATCTTTCAACGTAGAAATTTTCAGCGAAAAATTAACATCTCTACGCTGGAGGAACTAATCTACAAAGATCTTTCAAGTTTCAACACAGTCCAATTTCCTTAAAGTGCGTATATGTATTGCTTACCCAAAATCATCATTTGTATACATGTGTTAAAGCAATCGAAATGGGCAACATTCACAAAAAAACCGCTCATGAAGAGAAATTTCATTGCAGTAAAGGAAAAGTAATTGATTTCTAGCACATGGTAACTATGCGGTATTTTTTCAGGAAAATTAAGTCAACAACGTACTTGTAAGGCAGATGCTCCAAGTACGAGGTTGCAACAAGGAGGATAGTAACAAATTCCGTTTGTGATTTTCTAGACAAGGCAACAAAGATGTTCTCTTGTATTCACAAAAGGAAACGATTGACTTTAATGTTGATGTTTCTTCTGTCATTTGCCTTCTCAGTTCTAATTATTGAATATTTCTTCCTTGTTTTCGATGACAGAACTGATACGAGTAATTTTACTATTGCCTTGGATCAAATATCTGTAAGCATAACTAGCCTCTGCTACTAAGGGTTTTACCTGGCGACCATCAACAAAAGATCAAACTTTTCTGCTCATATCAACACACAGGAAGAACGACTTGGTTGTAACCAACGTAGTAATAGTAAAACTCGTATCATCGCACTTGCATACACCCTATTGCTCTTGTTCATGTAGGTATCTGTATGATTTCCTGCTTTTCAGATTTTTTTTACTGGAAAAGGCTTTCAATATTTCGCCCCATAATACATCATTAGGTTATCTTCGCTTCCGTTGAATTTGCAAATAATATCCTTTGGTAACAAGCTCAAAAGATGTTCCGCAAAAGTAAATTATCTCTTGGAAAAATTAACTAAACCGATCACATCTTCGGAGATATTTCTCGGAACACACAAGAATGAGTTGACAAAGGAAATATTCTCATCGTGTGTCTACTCGTCCGCACACGTTCATAACACACACTATGATATCATTAATAGTCTCTGCACTGTATTTGGTTTTTCCATTCTTGTCAGTTCTGGACTCGATTTGCATGATTATACCCAAGTTGTATTTCATGATATTTGAAATACGAAACAGGCATGTTTATGACACATCCTTCCTTTTACTTTTTATTGCATGGCCTCTGGTTTTGACAGGGCGACTGGTGGTTCTTACATGGTTGTGCGAGAAAATTATTACAGAGGTGAGTAGAGAGATATTACATCCACCTAATTATAACTATGGGTCATGGGAATTGGGATAAATGCTTGTTGCGTTGCGAAAATGGAACTTCTCGCCTATGCTATGAACATGAAACCAAGCTATGGACTTTGGGACTGAATTGAGATATTTGATTAGAATTATATTAGTGTGAATTTACCATAGGCGTAGAGCTGACAACTCTGCACTGTGAAAAGACACGTCAAGAAACAGCAATATGAGGCCATGGATGTTCCCAAGGTAAAATATTCCGGAGGTAAAATAGTCCCACATTCGGATCTCCGGGCGGGGACTACTTTGGGAGGTCCCTGTACTAAGGATAAGATCTACATTAGGAATAAGGATATTAAATTAGGCACCTGGAATGTTCTGAGCCTTTATCGGCTTGGGGTATTTCAGTGTACAGTTAACGAGATAGTTAAGTATAAATTGGATGTAGTAGCTGTCCAGGAAGTTAGGTGGCTAGGAGAAGGGAATTGTAAAACAAAAAATTATTCTTTTTTCTATGGTGGTACTGAAAAATCATAATTTTGGAACAGGCTTCTTCATAAATAATAGAATTATCTCTGCTCTTAAAACAGTAAAATTTATTAATGATAGGATATCATATGCAGTTTTACAGGGTAGGTGGTGTAGAATTATTTTAATAAACATACATGCACAACGGAAGATAAAGATGATAATACTAAATATGTTTTTTATGCAGAGTTAGAACAGGTCTTTGATAAATTTTCCCAGTATGATATGAAAATTCTGTTAGGTGACTGTAATGCACAAATTGGTAAATAAGAGACATTTAAACCCACGATTGGTAAAGAAAGTCTTCATGAATTAAGTAATGAATATAGTATAAGATTAATTACTTTTGCAACCTCAAAGAATTTAATTGTGAAAAGTACCACTTTTAAACATAAAGATATCAATAAATATACCTGGTCTTCTCCAGATGGTAAAACTCATAACCAGCTAGATCATATTCTCATTGATAAGAGAAGGCATACTAGTATAATTGATGTTCGTTCACGTAGAGGTGCTGACTGTGCCGGTAACCATTATTTAGTAATTACTAAATTAAGAGAAAGACTCGCAATGATAAATCATAAGCAACAAAATCTAAAAGTTATAAAATTTGATACAGGAAAATTTGCTGATGAAAGAATTAAGAAAGATTACCAAATTAAACTGTCAAATAGATTTGATGTTTTCCAGGATTTAAATGATGATGAAAATATAAATGAAACAGACGTAAATAAGAATTGGGAGCACATACGTAATGCAATAGAATCAGCAGCTAAAGAAAGTATAGGATACCATAAACCAAGAAATAAGAAATCAGGCTAGACTTAGGTGGTTAAATAACTCTGATGATACAAATCTAAGCAGTTATAATAGAATAAAGCGAGAAGTTAACCACACGTTTCGAAGTAAAAAAAAAGAGATTACTAAAAAAGCAAAATTAGTGAAATTGAAAAAAAACAGCAAAAACAAAAATATCAGAGATTTATATAAAAGTATAAATGAATTTAGAAAGGGGTGGCAACCTAAAGTAAACTTGATAAAAGGTAAAGACGGTGATTTTTTTGGCTGATCCAAGTGATATTTTAAATAGATGGAAGAACTACTTTAATGACCTCTTAAATGTTAATGTAGGAGTAAATGAAGTTCACACAGCAGAACCTTTAGTTCCAGAACATAACTTGACTGAAGTTAAAGATGCTATTAAAAGGCTAAAGACTAACAAAGCACCTAGCACTGATTTAATACCAGCTGAGTTAATTAAATATGGTGGAAATTCGTTAATATGTCAAATTCATAAATTAATTTGTTTAATATGGAATAAAGAAGAAATCCCTCAACAGTGGAAAGAATCGATAATTGTTCCTGTGTTACCGTGGAATTTCTCTACTCTCAACAACATATAAAATATTATCTAACATTCTTTTAACAAAACGAATCCCATATGTTAATGAAAATATAGGTGATTATCAATGTGGATTTAAACGTAACAGATCAACTACAGATCACATTTTTCACATCAGACAGACACTTGAGAAAAAATGGGAATATAATCAAAGTGTCCATCAGCTATTCATTGATTTTAAAAAAAACGTATGATTCGGTCAAAAGAGATAAATTATATAATATATTAGTCGAGTTTGGAATACCTAAGAAGCTTGTTAATATGATAAAAGTATGCACCAGTGAAACAGAAAGTAAAATTCGTGTGGGTATTAGTGTGTCTGACAAATTTACAATTCATGACGGGTTAACACAAGAAGATGCATTATCTCCATTGCTCTTTAATTTTGCCTTAGAATATGCTGTTAGGAAAGTAAAAGAAACTAAGGAAGGACTAAAATTAAACGGTGTGGCTCAGCTGTTAGCATATGCAGATGATGTAGACTTATTAGGGGATGATATAAATACAATTAAGAATAATGCTAAAATATTTTTCAAAGCAGCTAAAGAGATAGGTTTGGAAGTTAGCAAAGAGAAAACTAAATATATGCTTACAGGCCGAAAGCAAGTGTTAGGTAATAATCAAAATCTAATTATTGATAATAACTCGTTTGAACCAGTTTCCAAATTCAAGTACTTAGGAATAATACTAAAAAATGAAAATGATATTAAAGAGGAACTGAAAAGTAGGCCTAATTCAGGAAATGCATGTTACTTCTCTCTTCATAAACTTTTGTCTTCTCGTTTAATATCTAAGAAACTAAAAGTTAAAATATACAAAAGAATAATTTTGCCTGTATTATTATATGGATGCGAAACTTGGTCCCTTACATTGAAAGAGGAACATAAATTGAGAGTATTTGAAAATAAGATCCTTAGGAAAATCTTTGGACCTAAAAGGGATGAGGAGACAGGTGAGTGGAGAAGGTTACATAATTTAGAACTACATAATTTGTATTCATGTCCAGATATTATTAGAATGATTAAATCAAGAAGACTTAGGTGGGCAGGCCATGTGGCACGAATGGAAGAGGAAAGAGGAGTTTACAGGATTCTTGTTGGGAAACCTGATGGTAAGAGACCTGTAGGAAGGCCAAGACGAAGATGGAGGGATAACGTTGAGATGGACCTAAAGGAAATCGGTAGGGATGGAAAAGAGTATATAGATCTTGCTCAGGATGGGGACAGATGGAAGGCATGTGTTGCTGCAGCCATGAACCTTCGGGTTTAAGAAGGCTAGAGAGTTAGTTATTTAGTTAGTGAATTTACCATCACCTATTGCTATCAAGTTATATTTCGTATTAGATTTTCTGCGAAGTTAAAGTGGTTTGGTGAATCCTTACCGTCATATAGTGGTTATAGCGACTGCCGTCTAGCGTCACAATGAAGTTCCTTTTCGGAAGGCATTCAAATATTAAGCGCTCTTCTACGTATAACACTCTGGAAAGTGCATTATTGCAGGCAAACGAAGCTTTGATACCTGAATCCAGCGCACAACCTGTGCAGTCATCTGTGGATTTCATCAATTCATTCATTGTAATCGTCGCGATTAGACAAAAGCGGCATTGAAATAGAAAAATAAAACCAATCCGAATTGAAATAACGGGATGTTGAAAATAACCAATCTGAGTTTTGTATCTCCGAAATTCCATTTGCAAATGAACTCTTTGTAGTAGTAATTAAGAGACCTCATTTGTCAAAAGCAGAAGGTGTAACTTCCGTCGCGTAATTTCGTGTTTTGGCATAAATTTAGAGTTTTCCGTTATCATCTGCTATGTCTAGGACGTAATCGACATACATACAATCTATAGATGTGTGTGTGTGTGTATGTGTGTGTTACATTCTAATCTACTACAGTCTCGTAGACACTGGGTTTAAATCTTTTCTAGTTTTTTTTCTGATAATAGTCGTTCCTGTTCAAATAATTTAATATTTAGTGCATAAGAGAGAAACTCTAAAATCGATGCAAGTTATCCCACTTATCTCATTATGATAAAGTGGCGGAGAGCAGCATTTTAAAATAATGAAGGCACGATCATAGCGTGCAAACGTTCAATGAAAGTGTAAAGACACTAAGAGAACAATTTCTCAACACTTCTTACACGCAAATAGTATTAAACATAACTGACAAACAAGTAGATATTTCTACTTCTATTTGCAGCCCTTGTTTTTCCCACTTGTACTAATTAAAAAATAACAAAATCCAACCCATTGGCATAATTACTTTCGAATTTCTTCAAATATCAATAAGTCTTGTTATATCGTCTGCACAAAACATACCACTAAGCTAACAGAAATCGACATATACTTCATCGATATTTCAGAATTGAAAACATCTCAAGAAAAGCAAACACTAACAATATTTCAAGTGTATGTCAACAGTACTTCTTTAGAGAAATGAAATCAATATCCTTCGCATAAAGAACATACTCCACTTTCGAGCTGTTTTTTGCAAACATCTCGATAGGAGGACGCATAGTAACATAGTTTCTTTGTCATCTTCTAAACAAGGATACATAAAATGTTTAGCATTATACACAAATGGAAGAAACCAGTTCTCTTCTTCATATTTCTTCTATTATTATTCGCATCTTCAGTAGTAATGGTTGGGCAAACGATGATTGTTTGTGATGTTTCTGATGATACAACTGATACTACCAATTTTACGGCGGATTTGGATCAAATAGTTGTATGCATATCAAGTTTGTGCTACATGTTATTTTATCTAACAACTATCCAGAAAAGAGCGAATCTTTCTGATTTGATCATCATGCAGGAAAAACAGCTCGGTTGTATTGAAGACAGAATGGGTAAAACACGTATCCTTAAAATCGTATACAATTTGTTGTTCTTCTTGATGAATCTGTACGATGGTTTGATTTTCAGACGTTTCTTTCGTGATAAACAGTCTCTCTATTTTGTTCCATATTACATCATTAGGTTATCCTCACTCCCATTGGATGTACAAATAATATCCCATGGCAACAAGCTCAAAAGATGTTTCGCGAAAGTAAATTATCACTTGGAGAAATTAACTAAACCGATCACATCTTCGGAGATATTTCTCGAAACACACAAGAATGAACTGGGAAAGCAAATATTCTCCTCGTGTGTCAACTCGTCTGCATTTGTTCATGACACACTCTGTGACGTCGTTGATAGTTTCTGCACTGTATTTGGTTTTCCCATTATTGTCAGTATTCTGGACTCGATTTGTATGATTATAACAAAGTTGTATTTCATGATATTTGCAATACGAAACAGACATGCTTACGACACAGCTTTTCTCTTGATTTTTGTTGCCTGGCCTTTGGTCTTAATAGTTAGATTGTTTGTTGTTACCTGGCCTTGCGAAAGTACATCTAGGGAGGTAAGTAGAGATATTCTATATTATCTTACACTAATACCAATCACTTAAAGGATAGCGTATAATAGTTTAGAATGGAATATTCTTAGAAGCATATTGATAAGGAAATGGAAATTGCAAACATACTGCCAGTATATTCAGCAAAGTTCAGACATGGTTTATCCGTTCGTATCGCTATAATTATGCATTTAGAACTTCGAAAATACTAAAGAGAATTGCCTAAAGAAACAAATCATGTGCTCAAAATATTCAGCAAGTAATTAGAGTAATTTTCATTAGTTTTTCAGAAATAAAACATGTAAATCCGGTGAAAAAAGGCAGGCAAAAATACAAATATAATATTTTGTTAGTTGGAAAGACTTATTTACTCCGAATAAAGTAGCTTCCTTGGAAACCCAGCCCAGTGTTTATCACGTATAGCTAGAGAAGGCTATCGTACGGAGAGTACAAAGAGTAAACTTATTGTTAATACTCTTTCGAAACCCGTTACTTCCCATTTTGCAATTTTATTCAATTACATGTAAAATGCTAAAATATCGATTCAAACATCCATGTTTGTTCAAATATATTGTGATAGAAAACTCATCTCCTGTTATCGAATTCCTTCTAACTAACTAACTAACTAACTCTCTAGCCTTCTTAAACCCGAAGGTTCATAGCTGCAGCAACACAGGCCTTCCATCTTTCCCTATCTTGAGCAAGATCTATATACTCTTTTCTATCCCTACCGATTTCCCTTAGGTCCATCTTAACGTTGTCCCTCCATCTTCGTCTTGGCCTTCCTACAGGTCTCTTACCATCAGGTTTCCCAACAAGAATCCTGTAAACTCCTCTTTCCTCTCCCATTCGTGCCACATGGCCTGCCCACCTAAGTCTTCTTGATTTAATTATTCTAATAATATCTGGACATGAATACAAATTATGTAGTTCTAAATTATGTAACCTTCTCCACTCACCTGTCTCCTCATCCCTTTTAGGTCCAAATATTTTCCTAAGGATCCTATTTTCAAATACTCTCAATTTATGTTCCTCTTTCAATGTAAGGGACCAAGTTTCACATCCATATAATACTACGAATTCGTTCAAACACAACAAACCGAAATCGATATGTACTTCATCAACATTTGAGAACTGAAAACATCCTAAGAAAAGCGAACACAAACATAATGACACGTGTATGTCACCTGTTGACATCATACAGTACTTGTTTAGAGGAATTAAATCAATAACCGTCGCGTAAAGAAGATACTCTACCTTCAAGTTGTTTTATGCTAACATCTTGTTAAGAGGGCACATATGTAGCTTGTTTCTGAAGTTCTAGCCACGGAGACATAAAATGTTTACTATTATGCACAAAGGGAAAAGAGCAGTTCTCTTCTTTATATTTCTTCTATCTCTTGCATCTTCAGTAGTAATTATTGAACAAGTTTTGGTTGCTTCTGGTAATACAACTGATACTAGTAATTTTACAACTGATTTCGATCAAATAGTTGTATGCATATCAAGTCTGTGTTACATGTTATTTTATCTAACAGCTATCCAGACAAGAGCAAACCTATCTGATTTGATCATCATACAGGAAGAACGGCTCGGTTGCATTGTAGGCAGCATAGGTAAAATCCGTATCATAACCATTGCATACAATCTGTTGTTCCTCTTCATGAATCTATACGATGGTCTGATTTTCAGACGTTTCTTTCGTGAAAAACAGTCTCTCTATTTTGTTCCATATTACGCCATAAGGCTATCCTCACTCCCATTGGATGTACAAATAATATCCTATGGCAACAAGCTCAAAGGATGTTTCGCAAAGGTCAATTATCACTTGGAGAAACTAACCAAACCGAACACCTCGTCGGAGATATTTCTCGAAACACACAAGAATGATTCGACAAAGAAAATTTTCTCCTCATGCGTGAACTCATCTGCTTGCCTTCATGACACACTCTGTGACATTGTTGATAATTTCTGCACTGTTTTTTGTTTTCCTATTATTGTCAGTGTTCTGGACTCTATTTGCATGATTATAACGAAATTGTATTTCATGATATTTGCAATACGAAACAGACATGCTTACGACACGTCTTTTCTCTTGATTTTTGTTGCCTGGCCTTTGGTCTTAATAGTTAGATTATTTGCTATTACTTGGCCTTGCGAAAATACATCTAGGGAGGTAAGTAGATATATTCTATATTATCTTGAACTAATATTAATCATATCATGGATGGCATACAATAGTTTACATTGAATTATTTATAGAAGCAAACTGAAATAGATAAAATCACCGTTCGATCATTTGATGGAAATTATAAAAGCACTGTCAGTAGATTATGAAAATTTGTCTATTTGAAATTTGACTATGAAATTTCTATTGTTATGATTATGCATCTAGAACTCCGAAAATACTACAGAGAAGTGCTTGAATAAACATAAATCATATGTTAAAATATTCAGCAAATAATTGGTAATCTTTTCATTTGTTTCTCAAAAATAAGCCATGTTTATTAGATCCTAACTAAATTTAAAGTATTTTCGGTTTACATCTACCTTAAAGGCATTGTAATTTCTTGATTGATTGATTGATTTAGTGTTTTAAGTCCACTTTATGAACAGTAAGACTAATTGGGACTGGACCTACAGTTTAAAGTGGGATGTGAACCACTATGTGGCTCCAGCGGGTATCGAACCAGAGACCCCTTGATTACAAGGCGACGACGCTACCACTGTGCCATCGGGAATGATTTTTTTTTGTAAACTCTTGTATCTTACAGTGATAAGCTACTTTTTCTAAATTACTAATGGAGTTTTTTATAATATTTCAATTCATAATCCCAACTCCAAGGCTATATGGAAAAACATAAATGCGTAGTTTTTATTTTATTTTGTTTTATTATTGAAAGAATACAAACAGTCTTAAGTGGTGGACAACACAAGGGCTTAAGTTACAAGGCACATTGAGCAAATGTATATTGACTTTGAGTTTGACTTTTGTTTTAAGTCCACTTTATGAATATGTAGGCCAATCGAGACTGGGCCTACAGTTTACAGCTAGAATCCGGATTCTATTCGCCTACACCGGGAATAGAACCCTGAACCGTTGGTTACAAAGCGACGAAGTTAGTACTACGCCATCTGGGATATCCTCGCTTATGTTAAATAGAGTGAAGTTTATATACACAAACTGAAAAAACAATTTCTAGAACATTTTGCACGAAGTGAATATTAAAACATAACAAACAAAAAATATATACGAATACATTTTACTTGTATTTGCATAGCTCATTCTTGTCGTTCGCTCTAGTTCCAAATAAACAAAAACCTTATGATTATTTAGCATTTCCCTCAAATGATCTTCGAAATAACAAAAAAGTCTACTGTACTCAATTGATTGATTGATTTGGCGTTTTAAGTCCACTTTATGCACAGTAAGGCAAATACGGACTGGACCTACAGTTTAAAGTGGGATCCGAACCAGAACGAGTATGTGCCTCCACCGGGAATCGAACCCAGGACCCCTCGATTACAAGGCGACGACACTGCGCCTTCGGGGAGGCACTCTACTGTCCTCAAATTACTGTTATCGTTTGTTCGTGTACACAGCCTTCAAGATGATAGAAATTGATGCATGCTTTATAAACTTCTCAAAATTGAAAACGCCTTCAAAGAATCATTATTGTAATGAGATGGCTATTGTTCCATAACAGGTAATAACTCTACGGTATATATTCAGAGAAATCATGTCAATAATCTTACTTCAATGTATTTACTCTATCTTCAGGTTGTCTTATTACAAGTAGGAGGGTTCAGAAGTTCACACTTCGTTTGTGATCTTCTGGACAAGGGCACCTAAAAAAATGTACAAAAGGAAAAGGACAGTTCTCTTCTTGATATTTCTCTTAGCATTTGCTTTCTCGGCAATAATTATTAAAGAAGCCTTTCTTGCATTTGAAAGTATAACTGATGAGAGCAACTTTACGACTGGTTTTGATCAAATATTTGTATCTATATCAGGTCTCTGCTATATAGGATTTTATTTAACAACCATCGAGAAACAAGCCTACCTTTCTGATCTGATTAACATACAACAAGAAAGACTCGGTTGTACTGAATACAACATAGGTAAAATCCATATCATCACAATTTTGTACAATCTAGCTTATATCCTCACGAATCTCTACGATGGTTTGATATTCATGTGCTTCTTTCGTATAAACCATTCTCTCCTTTTTACATCGTATTATATCATTAGATTATCCTCACTCCCACTGGATGTGCAAATAATATTCTGTGGCAATAAGCTCACAAGATGCTTCATAAAGCTCAATTATCACTTGGAGAAATTAACTAATCCGGTCACATCATCGGAGAACTTTCTCGGAAGACACAAGAATGAGTCGAGAAACAAAATTTTCTCCTCGCTTCTTCATTCGTCTGTACGCGCGCATAACTCACTCTGTGATACCATTGATAGTTTCCGCAATATATTTAGTTTTCCCATTCTTGTCAGTGTTCTGGACCTGATTTGGATGCTTGTAATCAAGTTGTATTTCATGATATTTGCAATACGAAATAGATATGCTTACGACATATATTTTCTCTTGGTTTTTGTTGCCTGGTCTTTGGTCTTAATAGTTCGACTGTTTGCAATTGCTTGGCCTTGTGAAAAAATATCTAGAGAGGTAAGTAGAGACATTATATATTATTTTACATTACTACCAATAGAGTAAAATATTTATGGAAGCATACGCTAAGGAAAACACCGTTTGGTCGTTTGATGGAAATTGCAAAACCATTGTTAATAGATTCTGGAAATTTCAGACAGGGTTTATCCGCTCCTATCGTTAGAATTAAGTGTTTGAATAAACATAAAATCTTATGTTGAAAATATTAATCAAATAACTGGTATTGTCTTCAATTTAGTATCTCAAGGAAGACACATAAATTAGATTGTAAACTAAATATGTATCATTGTAAGTGGCTATATTAAAAATATATTTATAGATTACATCTAAGTTGAAGGGATTGTCATTTTTTAAACTTTTAGTGGTTATTATTTTTTCTGAATTATTATTGGAGTTTTTATAATAAATCAATAATTTTTCCCAAGCATAAATATGGAAAAATATAAATGCCTCACTTTGAATAGTTTTCTAAAAGAAATGACGGTATATTTACTAGGGCTGAGCCAATTCTGCCAATACCGGTACCCTGACCGATTCCTACCGATGCCGATACTTTTATAATTCCAGTATAAAATAACAAAGACTAGTTACTGAGTCAAACGAACTCATCACATCACGAGGTACGTATCTAGAAATACATTTTGGGGGCAGTCCGAACCAAGTGTCTCAATAATAAGAAGAATGATATAAATATTTACAATTAATACGTCTATTCATAATAATATGTAAATTGTTGTATTAAACATTAGTAGTAAAAAGACACTTTAAAGTTAGAAATATAGCATCAAATATTCATCATCTAGCTTACGTGTAGTTAAGATCGCTAAAACTTCTCAAAAAAATAACTCTCCTGACAAGGTAATTATTGTCAAAAAAAGTTAAAGAACTTAGCATTTATTGAATAACAAAAAAATAGGTTAAGCCCAGTTGATGAAAAGTAAAATTCCTGATTTATATTTTGTGCATATTATTTTAAGTAGTAGTGTGCATAAATCTGATTTAGTACTGTAATTCAAAGCCGAATGATCTAAAGATAATCTTGGCGGTAATAATTAACATTCGATTGGCTGACACCATCAGTCACACAAAGATGCAAAGAGCACATGAAGAAATTGCTGAATCCACTTCTGCTTGAACGTACTCTTAGATAAAACAAAGCTAACTCCACAGGAACCTTAATACCTCTTTCCCAAGAACTCCGCAATCAACTGAATCAGCATTGGCGCGCGTGAGAGTAATGAAGGTTTCAAAACATCAACCGATCTTACACCCTCGAGTTTTCGAGCAATAAATGGTATCTTATATTTCCACATAGCGTTTACCTTCATGGTCACATTTGGGTACAGCTTTCACATTACCCATGCCTTCAATCTTGTCGTCAGCTTCCAGGAGGGTGAGGCGAGCCAAGTGAATAATACATTGGTATTGCTATCGGCTCAGCGCTTATATTTACTAAACAGGAAAACATTACGTAAACTTTTAAATCACTGACAGTCAACTTAAAGCCAAGAATTTCCAAGTGTGGTACTAATATAGCGGCGGTACATAGAGATTTCCACTTGTAAAAATTATTTTGAACATTTTGAGCCATTGAACCCCACAAGATTGGAATTTTGAGATTTACTAAGGTGGACATAACTCCATCAGTATCTTCATAATAAATGGAAACAGTAAGAAGCCTTTTTTACCAATTTCTCTTCACCGATGAAACACGGTGACTGTACGGCGTGATTCTAATTGTGCAAGTTACAGTTCACATAGTTATGAAACTGTGTAAGACATTAAGGAATGTCATAAGGACAAGTGAATAGAGAGAGATTCAACACAAAATGAAGAACGGCTGCTTACAGCGTTTTCGAAGTGGATGACAAAGTATTATATTACATTCCAAAGTGTCTTTTTTTTTTTCTCAGTGAGCTTATGTTTACTGTAAAATTATGAGTGTCCCTCCAGCAATTTAATGTAATCATGACTCACCTTGATCGTGGCGATTAGCCAAAAGTAGCAGAAATGCGTAGCTATATATGGAAAATATAAACACTGTAACTCCAGCTAAAGTTCAAAATATTTCTTAAAGATATGAGTTTTTGACAAACACTGAACGAATACCACGATTAGCGATTGAAATTGTTCATATGTTACTAACATAAATATATTTATAACTAACTGATAATTTATTGTTCATTTTTATGCAAACAGGAATGCCAGAATTTTATAACAGCTCCTGTAATGAGGCTGTATACTATCCCCCAGGGATTCAAGGTTCCTTCATTTAAACAGAACTAGCACTTTAAAAAATATTCTTAACTACGTATTTTTAAACTGCCCTAGCTTCTACATATGTCGCATATTTCATAACTGACACAACGTGTTTTGAACTTTTTTAATCTTTCGTCGTCCAGCGGTATAAGCTTCTTATGAAGCATTTTTCCGAGGCGAGTCACTGGGCGGGTCGCAGGTAGCGGATAGCGAACGGCCACCGCATAGTCAAATAAGCAGTCCGGACTGAGGCGGCAGTGTTAACAGGGTCTGGGGAGGATGATCTTTGGCAGGACCATCCTCAGAAAAACCCAATGACAGCACTCTGACATGGTGAGAAAGTGCCGCCATCAAATAAGCACTGCCCCTGCTGCCTTGCAGGGAGGGGAGGAATTCCCAAAGGCTAAGGGAAGTATACCCTGACAGAAAACCTAAAGGGTGGAAGGAACTCTGTATGCATGATGAAGACTAGGGGAAAATAACCCTGATAGAAAATTCGGTCCTCCAGAGTGGGGATTGGGCATAGGGTTGACAGCCCTACTCCATATAAAAGCACCTTGTTCAGAAATCAATAGATTAATGCCGGAAGTCATTAGAAAACGAACAAGGTACATGATTGGATACTAACAACTACTTGGAATGTAAGAAGTCTACATAGAGCTGGTGCACAAAAAAATGTGGAAAATGAACTTTATAAATATAAAGTACACATTGCAGCCCACCAAGAAATGAGATGGAACGGAAGTGAGATCTTTAAAAGTCATGACTATGTGATATTCTACAGTGGCAGCATGGAAGTAAATATCCTTGGAACTGGTTTTGCTGTGCAAAAAGGCTAGAGCACCTTGTTATCAAGTTTGAAGCAGTAGATGAACGGATGTATTGTCTGAGGATGAAGGGAAAATTCTTCAACACTACTTTTATTTGTGTGCATGCACTCACGGAAGAGAAGGAAGAAAGTGTTAAGGATGCATTTTATGCAAAGATGGAAACTACATATCAAAGAGCACCTAATAATGACTTCAAGATTATTATGGGAGACCTAAATGCTGAAGTTGGGAAGGGCATGGAGTGTAGAAATGTTGGAAATCACAGTCTACATGATGAATCAAATGATAATGGCTTAAGGATAATTAACTTTGCCATTTCAAATAACTTAAATATAAGTAGCACAACTTACCCACACAAGAACATTCACAAGGAAACACGGGTGTCTCCGGATGGCTCATCAAAAATCAGATTGACCATGCTATCATTGACATGCATCTGACATAACAGATGTCAGGAGTTGTAGGGGTGCAGATATCGACTCTGATCATGGTCAGAATCAAATACCACCCAAGGATATCAACAATTGCAAAGAAAGTAGGACAGAGGAATATCAAATATGATCATGAAAAATGGAAAAATATTGGCATTGCCAGAGAATATAGAAGTAGCATAGAAACACATCTAGAAATGAGAGAGGCTGGTGAGAACGAGGCAGTAGGGAGATTGTGGCTAAACATCAGGCACAGCATTCAAGTAGCAGCAGACGACAATCTTGGTAAAACGAAGCAACGCAAGAGAAATGAGTGGTGATGATGATTGTAAGCAGGCCATAGATGAACGCAATGAAGGAAGAAAGCAAATGCTCTGCAGAGAAACTAGAACAAGTAAAAAGAATTACTGTGAAGTTCGGAGACATGCTTGTAAAATTTTACGAACGAAAAAAAATATATATGTAGTACTGGAAGAGCTGCAAAGAATGTACCTCAGAAATGATGTTAGGAAATTTTATGAGGGAATGAAGATAATAAAAAGGGGTTATCAACCTAGAATGGTAGCATGTCGAGGTAAAACTGGGTAGTTGGTGTGTGGAGAAGAAGTGATAGAACGCTGGAGAGAGTATTTTAAAGAACTATGGAATAGACCTGCGAGTAGAAATGACATAGAATGTAAGCAATATTCTAGTCCCCAACAGTTTATTAATGAACCCACAGTAGGAGAAATTAACCAAATAATCAGATATTTAAAGAATAATAGAGTCCCTGGTGAGGACAATATCACTGCACAGATGATAAAGGAAGGAAGCATGAAATTGTGGAAATCGATCTATAACCTTGTAAGCATGATTTGGAAAAAAGAAGAAATGCCTGAAGAATGGTCCGTAGGTCTAATATAAAAAAGGAAGTAAACTGAACTGTGAAAACTACAGGGGAATAACGCTATTTTCAGTAATGTACAAAATTTTACCAATGTTCTGGCTGGAAGATTGAAGGTATACATCGAGGAGGTTATAGGAGAATATCAATGTGGGTTTGGGCAAGTACGCTCCACCACAGATCAAATCTTTACCTTAGACAAATTTTGGAGAAAGCATTTGAATATATTATAACAGTGCACCAATTGTACATAGACTTTAAACAAGCCTTTGATAGTATAAATCGATCCCAAATACATGGTGGTCCAAAAAGATGTTACCACTTATATGGGAGGTTGAGATATTGATATTTATTGAAGTTACCACTTATTTGGGAGGTTTGAGTTATTGATATTATGTTTATATTTTGTGTTACGTCTTTGCTGGCATGCAGGTTGTTATGGCACGGTTGAGTCTAGAGGAGAGGAGGAAAGTGGCAGCTTGAATGGAAGTGTATCAATCAATTAGTGTGGTGCGTAGAAAGTTTGACGACTGGTTTGAGAGCTGGCTTACTGTGCTGAGCCAAAACATAAAAAGCATAAAAAATGTATTTCACAAATCAAACATAATGTCCAACATAATGACAGCAAAATAAACATAATAACTCAACCTCCCATATAAGTGGTAACATCTCTTTGGACAACCCTGTATATGAGATTATGAAAGAATTTGGAATACCAGACAAATTAGTAAATCTAACTAAAATTACTCTACTAAGACACTTAATAAAGTTAAAACTCGAAATAAACTCTCAAGACGCGCTTGAAACCGTAACTGGAGTTCGACAAGGAGATGGCCTTTCCACAGCACTCTTCATATTACGTATGTGTAGCAAAGGTCATATGAAATGTGAAAATTCGACCCGCAGGAACATTTCTCAATAAAATGAACCAGTGCCTTGCCTATGCAGATGACATAGCAGTCTTGGGGAGAAGTCAAAGCTCTGTTCAGGAGGTTATCCTGCCAATTGAAGAAGCAGCTAAGGAAGTCGGATTAGAAGTGAATGTAATGAAAACAAAATACATGAGACTGACGAGTAAGCCTACTCGGGTCAGAAAAGTAAAGATTGGTGATTAAAATTATGAAGATGTGGGAACCTTCAAGTATCTGGGATCATTAATGACAACAAAATAACGTAGAACTTGATATTAAAGATAAAATTTCCGCAGGCAACAAATCTCTCCATGCCTTTGTGGATATATTTAGGAAGAGACGACTATCGAGGGCTTTAAAACTCAAGAGTATATAAGGCACTGATCCGACCAACAATACTGTATGGAAGTGAATGAAGAGAGATAATCATTAACGCTGATCATTTGGGAAAGGAAAATAGGAAAAACATACGGACCAAAATATGATGGTGATATGATACTTTATAATCATGAATTGAAGGAAGTATATAAATCTCCTGATATTATAGCTGAAATCAAGGCAAGGAGATTTAGTTTGGCTGGACATCTTATTAGAATGAATGATGACAGAGAAGTAAAGAAAGTATTCTCCGTAAAACCTGAAGGCAGACGAAGAAGAGGGCGACCCAGGATACGATGCATAGATGATGTGGAGAGAGAGAGACATCAGAACACTGGGGATAAGAAGATGGAGACAAGAAGCGTTGTTTAGAAGGCTAAGGCTATACTACAAGGGCCGCATTGCCAAAGGGAGAAGAAGCAGCAGCTTAAAAATACTATCCTTACACTGCCCAGCTCCTATGTTGCATATTTCATAACTGACACAACATGTTCTTCAATTTTTAAATCTTACGTCACTTTTCTGGCGCATTTGTATCATTACAACAATGAGATTCAGTGATGATTGTATGAAATTAATGAATAATACACACACACACACACTTAGGTGTTTCATAACAACAGTACCTAACTTACAAGGTACTTTGACTTTTAGTTTTCTTTTAAGTCCACATTAATCACAGACAGGCTAATCGGCAATGTACTTACACTTTAAAGGGGGATTCAAAAAGCTATTTGCCTCAACCGAGTATCGAACGCGGAACACATTGGTTACAAAGTAACAACGTTACCACTAGCCCATTGAAAGACCCTCGCTAATGCGAAATATACGATTTTACCCACACAAACTGAAAGAACAATTTCTAGAACATTTTATATGAATTCAACATTGAAGCACGACAAACAAAAAACACATAAACAAATATATCTTAAATGAATTTATAGTTATACACCTCGCCTTTGTCGTTTGAGTTAATTCGAAATAAACAGGAACTTTATCACTATTGCTTTAGCATGTTCCCTCCAAATGACCTTGCAGATATCAATAAAATCTAATTCCCTCAAATTGCTATCATCGTTTGTTCGCAAATATCTTCTGCACACACCCGTCAAGGTGACCGATATATACTTATCAACTTCATAAAATTGAAAACGCCTTCAAAAGAAACATTATTGTAATGAAATGGCTATTGATCCATAACAGGTAATAACTCTACGGTATTTTTTCAGATAAATTATGTAAATAATATTACTTTAATAAATATACTCTTCCTACATTTTGTCTTACTGGAAGTAGAAGAGTTCAGAAGTTCACACTTCGTTTGTGATCTTCTAAACAAGGGCACATAGAAAATGTACAAATGGAAAGGAACATTTCTCTTCTTGATATTTATCCTAACATTTGCTTTCTCGGTAATAATTATTGAAGAAGCATTCCTTGCATTTGAAAGTACAACTGATGAGAGCAACTTTACGAGTGGTTTTGATCAAATATTTGTATCTATATCAAGCCTCTGCTACTTAGGATTTTATCTAACAACTATCAAGAAACGAGCCAACCTTTCTGATCTGATTAACATACAACAAGAACGACTCGGTTGTACTAAAGATAACATAGGTAAAACTCGTATCATCACAATTATGTACAATCTAGCTTATATCCTCACGAATCTCTACGATGGCTTCATATTCATGTGCTTCTTTCGTGTAAACCATTCTCTATTTTTTACATCGTATTATATCATTAGGTTATCCTCACTCCCACTGGATGTTCAAATAATATTCTGTGGCAACAGGCTCACAAGATGTTTCGTAAAGCTTAATCATAACTTGGAGAAATTAACCAAAGTGATCACATCTTCGAAGAAAGTTCTCGGAACATACAGTAATGAGTCGAGAAAGCAAATATTTTCCTCGTGTGTCAACTCGTCTGCATATGTCCATTACACACTCTGTGATACCATTGACAGGTTCTGCACTCTGTTTAGTTTTCCTATTATCGTAAGTGTTCTGGATTTGATTTGCATGATTGTAACAAAGCTGTATTTAATGATATTTGCAATACGAAATAGATATGCTTACGACATATCTTATCTCTTGGTTTTTATCGCCTGGCCTTTGGTCTTAATAGTGCGACTGTTTGTGATTACTTGGCCTTGCGAAAATGCATCCGCAGAGGTAAGTAGGGACATCTACTGGTCTTGGTATTTCTCTTAATTTATATAAGTATCTTTTAAGTTTGAGGAGAATCACGACGACAAGGATGACTAATATACGTCATGCATTATGCGTAATATTTTGGAATGAAAAGTTAAAGTATAACATAGAATTATATGGAAATACACGCTTTCCGATAAGCTGATGTAAATTACAGAATCGATATTCTGGAAATATGGAATTCAATTAGTTCATTGTTTCAGTTGGTGTTCTTAGAAGTATGCATTTAGGATTTCGAAAATATTAAAGAGAGATGTTTAAAAACAGAGCTGGTGTGTTGATAGTTTGATGCAATTAATATTATTCATCTGATTAGCTCCTAAAAATTGAATCGCACAAAATATTCCAAATTAACTGCATAACTAAATAAATGTTTACGTTTCTTTTTTATAGATACTTAATGATCTGTATTGTATCATGAGAGCATCTAGTTCCTTAACATTTGCAGTGTTCAGTTACTTTTTTCAAAATATTTATTAAAATTTTCATTTACATGAATGTATGTACTCATTTCTTAATGCTTCGACATTAAATTACAAAGTTCTTGTAAACCACGTAAAAAATGTAACAATTTAAGTTTTCATGATCAATCTGACGCATATAAAGAGAATCTCTTACTTAAAAAATGTACAACTTACCCCACAGGTATATACCGAATATAACCTACATTATGTAAAAATATAACCCAAACGAACTTTCGAATCAAATCTAAATTACTATATCGAAGTGGGATACAATAAGTAACTCGCACAGCGAACTGATTAGTTGCTAACTAGGGTTAATTAGTCGGGAAATAAATTCTAGAACTAATCTTTCTGGTTGTGGTGAGAGAGTGATTTGAATTGACGTCGCAGTATACAAGAGGCAACAGATGGAATTCGTTAGAGGCGTCGAGAGGTAGTGAAAGAGAAGACACAATTTGTAAAGATCGATGCACTAATGTTGTTGTATAGCTCAGTGGCGAGGTTTCAATAAATCTTCGGCAGAGATCTACGTTGTCATTTGCGTCACGTCCACAGAAGGCTCAGGGTGGCCATAATTTGAGTCTCACAAAGCTGCCGCGTTAGAACATTGGGCAAGTGACAGTCACGTCATAACCATTACCCGAAGAAAACGTTACACCCTCATACTTCACATATTTGATGATGAGCTTTCTTTAACCAGTTTGGGATTTTAAAATGTAGAACTTAGGTGGATATTCCATCACAATCTGGCAAATTTGTAAATATCATTTTTCGGACTTTCATTTCAGGCTAACCGTACTGGGATAATCCTACACAAGATAAGGAGCCCCAAAATGGATGCAGAAACCAAAGAAGAGGTAAGTCGATATCCATATGAAAGTAAACAGTATTAATAAAGTTTAATAAGTACTTTCATTGCTCGCATAATTCTCTCCATTAGTTAGTGATTTTAACGATTGATGGATTCAGACATTTTACAACAACGCCTAAAATACATCCATCTCCATCTAGGAGTAATCCCAATTTGTATATTTTAAAAAAATGTTACCAAGTCTACTTATTAATTTCTGGTATGGAACAGTTCATATCCTTGCAAATGACCCATGTACCCAGATTCATCTTTTAATTAATGTTAATACGACACATTCATTTCTTCAATAGATAAAAACTCTTTAATTTATTCAACGTTGCACATGCATCAGTTTCAGAACCAAGAATTCAATGAAATGTCAGTTACAAGAACGAAGATAAACATATGTTTTTATTAATATTGTGAGACAGCTGAAGAAATGTTACTACTTTGTTACCCTAGACTAATACTCGTGTTGGATAGAAACATGTAGTAAGTTATTTGCCATTACGTTTAGTGGATTTCATTTTGTTTGTGTTTTTTATTTTTTTCAGCTCCAGTTTTTCTCTGCACAGTTACTGCATAGGAAAGTAGCGTTCAGTGCCTGTGGTTTCTTTACATTGGATTTCACTCTTCTCCGTTCGGTAACAAAATTTATTTATTTATTATTACCATTACTATTAATAAGTTGGTGACATGATAACGCACAGCGCGAATTAACTGAAATCCCTGGATTTCTCACCAAAAATGAATGTTTGGCAGCATTTGTAACAAAGCGACTGCCTAACTTCTAGAGCTTGCAGATTCGATTCATGGGAAGGACTTTAACATTACATTCTGTGTGTGCAATGTATTTAGAGGAAGTCAGAATTTTTTAAAAGTATACTTCTAAGCTATTCAGGCACTTCACTAGCTACACCGTCACATATCCCTTAATATTTATGAGTAATAAGAATATCAGACTCAATTTATGGGAGAAAAGCAAACTATAAATGAAATAAATTCAAAATATGCAATTTTAAACGAAATCATGGAATCGATAGTAATATGCAACATTTTACACATAGAAAAATGAATATAAGGGTTCTGTTGGTATAATTCATCAACATATTGGATTTTATGCCACTAAATACTTTGTAATGAAATATGAAAGTAATGAAAATCGGCTTTAATTGTGAGTAAATACATCAATGGACAATATTATAACTGGAGGAAAAGTCTTCCCTGACCCTGACCAATTCTCTTCAATGTCTCTCATAAAATTAATAGGCCCCTAACCTGCAACAATTCTCAAAAATTCTGTAAGGGGGAACTGACAGGTAGCAGCAACAGAAAGGCATCTTCGCTAAAAAAAAAAATGCGAACTGTGTGCGCTGTGAGGAGTGAATTGACAGGTCTTCCAGTTAAATTGTATCAAAAGCTAATTCGGCCAATGCATTAAAACATTCCTAAATAATCTCAAATGATTTTAAAGTTTTCTTTCTTGCGGATATTCGTCAACGTGTAATATAAACCACAACTTTAATTTATATATAAATTTAATATATAGATCTACACTAATTCGTTAACAAATGACTAATGTTGTTCGACTGGTTTTTCATTTATCTGTCCTGATGAAAATCGAAAAGTAAAGTTAATAATTATACGAAAATGAAAAATGAGTTTAGAAAACCAGATCTTTAAAAAAATATTGAATTCGGCAACTTTTCCATGCCATGGAGGGCAAACAACTCTAAGAATGACACTTTTTGACATTTACAAATTTTAAAATGTCTATTTTTATTGGTATTCAAATGAGCAGTTAAAATCATTAAAGTGGCATTAAAACTTTTCCCATTACACCCATTCCAACCCCCCAACCCCCCCTTGCTCACTACTATATGTCCGTGGAGTTCGGGGCTCAAGACAACCGACAGTCCATGATGCAAGTGTGAGATTGTCCCTTCATCAATGTACTGTACCTCGGTATAATCTAATCATCATTCATGTTCTTCATTGGCCATATGCGACAAAAATCAACCAAAAGCATGAAAATGTCGCTATTACATACCAATTAACTTTTACTGAAGACGACACCATGTTTATCAAAACCAATTCAAGCGAAATTGTACGTTTGCATTTGTGCTGGAGTCTGGTGAAATTAGGATGAAGTTATCTTCAGGAACACTGAAAGAAATAAGCGGTTCCAATGTTACATGTGCCACTTTATCAAGCTGCAAAAATTGCATATTTAAAGAATGTGAAGGATTGTTTTAACTAATATTGATTTCAAACTTAGAACAAAACAAAGAAAATCGAATTTTGTGTCATGTGAATATCGACCACTTGCACTTCATTTTCGACGCCTTTATGTCACTCTCGGCTATTTGCGATGAATACTGATGTTCTTTTGTCTTGGTACTGGTTACTATGGTGATTTTAGTTAAATGGTGACATTTATAGATGTCTTTAATTAATACAGTGGTTCTCTTTAATTCGAACTTGGATAATTCGAATTATTGGATAATTCCAACAATAGCACATTCCCCTTGAAACCCCTATCTAAAACAACGTTAAAAATGACTACTTAATTCGAATTTTGAAGGTTAAATTTGGATAATTCGAAGTCAGATTTCCAATAATTTAACATAAATCTTTCCAAGAAAGATCAAAGTGGTTGCTACATAAGAAATTCCAACAGATGACTCGTACTAATTAGTATTTTAGTAATAACTCTTATGGTAGTGTTACTGTGTACTTATAGAGTGAAGTACATTGGGTTCCAATTTAAACCTTGCAAGTTGTTTTAATTTTTAATCGTAGAAAGTAAAGAGTATTTGTTAGTGTAATTGGGCTTCAGAGTATTAAATTTTTCTAACCTCAATTTTCAGAAATCAGGAAAGACAAAATCTGTCTTCTTTAGCCAGCTGCAACCCACTTGTGTTCCTAACTGTCTTTACTCGAATCATTGTTGCCTCTGCATCAAGTAAAAGTATACAATCTAAATTGCGCGGTTGCAATCAGTTAACAGACAAGTCATTTTAAAATTCATGACAAGTATTATATCAGCACCAACAACAATATTCGTAAAAATAGTAACAAAATCTTATTCTAGATTGCAGGGGCAGTGACGACATACCTTGTCATCCTCATCCAATTTCAAACACCGGTCTCAAAGATAACATTGCCGCCTGATGTGACAAATTGGACAACACCTAGCATCCAGTAACGGCGGCGTGTAATATTTTATTGTTTCCTTTACAAAAATAGTACCTCGTGCAATGTTTATGTACATGTTTCATTAGAAGTGTGATCAGGTTATATCATGCTTATTATTTATTTATGTGTATCTGACGTTGAAAATCAACTATTGTATCGGATTGTTCTTTTCTCTCTGCCGATGTGTGGGTGTAAGGGGCGGCGTTCTTCTAAGTCGCCCAAAAGTCAACCTCACTTCCACGTAGTGCACCCTGGACTAAAGACCAACGAGGCTCTGGCGACTGGCACTCTGGCCAGTATAATTTTGTGTGTGTTGTCCTGTTTTTTGTCCGATTTTGTGCTGAGGGCCCTTTTCAGCCTCAGCTTTTAATGAAAGTCAGAACATTTTAAGCTTTTAAGATTTTACTTATGCAACGTTCGAGTTGTTCTTTGTAAAGATAAGGGGCTGGACCCCGTATAATGTGACGGGTGCAAAATAGCCTTAGTGCTGACGCACCCAAAATTTTAAATTCAAATTCAAAATCCTGCCGATGTGGATGTGTTAGCACAATAATATAACCTGTCGCTTTTGTGTTAAAGTCATAAAACAATAAGGGATTCGAGTTCGTTCTTCCCCTTTCCACCCCCGTCCTACTGTCATTAACGTAATGTTATTAATCTATGTACTCAAATGTTCACCGATAAGACAACTCAAAAGATATTATGCAGTTTGCTTCCACTTTGATCCTATCTCATTATCTTAGATTTCTGTAATCTTCAACTTTCATGTACAACGAAGAACACGTGTGCTTCTTGATGTGATGAATCATTTAACCAGACAACTTACCTTCTAGAAAGTTTGTTTCTTTAGCTTAATCGCTAGTCTTCTAGGAGAAATGTGATACAAGTTCTGGAACTACAGGAAATACAGACATTTTAGTCACCAACAACTTGTTCATGATGTCGTTATTGCTGTAACATTAGTTCTTTCCTTCTACAACTTGAACATTGTGATCCTATCTAATGACCGAGATCAAATATAAAGCTTTCTACACATATATGTACAAATTTTTAATGAGTATAAAGAGTTAAATGTGAACAGAGTTAATTTATGTACAAAATTCTAACGTTTAATATTATATATCCGCACAAGCATTCAAATGTAACTGCTTTGATAAATGTTGCCAGATAATGAATCAGTTGTATTATTTTTTTACATGAAAATATTCCTTTCCTTGCAAACCAAGAGCTGAGTAGACGAAACCAAGTAGACGAAGTTATCTGTTTAATCTTATTCTATGTGTCTTTCTCTAAAGACTCATTTGTACCTAAAATTGCTTAATTTTTACAATACTGTGTTCTGTCGTAATCTATGTATCTGATATGATATGTTCGAGTTAAGCAGTTCGTGGGGAGGAATAGTCTGTGGTGAAATATTAGCTAGTTGCGTAATATATAGTTACAGACAAATTCAAGCTTAAATTGTGGATTTAATCATCGTTTTTATTGTAAAAGTGTTCAGTGTTATTACAAGACAGTACATTTATTGAAACGTAAGTTAAGATTAAATAATCTTGTGATTTAGAAGATAAATCAGTGTTAAATCTAGATAGCATGGAAGGCTCTGGGCCATCCAGATAAAGTTTCCTGCTTGTAAGAAATTCAACAAATTTCTTTCAAGTGAGGGAAAATGTCTAGCGAGGAAATTATTAATCAAAGCAGAGAGGACGTCCAAATGGAGATGAATGAAGTAGTGGAAGTAAAAAAGGACACGTCTTCAAATAAAGACGGAGAAAATATGGATGTTGAATTGGTTGCTAAGCAACCAAAAAGTCAGAACACAAAACGAAATCGAGCAAAAGTTAGTGGAAAGGAGGAATCTATAAATGCTCCAAAAATTTTCAAAGCAAACGTATTAGAGCGTACAATGCAATCAAAGGACAATGTGAATAAAAATGACTTATTCTATCCTGGGCATGATGGCCCATATATTGTGCTTGTTGAAGGTGCGGAACACAACGTTAGTAGCTTTAGTGCTATTATGTTAGGTAGTCACTTAAGAGAAGCTAGAATTAAGGTGAATTATGTTAAGGCATCGGGTCCTAATCGTGCAAAGGTTTACTTTTTAACATCCAATGATGCAAATGACTTTTACTTGAACAAAGAGTTTCAGAAGAAGTATAAAGTAAATGTCAAGATCCCGAAGAGTCTTTTACACAGAATGGGACTAATATATGGGTTACCGTTACATATAAATTTAGAAGAAGTACAAGATGAAGCAGAGGCTGAGAGAAATATTCCAATAATCAAAATGGAAAGAATGAAGAAGAAGATTTATCAAGAAAATGGGGAATTTGTGTTCAAACCGACCAAATTGATCAGCGTAACGTTTCAATCACAAAGGTTGCCCTCGCAAGTAAAGCTACTCAGTAACATATTTCAGGTACAACCTAAAATAAAATCTGTGATGCAGTGCAGGAATTGTTTCCGTTTCTCTCACACAAAGGATGTTTGTAAGTCCAAAGCGATGTGTCCAAGGTGCGGTGATTATGAACATGATGATATTTGTGCTGCAGTACCTAAATGCATAAATTGCTCAGGAAATCATCTTGCAACTGAGAGGTCGTGCAGTAAGTGGGAAGAGGAAAGAGAAATTCAGAAGGTGATAGCATATGAGGGCTGTTCATATCAAGAAGCAAAGAGAAAAGTTAGTTCTAGTAGTTCATTTATGACCGAAAGAGACGATTATTCTTATGCAAATATACTACAAGATTTCCCAGAGTTAAAAACAACTAAAGCAGAGTCTTCCTTTGTACAAGCTCCAAGTTCAGCAATTACAATAGGTAACAGATATGAGGTGCTGGCCACTCTAAGAGATGAGGAATCAGGGACATCAAGAAACTTATATTCTTGGAAATCTTCTCAACCTCATCTTTACAACATGAACAATAGTTATGCTGATCGAAGATTTGGGAAGATATGTAAAAGTAAAGAAGTTATGAAAAATAAAGGTATGCAAAATCTAAAGTCGTGTGACAATCCTCAAACCCAAAACGAACAAGAAAGACCAGATTATGTATTACTAAATTCCCAAATCAGTCCAACGTCAGTGACAACAACGGAAAAACGAAAATTACGAACTAGCATCCCACAATATGACTCTCAAAAGCAAATAATGATTAGTTTGTTACAAGTTATGGCAAAACTAACGTCGAACATAACTGTGGATGATAATCTTCAGAGAATTAAAAATATTCTAGTCGATTGTACAAATATTACTTCACAGTTATTGAAACTTATTGAAGAGCTTGAATCATATGAAGATGCTCAACATTAAATACAATAATCAGTAAGTTATCGCATGCAAAATATGTTTTTGTTTGTTCAATGGAATTTATGCTCGTTTCCTTCAAGAAAACTTGAACTCATGAAACTGATAGAAGAGCATCATCCTCTCATTATATGTGTGTGTGAAGTATGGGGGGATGGAAGAGTTTCAATTGAAATAAAAAATTATCATGCAGTAATTAATCAAAAATGCGGAAAAGGAGTGGGTATATTTGTACATGAAAGTCTGGCATTCCAACCCATATCATTTAATCCCAATTTAGTGATTCTTCGAGAATATCGGGTGGAAGTAGTGGGAATACAAGTGCAAATTTTGAATAAAATATTTACTGTTATCTCGATCTATATACCATCTACCTATACATCGCAAAAAATTGCAGTGAAACATTTAAGGTCTATGATTAGTTCATTCAAGACTCCATTAATCATAACTGGAGATTTCAATTGCCACCACCCATTGTGGGGTCGACAGGCAGCAGATAAGTTGGGTCGAACTCTTGTTGAATGGATGGATGCGGAACAGTTAACTATAATAAATGATGGTTCACCTACTCATATGCCTAGAAATGGAAGTAATCCGTCATCTATAGACTTAACATTAATTTCAGAAAAGTATTGTGCAGACTTTACATGGGAAGCCGATGTGGACTTGAGAACAAGCGATCATTATCCATGTTATTTTTACCTGGCTTATTGCCATGCAACAAATGAAAGAATATTAACTATTCGCAAATGGAAAGTATTCAAAGCTAATTGGTCTAATTATACTAAACTTTTAAATATTTATTTCTCAGAGGATGATGGATTAAAACCTGATAATATTACATACGAGGAGTTTGTAAAAACCATTTCGGCTGCGATGGACTTGAGCTGTCCCAGGGTGATAAAAAGTAGTCAACAACACTTCCCAAAGATATACTGGTGGACAGAAGAGTGTGCTGAAGCAAAACTACATAGAGTCGAATTAGCAAGAATATACGCACGTCAACCAAATCCGGAGAACTGGATAGCATTCAGACGCTCTGTGGCCAAATCAAAGAGATTATGCATAAAAGCAAAAAGAAAATCATGGAAATTATTTTGTGAAAATTTACACCCAAGCATGAAATTAGGATATGTGTGGAATAAGTTTAGGTCGCTCAAAAATCCTCGTACAGCAAATGTGGTCCCTTTGAAATCAAATTGGAAGACTGAATTTATTCAGAAACTCATACCTACAGTGTCAGACGGAGTAGTTGAAACACCAAATGAATTATGTAGTTACACATCAAAACTACGTTCGGCGAAAGGTTTTGCAACTCCAATTTCAAAAGAGGAAATCTATGAAATCATCGGCAACAGTAAAGAATCTGCTCCAGGGATGGATGGAATTACTTATTCGATGATCAATCACCTTCCAGATGTAGCGTTAAAGGCGATGTGCACAATTTTTAATAAATTCTTAAATAATGGAAAAGTACCAGAAGATTGGTCCAAACAGTTGATTATTCCAATTTTAAAAACAGGCAAGGACCCTCAAGTAGGTAAATCATATAGACCTATAGCTTTGACGTCAGTTTTAGGAAAGATATTTGAGAAACTGATACAAAAAAGAATAGAATGGTTTTTAGAAAGCCAAAACATATTTCAGTTCGAACAAATAGGATTTCGAAAGGGATTAGGATGCCAAGACGGATTAATCACTCTTTCCTCGTATATTTTCGACTCACTGAAAAGAAACAGAATTGTATTAGCTGCATTCTTAGATGTAAGCGCAGCTTATGATAATGTAGATATTAATATCCTAATCCAAACAATACAACAGCTAAAAATACCTCACAACTATGTTTTGATATTATGGAAGTTACTCAGTAAAAGATCCGTATATTTCCACTTTTTCAGTGAAAGTAGAGGACCGTATTCAGCCTGCAAAGGGTTACCTCAAGGAAGTCCTTTAAGTCCTTTGTTATTCAACATATATATGATCGGGATGAAAAGGAAATTAATTCCAACAGTCAATTATCTTCAATATGCAGATGATATCTGTATCTATATGTCTACGACACAAATTCATACTGATTTTCCTGTTTTAGAGGAACAAATATTGGAAGTGCAAAAGTGGCTTGAAAGTAAAAAACTCTCCATTTCAATGGAAAAATCTAATTTTACAATTTTTAGTAAAAAGGGAACACCTCCAATAGTTCACTCAATGTCCCGAAAAACAAGAATTCCCATTACATCCAGAGTAAAATATTTAGGTGTCATCTTGGATGAAAAACTAACTTGGAAGGACCAAATTAAAGCAATACAAGTCAAATCAGAAAAAGTGTTTAATTTGTTCAAAGCAATAGCAAATACTCAGTGGGGATGTCATCCTCGAGTTATGCTTTTATTTTACAAGAATTATTTTCGGCCTATGATAGATTATTCTCTATTGGCAATGTGTAACTTGACAGAAGGAAAATTGAATTCCATTGATGTCATACAGAGGAAATTCTTGAGAAGATGTTTAGGCGTTATGAACAGCACTCCAAACGTAGTAGTATACATGGAAGCGGGTGAATGTTCCATTTCATGTAGACAGAAGATGTTAGCAGCAAATATGCTCTTCAAAGTGAAATCATATTGTGAGCATCCTTTCAACAATGTACTAACAAATATGATACACTTATATGAAACAGGAAAAATAACAAACAGAAAATCTGCTATGTGGATAGAATTGTATAATTCGTTTTGTCAAGAATATCAGGATGTTCTACAGATGCGTTCACGGCCTGTTTTTTCATTAGATTATCCTCAACAGTCTCTGGATAATATTAATTTCCCTCGTTATTCGCACATATCGGAATATTTTACTCAATGGCCAAGTTTTTATTTCATATACACAGATGGATCTAAAAGTGAGTCAGGAGTTGGATGTGCAGTGTACGATCCACAACATAAAACAGACCTATTATTTCGGCTTCCACAAGACTGTTCAATATTTACAGCAGAATCTTACGCAATTTACCAAGCTTTAATATATGTTCAAAAATTAAATTTACGAAAGTTCTTAATACTTACTGACTCGCAAAGTGTATTACAGGCTCTTAAATCTTCGTACAAGAGTCTTTACAAATTATCCCCTTATATTATAAATTGCATACAATTAGTTCAAACAATTCAAAAATCTGGAAAAACCATTGAGTTTTCTTGGGTTAAAGCTCATGGCAATATTGCAGGTAATTCTCATGTAGATGAATGTGCAAAGAAAGCAGTGCGTCTTCCAAATATTACGAACTTATCATTATACTATACGGATCTTCTCCCTAGAGTAAAGAAGAAAATTCTGAATGAATGGTTTGATTGGTGTCGAAATGAACTTACAACAGTTGGAGAATCATACAGACCATTTGCTGAATTCAAAACACAAAAACCATGGTTTCATCATGTAAGTGCTACAAGAAATGTAATTGTATTAATTAATAGACTGAGAACGGGCCATTTGTGTACTAGGCAACATTTATCCAAAATTGGAATAATGAACAATAAGAAATGTGAATGTGGCTGGGAAAGTGCAGATGCGCAACATATAATACTGGAATGTTCAAAATATAATAGAGAGAGAAATATCTTGTATAAAACTTTAAATAATCTAAAGGTTCAGTTTCCAACAAATATGTTAAGTTTAGTTGTTAATCCAGATGTGAGAATTGGTTATAGTTTGTTATCATTTTTAAGGAAGTGTAACATACAATTGTAAAAGGCAAAATGTTCAAAAAAAAAACAAAAAAAAAACAACTAATATCTGTAAAATAGGGGGAATGGACTGATAATTTTATTGTAAAACAATTGTGTGTGTATTGTTATGGACAAAAAACGGCATAAAAGCTGTTAGGTTCCAAATAAAGGAATGAATGAATGAATAAGCAGTTCGTGTTGCTTGATAAATAGTATTGTTCTTGTTCATTTATAATGAATAGCTTCTTGTTCCATGTCAACGATCACTCAAGTGTCAAGTTATTACATGAGTGACCGCTATATTCCATGTTATTATGAAACCATCTATAAATTATAAAGTAATTTAAAAGGATATGAAGAACCGAGGTTTAATTTGTCACCTTTCAAAACTTGGTGGAATCTGTCACTTTACTACGACTTGCAAATAATCTGATCTAACGTTTCACAAATGGTACACTCGAGGCGCTACCAGTCAATACATGCCTAGTGTCATCTACCGACGAATCTTTGTAACTTCTCTGCACGATGTGCATACAGAGTTTGGACCAATATGAAATTTGAACAAACCGATATAAAATTTACCGATACTGGTATTCTAGTCCTCTTCCGTGGCCGTGCGATCTAAGGCGCTGTGCTTTGGACTCCGACTGCGGGACGGCATGGGTTCGAGTCCGCCTTGGTTCAGTCTCTGGGTTCTCGGCCTATCTATAGGACCGGTGGCAACCAACCATTGTGAGGAAATTGGGGAGCTACGAGTGAGTAGCGTAACGCGGTCTGGGAAATCTTCTATAACGGCTGAGGGTTCGACGAGCTGACCTCACGTCACTCCATTATCGGTTGAAGATCTCCACACCTCGAGGTAGGATTGTGGGAGGGAGACTGGTAGTCGGGAGATAGGAAAAGGCCCTTCCAAGACTGTAGAAGCATGGGTTATGTTATGTTATGATACTGATATTCTACCAATCCAGTACACTATATCATCACATTATTTTTTTGGACTTAGATCATAAGGCTACTTTTCCCAGAGAGTGCAATATTTTGTTTGGAATTATTTGAAAGGGGAATAGCATTCATTTAACATTCCACGTAAAAAGAGAACAATGAACAAAATGAAACTTTCACCACCACTCCCCCCACCCGTTCACCCAGATACGCCTATGAATATATAAATGAATAAATATATGCATCCTTTGTGTGATGCAGGATGAAGATATTCACACAATTTCACAAACAGACACTTTTAGCAACTAATGCTTTTTAAGGGCAAGTCAATAATTATGTATATGTGGGAACATACATGTAGTTATGAGAATTGCTCGTCAGAAAGTGTGAGCGACCTCAAATGACGTCATTTAATTGGTTTTGTTGAAAATCGCATGTATAAACACCTTTGATGTCCCTCACCAGGACGATATATGTGTAGGTTGTCCAAAAAAAATGTATACACACATTAACAAGAATATCAATATCAAGTGTCTATTGCATTTTGAAGCACTGGCATTGTAAGAGTTACATTCCAAGAAGAGTCCATGCTCTCAATGCAGAGGATCCGGACCGGAGAGTGCAGTGTTGTGACTGATAGATAGCAAAAATATGCCGAACAGATGGATTGGATGAAGAGGTTCACGTTCAGAGGAGTACCCTCTGTGTTCACCAAACCTCACGCCCCTAGACTTCTAGTTAAGGATGCATAAAGAATTAAGTTTACGGTTCAAGACAGGCAAGAGCCGCTGAATTAAAGGCAGACGTTGAACGAGAATAGACACAAATATCGAACGAAGGATGATCTTGGTGTCTTGAGATTTCGTGACGGGACCAGAACAATCATCAGTTTGAAAACAGGTAAACAGGTGTTGACATTAAAAAAAATCATGTCTGTAGATTATTTTACATTTGGAAAATTAACTGTATCTTAATAAGCACTTACGTTATAATCATTCGAGATGTGTATACATTTTTTTGGGGCACCCTGTCTGTGTGTGTGTGTGTGTGTGTGTGTGTGTGTGTGTGTGTGTGATGGTGTGTGTGTGTGTGTGTGTGTGTGTGTGTGTGTGTGTGTGTGTGTGTGTGTGTGTGTGTGTGTGTGTGTGTGTGTGTGTGTGTGTGTGTGTGTGTGTATGTCGATAGCCCGAGAGAATTATTTCTACCTAATCAGGAAATCGAGCAAAGCCTGCTGCTCGAGAAAGTCCAAATCCAAACCGTGGTCCTAGCTGACATCGGAAGTGTCTGGTGCAGGTTACGCGTCGCAGAACTTGTTTTGCAGAGAGTTGAAGCAAAATGTGTGTTACTCGTCACTAGCGTTGCCAAATCCCGATCAGAAAAAGTGCTCTTTAATCTGTGAAATTATGCTAAATGCTAGGATCTATAATAATAATAATACTGAATTTACTATTATTGATAATTAGTATTTTATTGTTATAAATATTCTCGGAATGATTGTAATTTTAAGCTATGTATCTACTTTCCAAGATGAGTTAGTTCCACATTGGACTAAGTAGAGAAAATTTGAGATAGTTCGTCGACTACAAAGCTGGACATTTCAAATATTTGTGACCCATAATTTTCTTAACAATTTCTTGACATGAGATATTCCTCGCGACAGCTATGCAATTGAGGATAATAGAAAAAAATGTGAAGAGAAGATGTGGTTGGAAAAGCATGTCCCTGGACAGGAAATAAGATGTGGATATAATTTTATTTTTAAATCCTCATTTCTTTAAACTTTTAGTGACTAATCATTGTTTTTCTAAATTATTATTGGAGTTTTCATAATACATGAGTACTTTTTTTCCAACTCCAAGCATGAATATGGAGAAACAGTTTTTGAATAGTTTTCTGAAAAATGACAGTATATTTACTAGTACTGAGCCAATACTGCCATTTGCCAATACCGGTACCCTGACCGATTCTTACCGATGCCGATACTTTTATAATTCCAGTATAAAATAACAAAGACTAGTTACTGAGTCAAACGAACTCATCACATCACCAGGTACGTATCTAGTAACACATTTTTGGGGCAGTCCGAATCAAGTGTCTCAATAATAATTATAATAATAATATAAATGTTTACAATTAATACGTTAATTTACTACATAGTCTATTCATATTAATATGTAAATTAATTAATTTTGTTATTTGTTATACATTAGTAATAGAAAAGACCCTATAAAATTAGAGATATAGCAGCAAATGTTCATCATCTAGTAGTTACGATCGCTAAAACTTGTATAAAAAATAACTGTCCTGACAAGGTAATTATTGTCAAAAAAGTAAAAAACTGAGCATTTTTTTCATAACAAAAAATATTTTAGGTCCAGTTGATGGAAAGTTCCTGATTTATATTTTATGCATATTGTTTTAAGTAGTAATGTGCATAAATCTGCTTTAGTACTGTCATTAAAAGCCGAATGATCCAAATATAATCTTGGCGGAAATAATTAACATTATATTGGCTGGCACCAGTAATCACACAAAGAAGCAGAGCAAAAGAAGAAATTGCTGAATCCGCTTCCTGCTTCAACGTACTCCTAGATAAAACAATGCTAATTTCACAGTAACCTGAACCAGCGTTGCCGCGACGTGATAGTAATGCAGGTTTCATAACATCAACCTATCTTACCCCCTCGAGTTTTCGAGCAACGAATGCTTTCCTTCATTTCCACATAGCGTTTACCAGGCAGTCACATGCCTTCACGGTCACTTTGGGTACAGCTTTCACTTGACCCATGCCTTATGAACTTCTTGTCTCTTACCCAGGAGCGTGGTGCGAACAAAGTTAAAAATACATTGGTATCGATATCGGCTGAGCCCTTATATTTACTAAACAGGAAAAGCTTACGTAAACGTTTAAATCACTGATCTCATGTTACCAGTCAACTTGTAGCCAATAATTTCCAAGTGTGATACTAATATAGCGGCGGTACATAGAGATTTTCACATGTAAAAATTATTTTGAACATTTTGAGCCATTTAACCACACAAGATTGCAATTCTGAGAATTATTAAGGTGGACGTAACTCCACATAATCCACTCCAACATTTTTTTTCATAACAAATGGAAACAGTAACAAGCTTATTTCACCCACTTCTCCTCACCGATGTAACACGAGTGACTGAATTCTATAACAGCTCCTGCAATCAGGAGGCGGTATCCTATCTGCCAGGGATTCTATGTTCCCTCATTTAAACAGAGCCAGCACCTTAAAAAAATATTCTTAATCTATCCTTACACCGCCCTAGATTCTATGTATCATATTGCATTACTAACACAACATGTTTGCACTTTTCAAATCTTGCGTCGTTTTTCTGGCACATTCGGATCATCACAATTATGAGATTGAGTGATGATTGTAAGAAATTAATGATAGAATACACACATACACATGGGCGTCGCCAGAAATTTTTGCAGGGGGGGATCGGGCAAATGAAGTAGAAAAATAATAAGTTTATTACCACGGTTATAAATGTTATTATACAATAATAAATATTATAAAGTAACAAAAATAAAATTTATTCGAAATAATAATTATTAATTATTATTATTATTATTATTATGTAAATGGGGAGACTCGATGCACCAAACGAGTGAATATCAGCACAACTCTTTTGTAATTTCCATTATTTCTTTTGCATTTTATTCAGTTAGTACTTGTATCTGAAATGCATTTTGGTATTAACATTTGCATGTCTCGTTCAAGAAAAGGCTTTAAACCTTAGGGGGATTTTTTTTCATAAAGTTTGTTGTGTGACCTCTCACCTACAACTGTAAATTACATGTATTACAATTTGAAAACCGTGGAGCCATTCGTCCTTTGGATGAAATGGTAGAATATAACCTTGTTCCTGTATTTTTCACTCAATGTTTTCGATGAAACGCATTTTTACTTTGATTATTCTGTTCGAATACTAACTAAATGAACTTTATTTCTGTTATTAACAATAAGAGTAACAAACTTTAGGCTTTCTTGTATCTTTAAATGAACAATGTCAATTTCCAGAAGGGGGGCGTGGTCCACCGACCCATTCGACCCCCCTCCCGACGCCCATGCACACACACACATAAGTTTGTGCACAACAGCAGGACATAAATTACACGATACATCGCATTAATGTTTATTTGTTTATTGGCTGACTTTTAGTTGTTTTCTTTGTTGTTGTTGTTTTAAGTCCACATAGGTTAATCTGGAATGGACTTACACTTTAAGGAGGATCGAACTGCTATTTGCCTCAACCAAGTATCGAACCCGGAGCTCATTGGTTACAAAGTGACGACGTTACCATTACGCCATGGGGAGACAATCGCTAATGCAAAATAGTGTATATTATTTTACCCACACAAACTGAAATAACAATCTCTAGAACATTTTACATGAATTCAACATTGAGGCATAACAAACAAACAGTACATGAACAAATATATTTCAAATGAATTTATAGAACTCGCCTTTGTCGATTGAGTTAATTCCATATAAACAGAAATTTGATCATTATTACTTTAGCATTTCCGCCCAAATGATCTTGCAGATATCAATAAAATCTAATTTCCTCGATTTACTATCATAGTTTGTTTGCAAACATCTTCTTCACACAGCCGTCAAGGTGATCGATACATACTTATCAAACTTCTTAAAATTGAAAACGCCTTCAGAAGAGAACTTGTCGTAACGAAATGACACTTGACTGATAGCAGGTAATAACTCTACGGTATTTTTCAGAGAAATAACGTCAATAATCTTACTTTAATGCACTTACTTTATCTTCAGGTTCTTCTATTACAAGTAGGAGAGTTCAAAGGACCACGTTTCGTTTGTGATCTAGACTAGGGTACATAAAAATGTACAAAAGGAAAAGAGCAGTTCTCTTCTTGATATTTATCCTAACATTTGCTTTCTCAGTAATAATTATTGAAGACGCATTACTTGCATTTGAAAATGCAAATGATACGACTGGTATTGATCAAATATTTGTATCTATATCAGGCCTCTGCTACTTGGGATTTTATCTAACAACTATCGAGAAACGAGCCAAACTTTCTTATCTGATTAACATACAAGAGCAACGACTCGGTTGCACTGAAGACAACATAGGTAAAATCCATATCATTACAATTGTGTACAATGTAGCTTATATCCTCACGAATCTCTACGATGGTTTGGTGTTCATGTGCTTCATTCCTTCAAACCATTCTCTCTTTTTTGCATCGTATTATATCATTGGATTATCCTCACTCCCACTGGATGTGCAAATAATATTCTGTGGAAACAAGCTCACAAGATGCTTCACAAAGCTCAATTATCACTTGGAGAAATTAACTAAACAGGTCATATCTTCGGAGAAAGTTCTCGAAACTCATAAGAATGAGTCGAGAAAGCAAATATTCTCCTCGTGTGTCAACTTGTTTGCATATGTGCGTAACTCACTCTGTGATACAATTGATAGGTTCTCCACTGTATTCAGTTTTCCTATTCTTGTCAGTGTTGTGGACTCGATTAGCATGATTGTAACCAAGTTGTATTTCATGATATTTGCGATACGAAACAGACATGCTTACGACATATCTTATCTCTTGATTTTTGTTGCCTGGCCTTTAGTCCTAATAGTTCGACTGTTTGTGATTACTTGGCCTTGCGAAAATGCATCTGCAGAGGTAAGTAGGGACATCTATTCGATTTTGTATTTCTCTTAAATTATATAAGTTTCTTTCAAGTTTTAAGCTAATCAGGACACGAGGATGACTAATGTACGTCATGCATTATGTGTAATATTTTCGAATGAAAAGGTAAAGTAGGTATAGCACAGAATCATGCTGAAATACACGATTTTCGATAGCCTGACGTAAATTACAGAAGCGAGATTCTGGAAATATGGAATCCAATTGTTTCATTGTTTTTGCTGATGTTCTTAGAAGTATGCATTTGGGATGTTAAAGAGAGTTCATTAAAAACAAGGATGATGTGTTGACAGTATGATACAATTAATTGTTATTCATCTGATTAACTACTCAAAATTGAGTCGCACAATTTACATTCTAAATTAACAGCGTTACTAATTGCTTACGTACTTTCTTTGAACATACTCAACGATTATTTCTGTCATAAGAGCACGTACTTCTTTAACATATTTAGTGTTCACATAGTTCTTTGTGTTCAGTGTTCAGTGTTCTTCAAAATAATAATTAAAATTTCAATTTATCTGCCCTATGATTAACATGTATGCACTAATTTCCTTAAGGCTTAGAGATTAAATTGCCATACAAACAAATAAATAGACTTTCATGAAGTTCTGGTAAACCACGTAAAATATTACAATTGACGCTTTCACTTTGGATCTGACGCCTGTGAAGGGAAGCCCTTATTGAAATTGTACAACCTACTCCATCGATATATATATCTCATGTAACTTTCATTATGTAAAAAATGAAAGTTAAAGGCACTTCGAATCAAATCTAAATAATATCGAAACGGGAAACAATAAGTATCTCGCAAAATGAACTGATTAGTTGTTAATTAGTGTTAATTAGTTGGGGAATTCTAGAACTAATCTTTCTGGTTGTGGTGAGAGAGTGATTTGAATCGCGAATTGTCGTCGCAGTATCCAAGAGGAGAGGCAACAGATGGAATTCATCAGAGAGAGACGAGAGGCAGTGAAAGAGAAGACACAATATTCAATTATCGCTGTACTAATGTTGTAGGACTGCGGTGTATGATAACGGCGACGAGGTTTCAATAATCTTCGGCATAGATCTACGTTGTCATTTTACGTCACGTCCACAGAAGGTTCAGGTGGTCATAATTTGAGTCTCATAAAGCTACCGTGTAAGGAGATTGGGCAAGTGGCCGTGACGTGATAACCCTTACCAGAAGGAAACGTTACACCCTCGTACTTCAAATTCTTGATGATGAGCTTTCTTTAACCAGTTGGGGATTTTAAAATGTAGAACTTAGGTGGAAATTCTATCATAATCTGGCAAATTTGTAATAATATTATCTTTCGAATTTTCATTTCAGGCTAACCGTACTGGGATAATCCTCCACAAGATAAGGAGCCCAAAAATGGATGCAGAACCCAAAGAAGAGGTAAGTCGATATCCATATCAAAGGAAACAGTATTAATAAAGTTTAATAAGTAATTTCATTGCTCGCATCTCTATTATTTACTTATTTTAACAATTACTGGATTTATTCATTTTATCACAATGCCTAAATAATTCTATTTCCAACTGGAAGTAATTCTTATTTTTATCTATTAGAAAATTTGTTATGAAGTCTACTTATTAATTGCTGATATTAAACTTCTCATATGCTTCCAAATTACACTGATAAACAATGAAATACTCCTTTAAATAAAACTAAGTGATCTTTATGTATTCAGATGTGCTGATAACGAATATCGCATCCGTTTTCCTGTATCACCTAAATTTTTTGCAGAACACCCACATTTTATAGTTTTATGGTTTCAGGTCTCCGCACCCTGCTCCGCTTCCGGCTTAACGTTTGGTTCCTAGCAAATGGATAAGAACTTTTCAGCGACCTTGTGTTTATGACTGGCACTTAATATATAGTGGAGGAAACATCTGGCAGTAGAGAAATTTCGTCTTTCTCTGTTAAAATTTATTCTTTTGTGGGTTAGTCGAGTCTTAACTTCCTTTCCGACAACTTCCCGAGTAGCCTTCGCAAGTAGCCGTATTTCATGTTTGTGTATGTTCGTGAAATTGTGAATGTAATATTGTATAGTGAAGTGAAGTGTAAGTTGTATTTTAACAAAACGATAAGAGCATTCACAATTGTTTTTTTAAAGAAATATATTATAAGTCAATCAATGAGTTCGCCATGTCACGCAAATGTGTGAATAACCCGAACTTGTTTTGTTATGTTTGCGGGGAATTTACTCCGAAGTCACAGAGAAATACTATCTCTCCTATAGTGAAAAAAGCATATGAGTTGTATTTTGGAAGTAAAGTAGAGGAGGGAAAAAGCTGGGCACCAGGTAAAATTTGTTGTAATTGTTCGAGAACTTTACGTGGTTGGCTTAATGGCACTCACAAATCAATGCCCTTCGGAAACCCTGTAATATGGACAGAACAGGAAGATCATACGACGGATTGTTACTTCTGTTTAACAAACATAGTGGGATATAGCTCTAAATCAAAACATTCTATATTTTATCCTGATGTTCCATCAGCCAAGAAACCTACGAGTCATGATTTTATACCAATTCCTAAGCCTCCTAAAGAATGGACAGTGGATGAAACAGAACCAAGCAGTGCTTCTCCAGATGACGAACCTGGATCCTCATATTCAAACACCGATCCAAATTTTCCTGATCCAAATATACCTCACTTTATTTCCCAATCCGAACTAAATGATCTAGTCAGAGAACTCAACCTTTCTAAAATTCAAGCGGAATTATTAGGTTCTCGTCTCAGAGGGTGGAATTTATTACAAGATGGTGTTAAGGTGTCATATCGGAAACGCCAACAATCACGGACACATTTTTTTTTTCTGTTAGTAATGAGTTAACTTACTGCAATGATGTAGAAGGCCTTCCACAAAACCTTGGAAGGAGTCACAACCCAAACGAGATTCATCTAAGAATAGTTTAAAAGTAGTATTGTTGCATAATGGGAATATATACCCATCAGTACCCCTTGCCTATTCTTCCACCATGAAGGAAACATATGAAAGTATGGATACAATATTAAAAGTGATAAATTATGAAAAGTATGGTTGGCAGATATGCGGAGACCTAAAAATGATTGGTATACTGTTAGGCAAGCAATCTGGGTTTACAAAATTTTGTTGCTTTCTTTGCGAATGGGACAGTCGGGCAGAAGATAAACATTACAACATTGTGGATTGGCCCATACGAAAAAACTTAAGTCCTGGAGAGAAGAGTGTTAGGAATCACCCTCTACTTGAAAAAGACAAGATTTTGTTACCACCGTTGCATATAAAGTTAGGGCTGATGAAAATTTTTGTTAAGGCTTTGGATAAACACGGTGAGGGTTTTGGGTACTTGAGAAAAACATTTCCTAAACTCAGTGATAGTAAGTTAAAAGAAGGCATATTTATTGGGCCGCAAATCCGTGAGATTATTCATGATGACAACTTTGTGGAATTGCTAACAGAAAAAGAGAAATGCGCATGGTTAGCCTTCAGACAAGTATGCTGTAATTTTCTTGGAAATGTGAAAACTGACAACTACAAGGAACTTGTTAAGAACTTGTTGAAGTGTTATCAGCGCATGGGGTGCAATATGTCCTTGAAAATTCACTTTTTACATTCGCATTTGGACTTTTTCCCCCCTAACTTGGGCGCGGTTAGTGACGAATGCGGCGAGAGATTTCACCAGGATATTTCTGTCATGGAGAAACGATATGCAGGAATATCGGTACAGAACATGTTAGCAGACTACTGTTAGAACCTCAAGGAAGAGGTTTCTGGTGGCAGTTACAAACGGCAGAGTTCAAGAAAGAAATTTTGAAAATGCGAGTAAAAATGTGGTTTTTCCCTTTTTTTTGCATGAAATTTCTTCATCGAACAGTCAAAATCGGTCCTATATATTTTTTTAATTTTTTTTATATTTCATAGTTATTCACTTCAATATTTAAATCTAATTTCATGAGCAAACAAACAAAAATAATTTCAAATTTCGATGTATTATTACAAAGGGAATTCAATTTTTATTAAAAACAAAAAATGAAAATCCAGGGAAAACGATAGGTGATACAGCATTTCTACTTTCAGATTTGGATTCAGCGGGGTCGAATTATAAATAATCACCTATTTTCGTTCAAAGGAGCAAGAAAAAGTTTGAATTTGTTCATCAGTGTTACCCGCATTGCCAGATTCATCTTGTTAATAGGAAACTTTCGTTTCTTCAGTAGCTGAAACTCTTTAATATGTTCAACGTTTCGACACACTTCACAATGCACAGAACCAGGACTTCAATGAAATGTCAATTACAAAATCCACAAGACTGTCGTTGAAGAAACGACTGTTTTTATTAATATTATGAGACAGCTGAAGAAATGTTACTGCTTCGTTACCATAGACTAGTAGTCGAGTTTGATAATAACTTGTAGTAAGTTGTTTGCCATTGCCGAAATGTTTAATGGTTTTTATTACTTTTTTCCCAGCTCCAGTTTTTCTCTGCACAGTTACTGCATAGGAAAGTAGCGTTCAGTGTCTGTGGCTTTTTTACGCTGGATTTCACTCTTCTCCGTTCGGTAACAAAATGTATTACTACTACTACTACTACTACTACTACTACTACTATTATTTTTAATAAGTTGATGACACGATAACGCACAACGCGAATTAACGAAAGTAGTAGGTACATTAGATAACGGATGTTGCTATTTAATATTCGCAATTAATTTGCACGTACTTAGAACTAATTTGCACGGGTTTTAATTAATTTGCACGTACTTAGAATTCATTTGCATGTACTTAGAATACTTTACATTTATGTATTTGCATGTTTATAACTTTATATGAATATATAATTATTTATTTTATGAAAAATATGTATATAGAAGGTAATTAGAGGTACTAAACGCTATGCATATGTTTTTATATTCATTACTGCAAAGTATGTAATGTATAAAATGTTAATATTAATGTTTATAGTATTGAAAATAAGAGTTTATGGTTTATGAACAGCTATGAAAGGTGGTAATGGGTGTAGGTTCAGGTCCAATTACGAAAAGAAGACGGTCCCGGTACTCGAACCCGCGATATGTAATATTATTAATTAGTACTATGCAATAATTGCATTATATTATGAAACACGGTGGTTTCACACGCTAGACAGAATACTGTCTCCAAATCTCGACTCCGCTCTGATGCCAGACAGAGAGAATGAATTAATATTCCACGCAGGTAGAGGAGAAAGGAATTTGGGGAAGTGCGGTGATGCCAGACAGAGAGAATGAATTAATATTCCGCCCAGGTATCAAGAATGAAGCCTCTGTTAATGTAGGTCAAGGCGAAAGGGTTGTGGATGAGACGGGATGTTGTTGTTGTGACGGGGCAAATACACTACAAGTTATTTTGGAGAAAATAAATTGGTTAGAGAAACGATCCGCTTCGATTTCAGGTGGAAAAAGAAAATGTATCACGGGGTGATTGTGTCCCTTGAAAAAGACAAAAGATTGTAAAATGCTAATTTTAAAAGTCTCCCGCTAAGCGGAAACTCCCTCTCTGTGTGGGTGTGGTGGGGCGATACGGACTTTAAAATAGTAATCGCCAAACCAGGTAGAGAATTTGGACGAAAGAAAGGATTTTAAGTTAAAAGGACATGAGTTGAAGGTGATATAATTCAAGGCTGGTGGATGTAAAAAATTTATCTAATGGAAAGAGAGGATGTGGGTTTTAAATTTGGACTCGTAGAGTTAACGAGGCAGCGTGAATTTAAAGGGAATGTTAGTTTCCAGTATGGAAAATAGGGGCGGCCAGAATTTTGGGGTATTTAAACTTGGGAATCCGAATTTGTCCTTAGATTTCTACTTTTTTCTATTGAGTTTGCTGGTGTGTTTGTTTTCTGAGTTTTTCTTCACCATGATGATCCATGTTGTAAGTATTGCATTTTTTTATCTAAGTACAAGTGTTATACGAGAATGGAATTTGACTAGTGTTTTATTGTAAATACAAACTAACTTGTCAAGTTCTATCTCGGTTGTGTTTTTTTTTGTTTACCGGCAAAGTGTTTAGCGTGGCGAGACGGAATAAAAGTGAATTGTAGTTACAGTCGCGATTAATGTATTTGAGATTTGTGCAAGATCCCTAACAAGGATCGAACCTACGACCGTTTGCACCAACAATATTAGCTTTTTTTTACTCTACATATAACTATAAACCTTTTATTTTTAAAAAGAAATAAAACGCACAAGTCTACTACATACAAGTTTATTGTTCTAAAACTAATCTACTACAAAATAAATACAGAGTCAAATTAATTTTACAAATTATTTATACATAGCGTTCACACAATGCTTTTTCAATTTTCTCAAGCAAAATTGTACATATACATTTATATATAATGAGTTTTACATAACTCATACAGCTTTAACACTACGCTGCTATATTTATACATTATAATTACTCTAAATTACAATGCTTTTAAGTTGTTACTTTGTGGAACAAATAGCTTCCCAGAACTCGTTCTCCAAAGAAAAATCATATGAGTGAAACCGGTGCGAATCCAACGCACATATACAATCAGGTATAAAGATATATCCCTGCCCACAAAAGTGAAACTTTTTTGTTGGCTTTTCATTATATTTAAACAAACAGTGACGTACGGGATTACCGTACAATTCTCTTCTGCGTAATGTCTGTACTGGCGCCCCAGAAAAGTACACTTTATTATTATTACAGGTGATATATTCATTTATATACATTACACCTTTTTGGTCTGTTTTTGATTTGTTTGGAGCCCACAAATCATTGCATGTATATGCAATATGATGATTATTGTAGAAAAATGTACTATGCAAAAATTTAGTATACAGTTTCATAACTAGTTCGATATCTACACTGTCCACTTTTGCATCGAACGCCTTTCTGTCACGTATAAATATTCTTTTATGAGCCTGCTGGAAGTAGCAGCAGATAACACCCTTGTAAGTTTTGATCAACTGTTCCATTTTTTCTTTTTCTATGCACTCAAGATTTAGACATTTGTGAAGTTCTTCTTTTGGTTCGCCAAGTTCACATTCAGAACATGTAGGCTTGGGATAATTTTCTACTATTGCTTGTGCAATAGAGAAAATAAGACACTGGTCTTCGATGCAGTATTCACTGCAGGCACACTGTAAATTAATTAAAGGCACTTGAGAATTTTGTCCATACAATTCTGTCATTTCTTTTTAAGTTTGTTCCAAACAATGACAGAAAATAGGTTAGGGGTAACTCACGGCACATATAATGTAAAAACATAATACAATAAATTCCACACATTGATGAGTTTGGGTTTTGAACCACCGTTTCACTGATGCACCATGAAATACAGTTCTTTTTTATAAATTTTAGTACATTTGCACTAGGAGGCTGACCAAAACTATCAAAGTACATGGCCTCCTTATCACTGTTTATAAACAAACTTGTCCAGTGTATCCCTGGTCCAGATTCATTGTCGCTGTTAATAATCAATGCAGCAGGCAATTGCACACTTTTTGGCAATGTATTATTAGCAAAAACACCTCGAAAAATAAAAGACAGACATTTGTCTGATTGAACAGTTTTTTCAATTTCAATGTTATTCATTGTTCACTATCCGAAAATGCACTATCCTTGGAACAGCAACCTTGGTCGGATAAGTAATACACACTTGAAACGTCGTTGTAAAACGAAGCTAATGAAGAATATCCACTGTCCGATGTTGAGGTGTTCTGTTTAGGTGCAGTCCTTGTGGCTTCTCCTATAATATGCTGTTGAAGCATGAAGCTACGGAGATAAGATGCGTATAAATGTGCGTCTCTAAGAGCACATTTGATTGTCCTTAATCTGTGATAATTGCGACAGCAATTTTGTGCAGGGAAGGCTAACAGTGACGCTTTAGGGCATCCTAGGTCCTCGAGGTTAACCACAGTGCGGTGAAGTACTTTAATCAGAAACTTGCATTTGTCAGCTCCAAAAGAATAAATAACTGATGCGTTTTCGGTGTACTGGGAAAGTACAGAAACCAATTTCGAATAGCAAAGTTCACCGATAGGCCATTCGAGAGAATGCTTGTTTTGTGTTTGCCACATATTTTCGTTTTTTGCTCCAATATCTAAAGTATCCCATTCGTAAGGTGGTAGAAATATCCATGATTGCATACTATCTGAGTCTGCATCGACTATAGCTAGTTCTTTAGGAATAAAGTTGCCATAATTGTCTCGGAATCCTTGAAAATCAACGACAGCCCTCATATTGTGATCCGTACTCTTTCCTGGCTGGTACTCAACTGATTATTATTTTGTATTATCTGGGAAAATACCTCTATGTTTGTCTATTTGGATCAGAGAGTCGAACTCTCCATAAATAATGCACGTGACCGCCGTAGGCAACGGAGCAGAGAATGACAGTTTAGCATTTACACTCCCATCGCGTAATATGTCCCAAGTAGAGTCAATTTTCATTGTGGGTGAAAGAATAAAGGGATACAAAGCAAATCCATTATCAAAATCTTCTCGGGAGAGACTATTTCCTGTATCCTGGTAATGTATTCCCGTTCCAGAGAATAAATTGTAATATGCTTGGATAATATTTTTGTCTGTGAACCTTGGGCAGAGAGGTTGGTTTGGAATAGTTCTAGTTCCAACTTGGAGTTGAATTTTATTCAATCCGAAATGATGGAAATTAAAGGGGTTTTTATGTATTTGACCATTGAAAGCTGAATTTTCAACAAAACCTAATATTACACGTTTAGGAACAGTACCTAAAAATATATTATCTAGATTATAAGAAGTAATATTTTGAGGGATAGTTATTGATTTTACTTCCACGCGTGTAATTGGGTATTTAGCTGTAGTAGTTTCAAGAGCGTTTGCATGAGCAAGCCCTATATCTGGAGATACAGTAACTCTTTTTACATAAAGAGAAATGTCCTGTATTTCTACACGATAAGAAGAATTTTCGGCGGCCATCAATGAAAATGCATCGTTTGATCTATGTAATTTAATTCTCATGGACACATTGTTCAAGAGAAGACGAGGTTGGCACATAAAATCAGAATACAGTCGCCCGTACATGTCGAATGACCGACTTTGCGCAGCAAGACTCATTCGTTTTTCAATTCCTTTATTTTCAGTTAGATTTTCTAATTTTCCAGGCGTATCGCGATACCAGAGAGCAGCAGTGAAATGAGATTTTTTAGCCTCATTAGAATAGTTGAGTAATATTTCAATGTATGCCCTGTAAGCGTAACACCCTGCAGAGGACGAAATCAATTTGTCATTTAACGAAACGTCGACCTGACTGAATGCTGTATGTAGAAAATTGTTTCCAGGGGCAACCAGGTTATCGGCAGCTAAAGAAGTACCATCTGGTTTAGTTATTTTACATTTTAGGTACAGATAAATGTGTGCTGGATCAATGTATTCCCCACTGTCTCCAGTAATGGCGAACTCGACTGGACTGTTACTAGTTAAAGATGAAATGGGACGATACTCCACTAAACAAGAATTTTCAATGCTAGTTTGAGTTAATGGCAGAGAAAACAAATCCAATTCTGTATTTGTGCATTCCGATGAGTTACAGTTTACTAACGACATGGTAGTTAATTAGCGAATATATCTCTGTGTACCCTTCGCCTCTTTTTGCGTGACTGGCAGGTAATAAAAGGTGGTTCGAATTTTATAGTTTTAGCCTTTCTTTTTTGCCTGCCTTTACCTGAAAGAATCTGAGAAATTTTTCTCTCACCTTTTTCACGAAGAGCTTGTCCAGCCTGATTTACACGATCTTTGAAAGATTGTTTGAGAGGCCTGTTTTGTAGAACATCCCCAACAAATTCCATTCCCGAATGTAATGCTTGCTGGCCAATTGCTTTAGCACCCTGTTTTAATAAAGGGGCCGCAAAACGAAACAAGCTTTTAAATATTGAACCGAGGGCTCCGTGGCCTTTTTGATAGGGAGGACCGGAAAAATAAGGTAAACCTGTTCCCGCCTGGTTGAGATAATAATCTCGATACAACTGCCGTCTATCGTATCTCATTGTCGCTTGAAATGTAGTTTAACACTCAGATCTCCGAAGGCAAATGAGAGTTTACGACCTGTGTTGTCTCTTAAAACTATTTCTATTGTATCAAATAAATATTTCGATACAGGCATATAATGAACGGGGTTAAATATTATAGATTGTGACCGGCCATAAGGCACCGAAGAAAATGTAAACATTCTTAAAAGAGGTGCCTTTGTGTCTCCTACAAACTGGTAACTGAGTACATTAGTGTATCCTAAAACCTGTTGGGGATAACCGATATTTAGGTTGGTCTGTTTCGAACTATTCTGTTGTTTAACAAGATTTCTATTTGGTTCGAATCCTAACTGCAGAGCCAAAATATCAGAGAGGTTCAGTGTAGATAATTGTGCATTGTATTTTCCCTCAACAATATTGCTGGACGGGTTATAACCGAATCGAAAAAGCCCTTCTCCAATATGATCTTGATTTAAAACTTGTAAAACAGAGTCCACACTTGAATAATATCCAGGGGGAACGATTGTTTTACCGCTCTGTTTACTTGATTGATCCGAGTATTGGTTATAATAAGTCCACATAATTTCATTTTGTCCTTTTTGAATATTAAACAGACTGTTTGTGAAATGAATTTCAGACAGACCCACTAACCAGCCTCCAGACTCGAGCTTAACAGCATTAGAAAGTTTAGTTAAAAAATGAGAAGGTGTATTAGTCGGAAAAATATTTTTGGATGCATTTGAAACCAAAGTTACATAGTAATCATTATCACTGCCTTCAGAAATCATTATTCCACTTTTTTAAAATGTAATGTAACGCTTGACGCTCCAAACTCAAATGGAAGCAAAGTTCCATGCTCTGTTTTTAATATAATTTCAATTGTTTCAAAATAACGCTTCTCTACTTTTAGATACTGCCTGGGCTCAAATATATAACTTTTTATTGCTCCATATTCATAATCAACCACACTAACCGTTCGTATTACGGGACCTATATTTGCTTGATATTTGACAATATCTGTGCATATGTTGATTTCACGGGGGATATGATAATCTAAATTACAAGGATAAATAGAACTTGATTTTGCCGTACCTGGACCAATAACCGAATGTATAGATATTTCTGACTTAGGAGTATCCAACGAAAAACCAAACACTGGAGCTAATTGTGGAGATATATACAATTTCATAATTTCATCTTCCTCTAGTGTTGTTTGTGTATACATACTATGTGTGGACAAAGTATAGCCAAATCGGACATGTTGAGCAAGCAGTTTTCTTTTTGAAGGGGGAATATTGTTTAATAATAATTGAATATTGGAGTAGTAACCTTTAGGAACTATACTTTCACTATAAAAAATCTGGTCCTTCTTTTTCGGTTTAAATTGATATGAAATGCTATTTGTATCGGAAACAATATTATAAAAACTCCAAGTTAAATGAAGCTCTGTGGCCGCCACCACCCATTGTTCATTTAATTCTATTGGTTCGCTCAGCTTAGTACGGTAATGTGCTATTTTATTATCAGGAAACAAGTTCAAGTTTACATTGGAAGGTAATGTAACGTAGAATTCGTCCAGCGGCATAATGGCAACTAACCTAAACACGCTTAATATCTGATTTATGTACGTAACTTGCACATGCGAGGGGGTAGTTTTTCCATTTTACTAGGACAAAGTCTCCCTTTCGTTTTAGAATTTTCTCGATAGTAAATGGCTTGCCTGGATCAAGTGTAATTTTTTGTAATTCTGGTTCATAGAAAATGCCCTTGACAGGATCGTTACTCCAGTCTTTTATACGATATGTAGGGGGATCAGTACTCATACGATCGCTAATTATAAAAATTTCCTCTGTCCAACTAGGTAGATATCCTTTCTCGAATTTCATTTTGGCTTTACTTATCCTTACGTAGTTACCGATATTAAATTTAAATTTGATATTATTGGTTTTTTGACTTGTATTGTTTCTAGACTGAGACCAGACCTGCAGCGCATTATTTTCGCTCACTTCAACAGGAGCCATTTTTATAGAACGGTGATACGAGTGATTATATGATTTTACTACAAGGGGGAGAATATCTACATAACGATATGTATTATTGGCTGAGAAGTGTTTATACAATTTTGATTTTAAAGTACGAATAAATCGTTCCACTACTGCTGCCTTTAGTTCTGAATAAACGCTATAATGAATAATATTGTACTTGTCAAACACTTTTTTCACTTGGGCGTTATAAAACTCTTTTCCTTGATCTGTCTGGCAGTAAACAGGAGGATATTCTAACATGTTTATAATTTTAGTGATTGCTTTTGCCATAATTTCACCCGTTTTGCTTTTCACTGGTATACAGAACGCTTGCCTTGAAAACACGTCAATTGCACAAAGTATATAGCGCATACTGTCATTGTATTTGGCGATATTCTGCATATCTGCCAAATCCATTTGCATAAGTTCCAGGGGAAAAGTGGTTTCGTAACGTTTACGTGGGAATTTTTTTCTAACTGGAACATGTAAAGTATATGCATCTTGTTTTGATAGCCACTCAGAAATATTCTTTCGTGATTGCGTAGAATGTTTGGATAATTTTTCAGTATTGGAAAATGAAGTCGGTAGTTCATGTGTATAATACAATGTTTTAAGATCCATACTTTATATATCTTCCCATATAAACTCAGCTTTCCTATTTCTTGAAGGGGGTGGGGGCGTGCGTGTAACTATATATTCTTTGGGTATGTTTAGAGAATGAAGGATAGATTGGAACTGATCTCTCCCGACAGGATCTCTACTTTTCTTACGGGGGCGAACAGAATCATTTATCAGATCTATGATATTTGAACCCTGAATTCTTTTTCCATTTATGTACACTGTTCCATATGTGTCCCAATTTATATATTGAGAAGAGAATAGTCTTTTAAGTAAAAGTTCTGTTTTCTTCTGAACAGTTTTCGGTACTGAAGCAAGAATTTCTTCCCTGAGAGTAACACTAGGAGGGGGGTCGTCTTGTTGCACTGGTACACTTATTTGTGGCAGCTTATTTTCTTCTTCGATCAATGGTAGGTGTGTGGGAATAGGCTTAGTAAAATTAACAAATGGTCGAAGTGCCTGTTGGTAAAGTTTCCATTTTTCACTTTCCCCTATATCTTCACGTGCTAATATTGTACGAATATTAGAATCTAATCTTGATTCGTGTCTCTGAGCTTTCTCAACGGAGGCATGCATATTAGTGGCAAAGTCCTCGGGAACAAGAATCATTCTTCTCACGCTCATTGTGAAAACAATGCACTACCTAACGCTGATATAATCGGACCGATTAAAAATGGCAAAAAGCCGGCGCCTTTTTGAATTAATATTTTCTTTTTATTTTTGAGCGAAGTGCCCTTCGCCGCTAGTTTACGCAAACTGGCCTTATACTTTTGAAGCTTAGTTTTTTGTACCCCTGAAAGCGGAATATTACCGCGTACTGTATTGGCTGCACATTGTCCTAGTACACGAACTAGTCCTGGTGTTGCTCGTTGCAAAAGGCGTTTCCGTTGAATAGGTTTTAATTTACACAATAATTTAAGTGCCGGAGCATGTTCTTTTAGTTGTGATGTCATTCTGACTTTCGCACAAGAAATGGTTTGTTGACATGCTTTCCAGTGGCATAAATAGCCATTTGTTCATCGGGGAAAATATGCGCCCTCATACGTAAAATTTCAGGTGTATTTTGTGTTAAATCGAACATTAAATAACTGTGTGGTGTTTCAGTTGCATCTTGAAAAGCTTCCAAAACACATTTACTATTGTCAGGTTTGAATTGTCGTGCTAAATGGTATATTTGGTGTTTGTCACGTGGATTTTTGAATATCACAAGATAGTGTGAGTTGAGGCTTATGTCTCTCATTTTAGCACCTTTGTGAAATAAATTTTGTACTATAAAAATAACACTTATATTTTTGTGATGAGAATATTTTGTAAATATATCTGCGACTGCTGAATCTTTGCTGCTTTCATTCATTAGATCATCAATGACAATTAATCCAGGAGTTTCAATATCCATATTAGCTACATCAGGGATTCCTTCAATAAACTGAATATTTGTATTTTGGCTTAATTTTAATCTGGGAGGAACCGCACCATACGCCCATATTACTGTTTTTGGAACTTGTGTAAACATTTTATGTTTTTAAAATAGAAGCTTATCCACAAAAGTGTTTTTTCCACTTTGTGAGGGCCCACAAACCATCATTGCAAACGGGTGTGTAAAACGCAGTTCCATGTTGAACAACACACGTTCTCTGCTTGAAGCGCAGACACACAATGGCCCAAATATATACCACAAATTAATTTTATCTTTTCTTTTCAGGATGAAATAAAGAGGGAATGTTCTGTGTGCTGGGAGGTGGGATTTAGGGGCAAAAAGGCCCTTATGGACCACGTGCGTGCTGTTCACCGCCTGCGCCCGGTGTCCCCTCCCTCGTCGCACCAGAGGCGAAGAAGAGAGGGGAGATGCAGTTTCTGCAGAAGACGGAGAATCGAGGGGGAGTGCCCCTGGATAAAACGCCAAATTGAAATTTTACAGACAATATTGGGGCTTTAAGAAACAATAAAAAATAAAACAAAACACTCGTTTTTTATTTAGATACCATATGGAACCGTCTCAAAATTTTCAATTTTTCTTCGTTTCGTGTGGACTGCTTGGTGTGTTTTCTGCTCAGATTCAGAAACAATTTCAAAATTGGCTTTTCGTTTAATTTTACGTGGGTTCTCAACAACTCTCTTTTCAATTTCCCCTTTGACCAGTTGCTTAAAATAATCAAAATTAATCTGGAGTCGAGTTCTGTAATTCATGGTAATGCCCCTTACTTTAATAACATGTTTCTCATCCTGAGGATCATGTTTGTTTACCATCTTATATGCATAGTTTTTGGGACCACCACCCAAAAAGCATGTAATTTGGTAGGGCTCTTTAATCTCATCCGTCATTTCACCAAGAAATGAGCCTGTAGGAATAAGTTTTTCATGTTCTCTTTCTACATAGAACACAGAGTCCGTATCCACGTAGTGAATACTTTCCTTGACTTTGTCCATAAAAGAATATAAGTGCATTCTTCCATAAGCAGTAATAAACGCAGAGACAAGTACATTTGAGAGTACTAACGGTTCATTTTTGCTTTCCAGATCAATATAATTCACTAATAAACAAGATTCGGAAATAGGAACAACATTACTGATTTCATACTGTGGATTAAACACTATGTCATGGAATTTCTGTTCTGTATTTACAAAAATAGACTTAGTTTTTAAAGGATTTTGCGCGAATTTCCCAAAGATTGAATTTAGCAGAATTTTGGAAATAAAACGAAGTCCAGGGTTAGGTGCAATTTCATCTTTTACAATTTGTCATGTTCTGAACTGCAGCCGGAAGGATATCCTGAAGACTGTTGTTTCAGTCTAAGAAACGTGTCTACATAGCCTTTGAACACATTATCATTCTGGTCAGCCGAAGGAAAATCCCAAATTTCATATATTTTGAGTATTTTGTACCCTTTTTTTACAGCTAGTTTCAGTTCTTCCGATACCCAGGTGCCATGTAAGTATCTTTCCTTATCTGCGTGTGTACATTGTTCTTGATTCTTGCTTTGTGCACAAGTTCTGCATAAAGCAAACATTAATTTGTTATTGCACGACATGCCCAGTACTGGTAAATATAAATCTTTAGGGGGGAGAATATCACATTTTACAACCCCAAACACATTATCCAAGGTAGGAAACTCTGACGTGTAAATCACTGGTTTCCCTGTAGGCATTTTTCTTTGCTTCATCATTGCAGGGTAAAGGGAAACTACATCTAGCAGTTTCATGCTCGTATTTTCATTCTCTTGTTTTTCATAAACTGCCCTGAAAAGTTCAGTGCGTCCCCCATTAAAAGCTTCTTTTGGGATAAGTGGGTTATTCAGGGAATAACAATTCTCAGCAATAAATTTGCGTAATTCTGGATCTTTTTTAATTTCCTCATTGAATTCACATTCCCATTTTTCTACAACCTTGTACCCCATTTTCTCTAATATTTCTTAACGGGTAACAGTACGTTCGTACCTATGGTCTAGGGTCTCGCCAGTCTCGTTAAGAGGCTTATCCCTGTTGTCAGGAAGACAAATCGGGCAAGCATGGTAGTAGCACCCTTGGAAACTATAAACAGTTTTGCTTTCTTCATGGAGTCCATCCAACTTATAACGTCCTATTTTAGCCTCCCCCAGATTCCCTGCGTGTCTTAGAGTGATCTTTTCAGTATTTTCTACCCACTTTAACCACTTTAATGCAATTAGAGACTGTTGGTCTTGTTCCCGAAATCCAAATGGCGGAACTTTAATAAGAGTGTTTTCTTTCAGATATTTACTTCTAAATATCAAAGACGCTAACGACGCAAGAGTCGCGCAGCGAACAAAGCACTGTATTCCAGTCAGATCTTCGATCAGATTAGAAAATTTAATACATGCAGCAGCAAGAATTTCCACATCTTTAATACAGTATTCACGCAACTCTTTTTGAAAATCAAAAATTTTCCCTGCTTGGACAGTTTCCTCGTGCCATTTTAGCATCTCTTCTCTTTCTTTGGGGGACTTGGAATCTATATCATAATATTGAATATCAGGGAATGGACCTACATAATTCTGATTTGCAGGGGTTGAAAACAAATACGGAAAATCGCCTTTCTGCAAATCTTCCGCTAGTCCCAGACTTGCAGGCAAGTCCTTCAATTTCATGAGCATGAAATTCAACGAGTCCCTGAATACTATTTTCTTGGTAATAGACATCTCTATTATTTTCCTACCCTGCATAATTACGGAGGGGGTAATATTCTCTTTAGTAATCAGGTAATTTAAAACAAAATGTGAATCGTATCGCCCTGCATTATGTGCAATACACACAATTTTATCAAACCCTTCCCTCGGAGTTTGTATATATTGCATAAATTCTTGAATATTGGGGAAAATATGGACACGGGGACCACACGTCTCGCAGAAATCTACATCCGTGTCTTTACAGACATGACAGGCTTGCTTAGCAACAGCCAGATTGACTTCGTGTTTCTGGTCATTTTCTCTTTCTGCCAGCATACACTCAAAATCATAAAAAATATAAAGAAACTTTGCACTTGGTTCGGGCTTAACAGGCTGAATATAGCATTTGTGAGCTGGCTCAACAAAAGCATTACAGCTTTTACAAAAAAATTCATCGCATTTGTGTGGTGTTTTGCGCTTTCTCTTGTTCACTACTTTGTAACATACGTTACATTGGTGTATAGTTTGGCAAACACTTGATTTCCGCCCTTCGGTGCGCAAATGATTTTCATAACATTCCGGGGACAGAAACTTCCTATTACATGCAGTGCATTTTCTGGGAATAGTGTTATTGGATTCATCACTATGAGTGTATTCACATAATGAACAATACCTAGTGCATTCAGTATGTTGATATTTATATTCAAATCCGACTTGGCATTTGGGGCAGTAATAATTTTTCACAAAAAGTCTGCGTACACAATTAACTATATCAAAATGTTGATCGTGGTACAGTAAATTAATCTGTTTAGAGGCGAACGGTGTTGACCGGATAACTTCATACTCTCTTTCTCCCTCTTTCATTGAAAACACAACAATTTGGTACTCTGGTCCCAAATGGTTTTGAAATTTAACAATGTCCTCTACAGTGCACCCATTGGTTGGATCAACGCGTGCTTCATGGCATAACCGCATAGCCGCTTCTTTCAGCTTATTGTCATACTTTCGGAACGAGTCGACTTTCTTAGTATTCTTGTCGACTTTGACTTGGGCAAATGCAATAGCGCGTGGCAAGCACAAATTGTCATCGTTAGTCATAATAGTGATAGCCCGCTGTCTCTGGTTAGGATTGTTTATTGATAGTAAAGGGGCGTACTTTCTATAAAGGGGGTACTTGTTCCTCCCTCTACCGCGCTTGGGTTCCACAATATGCGCCATGCATTTCAAGGAGTTATCTACAAAAAAGGATTCATTGCTGTTCAGCACTTTGGTCACATAGTGTTGAATAATTTTAGAATTTAATGCCGAAAGGCGGCGCCAAGGGATATAAATATCCTTATTGGTTTCATTGCCGAAAATAATCAAACCAACCTGACTGTCCGGTGCCACATCAAAGAAAATCTTTTTCATCAAAAATTGGAACATGGACCCAACCAAATATTCAGGGTCCCCCACAACCTGATTAGGTATTTCAATGGATACCTCCCGTCCTAGCATTCCAAACCGTCTAAAATATCTTTCTCTTTCATCCACAATTGAAAACTGATTTGCCCCCACCCCTAATTGACACATTGCTGTTTGCACTGTCTCGCAGAAAAAAGTCGGATCACATGAAGGGATATCGTCGTGGAAAATAACTCTGTCACACATATCATAGTATGCATTAACGAGTTCTAGTGGGGAAGTATACATTCCAGAATGAAAATTACATATAATTTCGTTCGAAGTACTCACCGCAGTGTGGTTAGCCTCGTTTGTGGAGCTTGTAGACGCCATTTTCAGTAACAGATCCTTCCAGTCGCACGCACACAGACAATAGAATCACCTGTAAAAAAATAGAAAAAATAATTGTAGTACTAGTTCACATTACGCATATTTGTTTCTTGCTTCGATTCAATATTTGAATTACATATTATTTAGTTTTGGTTTAACTTTAAGTTGGTGTTTTAAATCCACTTTATGCACAGTAAGGCTAATCGGGACTGGACGTACAGTTTAAAGTGGGATCCGAACCACTTGTGCCTCCACCGGGTATCGAACCCTGGACACCTTGATTACAAAGCGACTACGTTACCACTACGCCATGGGGAGGGCCACATATTATTTAAAAACACAATACATATATGTAACAATTCACTTACCTTAATTATAGCTTCTTTTGAGTTCTTTGTCTGAAACTCTCAGACAATAATCACAAGTTGATATCTTTTCTGACACAATGGTTCAGAAATTCTTCTCAAACTAACATCTTCTCGCTTTTACGCGTTTTTTTTACCTCATAAACAAAACTGACGCCTTCTCTGATTGGTTGAAATAAAACCGACGCGTTTTCTGATTGGTTGAAATATAAACCGACGCTTTCTTTGTTCTTGAGGTCTGGTTCACCTTGAACTTCTTCCCATCATCCTTTGTTCTAGTGTTCTCGGTAACCTTGGCATACTTTGACAGAAACATGTTCTAGCATGCAAGCGACGCACCGTTTCAAAAAATTTGACCCTTGCTCCGCATTTCCAGACATCCTTTGTTGTCTGGTTCAATCCCTCCCCTGCCCTACACTATTGCATAGCTTTCCCCTGTTCTTGCGTACTGGTTAACCTTGGAAAAAACCGGTTCTGAAAACCTACCGACGCGGTCTCTGATTGGTGAATCGGGTTCTTTCTTGTTCTGACGTTCTGACGTCATTTGACCTTGAACGCACACTCCCCAAATTCCTTTCTCGTCTACCTGCGCGGAATATTAATTCATTCTCTCTGTCTGGCATCAGAGCGGAGTCGAGATTTGGAGACAGTATTCTGTCTAGCGTGTGAAACCACCGTGTTTCATAATATAATGCAATTATTGCATAGTACTAATTAATAATATTACATATCGCGGGTTCGAGTACCGGGACCGTCTTCTTTTCGTAATTGGACCTGAACCTACACCCATTACCACCTTTCATAGCTGTTCATAAACCATATACTCTTATTTTCAATACTATAAACATTAATATTAACATTTTATACATTACATACTTTGCAGTAATGAATATAAAAACATATGCATAGCGTTTAGTACCTCTAATTACCTTCTATATACATATTTTTCATAAAATAAATAATTATATATTCATATAAAGTTATAAACATGCAAATACATAAATGTAAAGTATTCTAAGTACATGCAAATGAATTCTAAGTACGTGCAAATTAATTAAAACCCGTGCAAATTAGTTCTAAGTACGTGCAAATTAATTGCGAATATTAAATAGCAACATCCGTTATCTAATGTACCTACTACTAACGAAAATTCCGGGATTCCTCAGGATACTAAACTAAGGTTTTATTCTCAGTTGTAAAATGGCGCCGTATAGTCGTACCATTTGGTAAGGATGTCACCAGAATAGAAACGTTGGCAACCTTTTAAACGAAGCGACTACCTAGTTTGTAAGGGTCGCAGGTTTCATGAGAAAGGCATGAATGAACCTTACTATACTCTGTGCTTCCCTTCATTACAAAGATATCAAAGTTTTTAAAAATATAACTCCAAGCTATTCTGGTACTTCACTAGATGTAACGTCACAAATCCCTTAATGCATGTCTCTTAAGAATATCTGACAGAAACAACCAACTATAAATATAAAAATTGCAAAATATGTAATTCTATACAAAATCATCGAAACCATAGGACTATAGAATCTATTGTAATATGCAACAAATATATATATATATATATATATATATATATATATATATATATATATATATATATATATATATATATATATATAACATAAGGGTTCTGTTGGTATAATTCGTCAACATATTGGATGTTATGCCACTAAATACGTTTTAATGAAATATTTAAGTAATGAAAATCGGCTTTAATTGTAAGTAAATACATCAATAGATAAAGATTATAACTCAAGAAAAAATCTTTCCTGACCAATTCTCTTCCATGTCTCTCGTAAAATTAATTAGCCCCAAACCTGTAACAGTTCCGAAAAAATCCGTTAGAGGGAACTGACAGACAGCAGCAGCAGAGACATCTTCGCCAAAAGTGTGAACTATGTGCGCTGTGAGAAGTGAATTGACATATCCGACAGGTAAATTTTATCAAAAGTCTAATTCGGCCAACGCATTAAAACATTGTTAAGTAGCCTCAAATGATTTTAAAGTTTTCATTCTTGCGGATATTATTCCACATGTAATATGAACCACAAAATTAATTTAATACATACTACACTAATTCGATCACAATTAACTATTGTTGTCCGGGTGTTGTTTTTAATTTTTCTATCCTGATGAAAATCGAAAAGTAAGGTTAATAATTATAAGAAAATGAAAAATAAGTTAAGAAAAACAGATTTTTTTTTTTTTTAGAAAGCTGAATTAGGTATGCGCGTGCCCAGACTTTTTCCCAGGCCGGGGGGCGGGGAGGGGGAGCGAGAAGGAAAGGAAAGCCCTAAATTATAAAAATTATATTTTTATTGGCATTCAAATGAGCAGTCAAAGAGCCATTAAAATTTTTGCCGTTATACAAACTTTTGGGCAACTAATTTTCTAGACAGGTAGCAAATGATCCCCCTTGCTCACCGCTGGATATTTTCATGGAGTACGGGACTTCAAGACTGTCTACGGTTCCTGATTCGAGTACTGATACAGGCATGAGATTGTCCCTTCATCAGTGTATATTCTAATCATCATTCATCTTCTTCGTTGCGATAAGCCTCAAGAGACAAAAAACAACGTAAAATATGAAAATGTCGATATTACATACTAATTAACTAGGGACTCATGACCACACCACGTTTATCAAAACCAATTCAAGCAAACCCTTACGTTTGACAATTTGTGTCCCTCTTTGACACTTACCTATAGTCCTGTGTGAAACACTATTGAACCAACTCGGAAACACAGTTCTGCTGGAGACTGGTGAAAATAACAAGAGTTTTTAATGTTATATGTGCCTCTTTTTTATTTCTTCATTTAATATTAATATAAAAAAAATATTGCAACAAACTGTCTATACTAAGGACAGTTGTAAATGTCCATGACTGGACTCGACAAGATAATGCGCCTATTACTCAACGCACTCGGTCACCGAAGCTACATATTCTTATACTCTGTCCAGGGAATCTGTGGAGCAATGCCGCGCAGCAAGTGGGCGGAGAGAAGGATTACGCGTTGTTGCTAACAGCTGGCTAGCTGCAGCTGTATTTTAATCTTAATGCACTCATACAGCTTATATAACAAGAGCTCGAGAAGCATCGTACGCAAATCCCTAGTAGTTTGGCATTTACTAAACAGATGTCTCTCTCTTAGACAAAAGGACCTTGCTGAGTGGGACCTCCGAAACGGGCATCAATTTGCGGTACTAAAGAGGCGGATAAGTGATAACATCAAACGACTGGTCCTGTTTTGGTGAAATACACCAATTGAATGAGCTAGGAGTTCGAAGAGGAGATCTTGTAAACGTATTCATTTCAGAGTAAGAATCACGTAAATTTGTGCTTTCGTGTACAATACTAAACTCAATTACATGTTATGTTAGTACAATAAATGTGTGTCTTCCATCAGCGCAAACTACGAGACTTTGTGAACTCAGCTGATTGTTAATGTTAATTATATGGATGTCCAACGTGTAACTACTACTAATATTCCTTTATTTAACACAAAAGAAAAATGTTGATTGCGATTTGTATATCTGAAATTATTGTGCATACGTTGTCGGAAATTGTGAAGTTCGAAGTGTGAAGGTCGTGTTTTTTCTTCATTCAGTTCTTCTTCAATAATGCATTACATTCCGGTTTACAAGCATTATGTGCACTATGATAAACATGATATGAAATAAATATGTCCATCAATTAAATTTTGCAACTTCGTTCAATTTTAATAGCCTATTTTACAATATATGGTAGATAATTTTGTACCTTTGTACAGTGGGATCCATGAGTATTACCCTGCAAATTGTCCATCACTATGTTCACGCACTTTATTTGACCTAATAAGAGCTTCAAGAATTAAAAGAAAACTCAAAACAAGCTCTTGACAACTTCTGCAACATCATACATAAAAATCCATCGCTTAAAAACATATAGGATGTAAGAGAAATTTGAATGAAAATAGTCATGGACAATTTGCACGATAATACTCATGGATCCCACTGTACCCAGTGTGAACAATGGATGTTATATTTTCCCTTTCTAAAATCTTTCTGTCAAAAGCAGAAAGATCGTTATGATTATTTTGATGTAGTTAATGAACTATAAAAAATGTGTACTCGTGTCACATAACAGCATTTAAAATATCTTTAAAAAAAGAAATTCTGTAGATAATCTCATAAAGTTAAAATTTGCTATTTAAATAATAACAATTTGTACCCTTGCACATTCAGTCAATGTGATTAGTAACTCATTTGCGTTTTTATTTATGTTCCATATGATACAGTAGGAGAGCGAGCCTGTTCTAAATGTCACAAGTACAAGGGGAAAATATAATTATCAACTTATATCAGTGAATTTAAATTTATATATACGTACTCTCGAATTCGTAATCTGGACTAAGTTTAGATTCATTATACACACACCCATTTTGCACGGATACATGTCCATGTACAGTTAGAAGTAAATTATACTTCCTAAAACTTACAATCTATCCTGATTCCTGAAAAATAACTTGCATCACGTATTGACCCTTGATTTTTACCATTATTTAGCATGTCTACCTGAAAGGAATATACATTTTAAGGGTTTTAGAATAAGATATTCCTCTAACAATATTCTCCAGATAGTACACGAGACCTACTGTGTTCTCTTGCTTTTGGCTTTGGATTTCGTAAATAAAGTAAGTTACTTTCAATAATATTCTCAGCGTGTTCATTTTCCGCGGGGTCATAAATTCCTTCTCATAGGCTTGAATTAGTCGGTTAGGTCATTCAAGTTTGGTGTTCTGAGCATCCAGGTATTTCGAACAGTTTATGCTTGTTTGTTACATTTGTTGCATTAGTAATTGTACACTGTCTCTCTTCGTCCGCACATATGTGTATACCAGATATCTCGAAAATTAAAAATTAATTCAAAGCGCACACAGGTATTGCGTTTCCAAAGTTGAAAAGTTTATTTACTCGAAAGTCCAATCTTACAAGCCACGGCCGTTTTTATGGGAAAAGAATGGGAAGAGTTCAGTTTTCAGTAGTTCGAGGATAGTAAAATTGAAATACCTGAATTATAACTAATAACTGTTGATCATGCATGTTATTCACTAATCGTAAACTGGTTAATAATTACATTATTATTGAATTTAAACAGTTTTCAATGAATAATTCTAAACATCTCACTGTACATACAGATGTGCACTAATTATATTAACATTTATAATATTCTTCATTATGTACATTGAGATTTTTATTTACAAAATTTTCAAATTATAGCCTATATCTATGGTAAGACTGCAGAATATGGGCTGCTTAGAAGGAATGTGGTTCCTAATTTTTTGGTAAGGTATTGAAGTAAGTAATCGAATAAAGTAAGTTGTAAAGTGCGGAAATATTTTTTTTATTTGAAAAAAAAATGAAAAATACATGTACCAGGAAAAACATTTTTTACGCTGAATAATATAATAGTAATCCGAAAAGGAACACCGGAAAATCGAAGCAGAAGGTACGTACTTTGTGTAAATATAAATTTTGTTCGTGTATTCAGAGGAAAACAGCAGCCCATGTTCTGCAGTGAGACCTATATCTAAATATGTGGGGTGTAAGGGGTGATCTTCCACGTAGTACACACAACTGTCAACTCACTTCCACATATTACACCCTGGACTGCATTCTGCAGACAAACGAGACTCTGGCGACTGGCCCTATGGCCAGTATAATTCTGTGTGTTGTCCTGTTTTTGTCCCTATGTGTGTTGAGTGCCCGTTTACAGCCTCAGCTTTTAACGGAAGTCAGAATATTTTAAGCTTTTAGTTATGCAACGTTAGAGTTTTTATTTGTAACGGTAAGGGGCTGGACCCTTATAATGTGACGCGTGCAAAATAGCCTAACTGCCTAAGTGCTGACGCACCCAAAATTTTAAAACCAATATCAAAATATCTATGTGCGTTTTCAATAGTTTTCGAAAATTTTGCTATTTTACAGTTTATTTTGAACGTAATGAATACTGTTCTAGTTATTCTGAAGATATGAATAAAATAAAATTATTGTACACCATTCAAAGTTATATTTTCAAAATGATTTCACATATTAAATTGATTTGATCAACCGTTGATGCGATTATACGATTAAAGCAAAATGTTTATCAAAGCAATGGGAGGGGTTTGGACCTATTAAACCCTTCCCGTATAAACGGCCATGCTACAAGCTCTTTCCTCATCCTCCTGTAGGTAAACATTTACAAAATTACTTTGCGTATGGATCTCGGACCGTAAATTGTTATTATACAGCAATAAAATAGCAATTATATACGAACGATGGTAATTCTGTCCAAATTTAGAGTAACTTTCAAATGTAGAATAAAATTTTATCTATATCGCCTTTTTTCAATTCGTAATTTCAAAAGTGAATGTAGATTATGAATTTTCTAATGTTGTGTATTGTTTAAAGGAATGGAATTCTGTTTTGTTGATTCGAAGGAGGTGGCAAACTCTACTTATTGATGTTTGGATTTCAGTTCAATAACGTCGTGGTGTGGAGAACAATGGGAATAAAAATAGTGATTGAATTCTCCTACTGCTTCTTTTATCGTCGGGTATATGAGTACGATACATGTTTCGAGCTGTATTGAAACAAGTTTTGAGCACAAAAAACGTCAATTGTCAATCTGGCGCGCCAGTTAATAAACGACGCAAGTGCAGCTGTCCTTTTGCAGTAGCGACGATTTTGACCAGCGGCGGTTGGTGGTTCTGAATTAGATGAAGAGCTAGTAGGAATGAATTGAGATAAGAGAGAAAATTAAATCAATAGTTATACATACGTATTAGAAAATGGGGGTTCTAACAAAATAAACCACTATACCATTTTCTATTAACTACTTGGAAGTGGAAGTGTTACCGTATAAAGTGTGAAGCACATTGGGTTCGAATTTAAAATGAAGCTAGTTAGTATCTTGCAAGTTGTTTTACTTTTTAATCGTAGAAGGTTAAGAGTATTTGTTACTATAATTTAGTTTCTGAGTATTAAATTTTTCTAAGCTCAATTTTCAGGAATCAGGAAAGAATGAACCTGTTTTCTTTAGCCAGCTGCAACCCACTTTTGTTCCTAACCGTACATTACTTACTCGAATCATTATTGTCGTCTCTGCATGAAGTTAAAGTATACAATCTAAAGACGAGTTGCAATGAGTTAACAAACAAGTCATTTTATTTTCATGTAAATATTAACACCAGTACCAACAACAATATAGGTACAAATAGTAACAAACTCTTATTCTAGATTGCTGGGGCAGTGACGACATACCTTGTCATCCTCATCCAGTTTCAAACACCGGTCTCGAAGATAACATTGCCGCCAGATGTGACAAATTGGACAGCACCTAGCGCCCAGTAACAGCGGCTATCATGTTGGAATATCTCCTTGTTTCCTTTACAAAAATAGCGATTTTGTTTTTATGCCTCGTGCAATATTTATGTAAATGTTTGATTAGAAATGTGTTCACGTTATATCCTGCTTCCTATTTATTTATCTGTACCTAACCTTGTAAATCAATTTTTGAATCTGATTGTCTTCTATCACTTACTGCTGATGTGGATGTGTTATCACAATAATAGACTATAATCTGTCGCATTTGTGTTAAAATTCTTAAACAATAAGAGATTTGTGTGTTCGATCTGCCTCTTTCCACCCAGTCCTACTGGTATTACTATTAACGTAATGTTATTCATCTATGTACTCAAATGTTCGCCGATAGACAACTCAAAAGATATTGCGCAGTTTGCCTCCACTTTGATTCTGACTAATTACATAATTGCAATTTTCACGTAGGAACTTACCAGATCAAAGAACACGAATAATGTTACAACAGTTGTGCGTTTGCTTTCTGATGCGAATAGTTTAACCAGACATCTTTCCTTCTAGAAAGTTTGTTTGTTTAGCTAAATCGCTTGTTTTCTAGAAGAAATATGATACAAGTTCTGGAACTGTACGAAATACAGACATTTTAATTACCAACAACTGTTCATGATGCAGTTATTGCTGTAACTTTAGTTCTTTCTTTGTACAACTTGAACATTGCGATTCTATCTAATGATCGAGATCAAATGTAAAGCTTTCAACACAGAAATGTACAAAATTCTAATGAATATAAAATTTTCAACACAGAGTTAATTATGTACAAAATTCTAACGTTTACTATTATATATCCGCACAAGGATTCAAATATAATTGCTGTGATAAATGTTGCCGCAGATAATGAATCAGTTGTATTATATTGTTACATAAAAATATTCCTTTCCTTGCAGCCCAAAGAATTGGTGTTTTAACAATTAGACGAAGTTTCCTGTTTAATCTTATTCTGTGTCTTTCTTTAAAGATTCATTGTACCTAAAATTGATTAATTTTTACGATACTGTTTTTTATACATAATCTATGTATCTGATATGTTCGAGTTAAGTCGTTCGTGCTGCTTCATAAATGGTATTGTTCTTCTTCATTTATGATGGCACGTTCAATAACTTGTTCCATGTCAACGATCACTCAAGTGTCAAGTTATTACATGGGTGACCGCCATACATATATATTCCATGGGCAAAGTTGAAGTTTAATAATAATTGTTATTATGAAACTATCTATACATTGTAAAGTAATTTAGAAGGATATGAAGAACCTAGTTTTAATTCGTTACCTTTCAAACTTGGCGGAATCCTGCAAGTTACGACTTGCAATGTAATAATCTGATCCCCTGTTTCACAAATGGTACACTGGAGGCGCCACCAGTCAATACATGCCTAGTGTTATCTACCGACGAATCTTTGTATCTTCTGCGCACGATATGCATGCACAGTTACTTTTTATTTAGAGAATGGACCATTATGAGATTTGAACAGATATCGATATACAATTTATCGATACTGATATTCTACCGATCCAATACAGGTAGAATGTACTATCATCATCACATACTTTTATTGGACTTGGATCATTAGGCCAGAGGCGCAACCACAGGGGGGCAGGGCAGGCGCGGATCCACGGGGAGGGTGAAAGGGGCGATCGCCCCTCCCAACTGTCATGTTTTTGGATATATTATTATGCTAATAATATTCAAGACTCGTTCGATCTGTATTTTTATCACCACGTTTAACAGTCTCGAGAAGTTCACTGTATGCTCATGATAGGCTAATCGGAACTGGACCTACAGTTTAAATTTGGATCAGAACGAGTCTACAAGGTGACTTAAAAGGGAATCGGAGCTGAGGCCACTGTAGAGAATCCGTTTTTATTTCTTTGTTTATTCTCTTACTCCTCATATCTCCCCTTCAGTTTACCGTGTAAATGAGAGGAATTATGATAACAACAGGGGCGTTGCAAAGGGTGGGCGACCGGGGCCTCACGTCCCATGGGCTTATTAATTTTTTTAAAAAATGTAATTAATAGAGGTGAGAAAAATAGTTGGAAAGGGCTAATTTTTGTGGACGATAAAACTACAACATTATGTTTTAACCGGTTATAAATTCTAGTGAAACATTACAATTTGAATGAATACGTCAACTATTTAGTATTTTAAACATACCGGGTGGTGGTAGCCGAAACAACAACAATGAAACGTTCTCTTACAAAGGTTGATAATAATAATAATAATAATCCGTTGCGCAACACGCTCGGCTACGGAGGAGGACGTTACAAAGGTTGATAAGCATAAACACAATTCTTGACTTCTCATAATTTAGCGGTTCGAGAACATTCAGAAACATTATACACAGCAAAAACAACAGAAAATTTAGGAAACCACGTATTTGGTGAAATTTCTTTCGAAATGTTACCAATTACCATTTCAAACGTACGCGTACACAATAAAATGAGGTTCACAATAATTATCCACGTTTTGAAATTCAAAATGAACAGAGCAACGATGTCAAAATGGTTATATTAAAAAAAAGTAAAATTAGCTAAGTCCAGAGATTTAGTAACTTCACGTTCAGTTTTAATATTTACTTTCATTAAGTTCAAAACTTCTTCTTTTACATTCTAGATTATTTTATAAGTGAACGTGACCTAACACAAAATAGCAAAACAATGTTTAACATGCAACAGTTATTGTTCATTGTTGAAGCTCGTTACAGTAGCTATGAAACTACTACATCCAAAAACTGACGACCAGACACGTATAAGAATTATATTGTACTAAAGCTCGGACATCGGATTTCCATTCAAAAGTGGAGAGATAATAAGTATAAGTCTTTGAATTTTATTATTTTCAATCGCTTTTCTGTAATTTCTGGCTAATAGCAACGATGCGAATTTAGTGATGATGTGATTAAATTAAAGAAAGGACAGTTGCAAGGACACCCATGCCCAGATCGAGATTAGAACATGGAAACTCCTGTGCAAAGATCGAAAGTCGGCCACTTAACACACTCGGTCACCGAACCGCCGTGTTTATGTTATTAATGCTACATTATTTGGCATATTTTACTTCGCTTTTCTGCCACTTTTGGCTACTCGCGAAGATGATGATGATGGGACAGTCACAAAGAATAACCATTCCCAGGCCGGCATTCGAGCCAGGGACACTTATTAATGTTATATATGTTTAAAGGCGTTTGTCTGTAAAATAGACAAACTCTGTGGCCAACAGGTCTTTTAGAGGGCCAAAGGCTGCCAACCAGATTTCAGTTAGATGGCGCCAAGTGAACTCGTAGAATTCCATCGCCGCTGCTGCATACAGCTTGATAGGTTAGATTGCAGAATGAATGCTAGTTATTCAATTTATCTGCTATTTTATGTACTAGTTATATGGTGTGTGTTATATTTTGTGCTAACAAAATATAAAACAGGACTTTCCTGAAGTAACTTGGATTCTTGCTGTAACACGATTATGCTTTGTTTCCATATTACACACATTATAGTTGCTAACAAAGGCAGTTTTTTTAAAAAAAATTAAAAGCACTTGAAACGTTATGTTTCCACCTTATATCTCATGGATTCTTGTTATTTGGATGACAAGAAAAACTGTACGATCTCTCCCGATAAGTTTTTTCCCTACAGTTTGGTAGGAGACCTCGTGGAAGTTCCACCTAGGACAATGGGTCTGCCTCTGCGTTGGTGGCCCTATACTAGGTGTGATAGTACTACATGAGGTTTTCCGAGCTAGTACGAGTTCGTCTGTTCTTGAATATTGCTGGGTTGGGAAGGTCCTATGTTTGCTCAGCATTCACTGTTGTTATGCTGGGGTGAACTTGGACAGCTTGCCACAGTAAAATTACAGTAACAACAGTAATCCCTGAGATTTTCCATGTCACTTCAGGCAAATGTAGGTGTGTAATGAAGTTAGTCTTGATAACCAAGTATATAGTAGATATATAATGTAAGACCACTAACGGTTCTTCCTTTTGGGTCTGCGAAGTAATTCCCTTTGTGCAATTTTTATTACCTTAGATTTAGGCATGTCAGTATTTGCAGACTCAAAAGGAAAAATGGTGTATTATAAGAGATCGCTGTGGACATGTAAGGGAGATCTTGTTATACACAGACGTAATCGACATTTATATCGAGTGTGTTGCATGCGATATATCAAGTCGATTGCAGTTGGTTCTCCGGTGCAACGCTGTGAGGTACAAATGGCCTTGCGTCCCTCTTCCAACTGAAAAAAGAGGCCCTCACAGATGGTAGACACGTTGACGACGGTGTGAGGCTTTGAACTGACATCTACCTGTACCAACGTTAGTTGGCCTCATCTTTTCAGGACATTGCGAGACATAGATTGCCCACGAGCCATATCAGATGAAAAGCACATCAGACGTCTAACTTCACGGCCTCAAAATCAAAATCAACAACGCGAGGATCCATTCTAGCTCCAGAATTGTGGAATATACACTTCGAGCCATCTCTCAAAATATTAGGAAATATTTCGGAGATCAAAAGCACAATAGACTCTGAAGATCACGTAATAATTGTTATGGAACGTAATTCAAGAACAGAGTTCGAAAGAAAGTCTAGTATTGTTATAAACTCTCTCGATGACTTGTGTGATACGGCGAAATTGACGATTGCCACACAGAAGGCCCAATTCATCATCATAAAGGGAAAGCTGAATGCTAATAAACACCCACAGATAAAACTCAGAGAAAAATCTTAGAAGAGTAAAGGAAGCTAAATATCTAGGTGTGAAATTACGAGAAATGCAAGAATGACATGGATTACGTAGCATCAAAAGCTGAGCCTGTATTAAATAAATTGGAAGCAATAGGTTCGAACGTATTCAGACTCCCTATGTCGCTTACAAACCTATACATATTCATAATCTACAACGCGATAGTTTCTTTCGACGAACCAATCTGAGAATACTACCTAAAATATACAACATATGTAACAAAAATAACAACATCACAAATGAAAACCAAATAACCAAACAGAGAACCGCCATATAATGGTGCAAGGAAGGCCAAGAAGAGAGAATTTACAAGATAATTGGCAGATATGTCTCTACCATTGCAGAATTAACTCCCATATCATCCAGGAGTGGAAGGAAGCCTCCACGTACCACTTCTTCCCATGCATGGCTGACGTCTCCCGACGAACGGACCCTTCACTTATGCGGTAAATGGTCGATTAGATTCACAGTTTCCAAATTCCTCAGCACACAAAATAACTTTATGTTTAAGTGCTGCATCATATGAGTGATGCTTCTGTCTATCCATTTTAATGTCCGTTTGATGTGCACTTTGCAAAAGCTGGCTCACTGACCACCTATGTACAGAAACACCAGCATAAGAACAAATCACAGAGCTCACTACTAAAAATAGACTGACTCTTTGTTGTGAAATGTTGATTGATTTAACAACAACAAATTTAAAGGAAACAAAATTTCGTTAACGGTGATTCCCCCCCCCCCCCCAATAGTTGTACTTCGGTAAAACATTGATGAGAAAACTTGATTACTGAAATCTACAAAACCTTTATTCTACATTACACTAATACCATGATATATTTACCTACAGGGTTAGAATTCAGGAGCCAGCCCCTTTTTCTCAGGAGCACTGGCGTACGCAGGATCTTTTCGGGAGGGGCTTGAATTGTAACGGTGGGAGTGCTTTCTTGGGGGGGGGGGTTGTATACACAATACGAGATTTCATATTTTTAGAATTTTTCTCTCTCAAAATGAAAAGAGGGTATTTTAAAGAGGTTTTGCATTTGCCACTCTGTTTTCCCCCGGGTTCTTCACTGCTTTTATTTGCAAATGTTGATTTATTCAAAATTTCGGATGGGGCTGTAGCCCCTTCAGCCGCCTCTGCGTACGCCAGTGTTCAGGAGCCAGCTATTTTTTTTTACTTGCAAATATGGTCTAAGAAAGCCATGAATCCAAGTAAGATAAAGCTATACATTTTGAAATATGATCTTAACACATTTAATGTATTAATTGGATTGGATAAAAAGTAATTAATTCTTGTGCCGGGGTGGCCTTCCTCAAGAAGGCTCAACTGGTAACAACATGAAAAACTATGCAATACATTCTAATATCTGGCCGACTTTACCATATCGCCACAGATTTTAAAATTCGGCTAACAACAGTGAAAAAAATATAATGGTATGTTACACGTGATACAGAAAACACACAAACATTAAAAAATACATACTGTGCTCGTTATTTTTTTAAAAAGAAAAAGGTAATGGAAATTTCCATAAGCAAACTAGAAATATTTTGAAAAATAAAAAAAAACTTTTTTTTAGCACTGAATTTGAAAATTCAGGCAGCAGGTGAAAATTTTCAGGCTTCCTGTATTTTTCTACTCCTGTTTATGCATGCATACTCTCATGAATACGCCATCGAATCCAAGGTTCACCTAAATTTTCAAGATGACATACCCGAGAAAAATGTGCGCCTGGAATTCGAAGAAATGCGGTATTTAAATGTCATACCTTTACTGACTTATGTCTGAAGATTTTGTATCTATGCACTTTGAGATGTAAATTTTAAAGATAGGATAGGGACTTGCATTCTGATCTCGCCCAGGCCGCACAATATGGATAACAGGATCCCTCAAAAGAGCTAATGCGTAGAGCATAGTTGCCTCCTGCTAAAAGAACCATCTATTGTTCATATAAAACAGTGCAATTGGAGGTTCGTTGAGGTACCCGACTCTGAAATTCGCCCCTCCGAACAGTAATTTCTGGATCGGCCACTGGGGCATTGCCCCTCAACCTTGGCCGGAAACCAATTATAGGGGGGGACATCGAACTAAAGAAAAGCAAGGCCAGAAGAATATAATAATTGCAGGACAAAATGATACTCAAGATTGAATTAGTTTTCATATATTCCTTGCATTTTTCTTCCAGACGGCCAAGAGCACCTGCAGGGGGGCACAGAATGGCCTTCCTGCCCCCCTCGATTTCAAATTTTATGCAAATAAAAATAAGTTTCCTAAAATTTTCTTGATGATCTAGATGAAAAAGTTGAAAAAGAGAGAAGGCCATGGCGTCCCGTGAAATTATCTGTGCCCTAGTAAATCAATACTGTTTTCAGTTTGCAAAAATTGAATCTAAAATTTTTCTTGCTCGCTTCGATCGCAATTTCATTATTTTCTGTAATGCATTCCCAATTACTAGAGAGGGAAGTAAGAACAAATATGTACCTCAGACTGTTGCTGCTGAACAGTTTTGTTTTAAAAGTATGAACAATTGTTTTGAGAAAAAGGAACACACACATACTATTCGTATCCTTTTTGCTGTTGGTTTGTTATGATAGTGATGAAAATATAGTTATGAGGGTGTCCAAAAGAAATGTATATACACGTTAACAGGAATATCAAAATCAAGTGTCCATTGTATTTTGAAGCACTGGCATTGTAAGGGTTACATTCCAAGCAGAGTTCATGCTCTCAATGCAGATGATCCGGACCGGAGAGTGCAGTTTTGTAAGTGTACATGGCAAAAATATGCCGAACAGATGTATTGGATTAAGAGATTCAAAAGAATACCGTCCGCGTTCACCAGCCGCACGAACTATGCACGGATAGCCCCACGAACCATTCACGGATAGCCCCACGAACCATTTCCGGTAAGGTTAGGTTAGGCAAACTTAGTTAAAATTTTGTTCGTAAAACAATGCGATACAGCTTTTTTAAAAAATTCTCAACTTACATCAGCTTTTTTCACGATTTCAAGACGTGACCTCCGGATTTTAACAACAGATTCGTGATTAGAAGGCCAAATTTAGTTAGTATACCAAATATTAACGAAATTGGAGATATTCTCTATATTCTGCATTTGCTCCAAAATTCGGAATTCAACAATCGGAATTTGGACCCAAAAAAGTATCGAGAACACTTAGTACACTTGCACTTATTTCGCGCGAGAATTGAGAAATTGCTAATCAGTTTGTACGTAGGCCTACTCAATCAAAAATGTTATTTTCGCGAAAAATAGCTATGACTCTAGCGTTGTACAAGTTAGATTTTGAGTTAACACCTTGCTGAAGTCGAAACATTCAATACGATTTTATGCTTTTGCGGCGAGTATAATAGAACGTTGCACTAATCGTAGAACAGTTAACCGTACCTTGAAACCATGTCGAGAAAGCACGTCTTATACAGCATTTCACTCACTGGAAAAGTGATATTTCTTCCTAATCAGGAGATCGAACAAACGCCTGCTGCTCAAGAGAATCCAACAGTTGCCCGAGCTGACAGCCTGGTGCATGTGCAGGTTACTTACGCGTCACAGAACTTGTTTTGCCGAAAACGGTGTGTTCTCGCCACTAGCGTTGCCAACCTCCCGATAAGATAAAGTGCTGTTTAATCTGTGAAACTATGCTAAATGTTAGGATCTATAATGATGATCATAATAATAATAATGAATTTACTACTATTGATAATTAGTATTTTATTGTTATATACGTATATTCTCGGATGATTGTAATTTTAAGCTATGCATCTACAGGGTGATTCTTATAGAACCGGCTGATGAATTTGCTAATAATGCTCACAATTACGACATAGTAATCCATGGGCTGTGCTGAGTCGAATAGTGTGCAGATGATCTGACAGGTGGCAGCACTTATGTTGCAAGATTAAACCTTACTATTCTATGATTAAAGGACACATAGTGGTTCGCGCACAAGCATTTGCAGTGTCCAGGCTTGATTGGTTGATTGAGTTGGTGTTGTATGCACAGTAAGGCTAATAAGGCTAATTGGGACTGAACCTACAGTTTAAAATGGGGATCCGAACCCGGGACCCCATCGGGAAGGCTCAACAGTATCCAGGCATCAGGCCCCCAACCACTCTACCAGCGCGGATTTTTTTCTTGTTGGATTTACTGAAGGACAGGGTGTACGCAAACAAACCGCGTACGTTACAAGCTTTAAAGGACAACATTTCGGTTGAAATCAGGAACATCCCTGGAGAAACACTGTGGTGAGTCAGGGAATATGCAAACGTGGGTGGAGGCAGGGCCGGATTAACCTATGGGCAACTGGGGCAATTGCCCCGGGGCTCCCACCAAAAGGAAGCTGTGAAGGGCCTCCACCAAAAAACATATTTTAACCAGCTGGCTATGCTTGTAAAAAATTACACAAGAAGTTGTATTTAAAAAAATTAAAAAAAACCTCAATATTGTCGTATGTCTACACTCTTCTGGATCCAAGTGTAGCACTGTTTGTAGATATCTGAAGCTCAGTATAATTTATACCATGGATTGATTTGGCTGTGGTGTGAAAATAAGGCACACTTATTCAAACAATCAATTCTCAAATACGATTACTTGATAATAAAGAATCCTACGAGGTACATCATTTTTTTTATTTAATAACATCGTATTAGAACTGTGAGTTTTGTAGGGGGGAAAATGTGGAGATACTAGCGCTCTCTATCGGTGCATCAGTGAACTACGGGACACCTAACTTTAAGAAGCGCTTTTGTGTTTTCTGTTTCCGTCTGAACCCCCTTAGTTTTTACTGTATATTTTAGTTACGGCGTTCACTCTTCATAATATACTACAGACATTTAGACGCAGAATTTTACTGCTGCTATAGCGCTACAATTTTCGTCCTGTAACTTTATTTTACTGCGCTATTCTCCCTGCAAACCTATCTGCGATATGTTAGATTGTGAATGACTACTGATTCTAAAATCAGGTCTACCATTTCAACTGCTGAAAATTGGTGGTTAACATATTGAGCTAATAAAGCTCCTCGTAAAAAATAATAAAAGAAATGGGGGGCCCACACAAAAAAAATTGCCCAGGGGCCTCCACAAACCTTGATACAGCCCTGGGTGGATCAGTGCCTACTTCAAAACGGCGGACACTTTCAACACATGCTATGATCACAATGAACAATGAACGGCTCACTATCCAAGGTACGTCATGTATAAATTACGTTAATATCTGCATGCTATATTTCATATTACAGATAATTTTGTTCGGCCGGTTCTATAAGAATCACCCTGTACTTTCCGAGATGAGTTCGGCATTGGACTAGAGAAAATTTGAGATGATTCGTCGACTACAAAGCTGGACATTTGCTTCATTTGTGGCCCACAACTTTCTACCAATTTCTTGCATGGAATATTCCTCGCAACCGTTAAATAAATTGAGGATAAGAGAAAAAAAGATGAAGATGTTGTTGGAAGAGCATGGCCCTAGAAGGGAAATAAGATCTCCATAAAATTTTATTTTTAAATCATTAAGTTATCGCAATTGAAGCGAATTTCTCCCTCCCAGAGAAGCAAGTCTGCAAATTATGCTAGATTTTCCCATTATGCCATAAACAGGGTCAGTAGCGGCGATTGGGAGGAGGGCAGTTGCCCCATCCCCTTTCTCCACTTTTGATCCCGTACTATGCTAAACCTTATGAACCAATGGAGAGAAAGCTGTCCTTGCCCCCTAGTTTTGGCACCTTGCCCCCCCCCCACCCAGGTTTGGAACCAGTGACGTGCGGTGACGTCGACATTTGGGGTAGCAGTCAGTGGCGTGCTCAAGGGGGGGGTTGGTGTGGGTCACACCCCTCCTCCCTTTAGGGCCAGTATTCCTACAAAAAAGAAGAATGTCAATAACAGGAAAAGATTGCAAAATTATGAATGAGTACTAGAAAAAAGTACACGTAACCCCCACCCACATTCGAAAAAAAAACAACTATTTGATTTGACTCTAAGCCAGAGATCCTGGGTTCGAATCTCGTATTGGCCATTTGTGTTCTTTGTGTGTGTTCCTTCATCTATTTTGTTGTACCAAAGGTGGCGGAAAAGCGAAGTAAAATAAACCAAATTGAGCAATCAATCAATGATTTGATTTCATTTTTGTTCCTTAGCGTCGCTTTTTTGTCACATTTGGTTAATTGTGAAGATGATACGATGAAACTGATGAAGGGACGAGCACAGGGAACGCCCATGCCCGGGTCGGGATTCGAACCGGAACTCCTGGTGTCGTAGCGCGCTGTGATAACCACTCCCCCAAGCTTGGTTGATTTGGTGACAGGTAACAAAACACAACACACTTTTTTGTAGTTTCTTCAATGATATTCATTTGACTTTTTGAGTTCTGAGGTACATTTTTCATTCCAAATTATTTCATTATTCACTGCAACACATAGGACAAGAATGCGCACTCATCACGGGTTCGAATCCTGGTCTGGGTTGTTCATATGAGGTCCCTTCACCAATTTCATCATATCATCACTCAATCCTCATTTTCGCGAAAACCAAATGTGGCAGAAAAGCGAAGTAAAATAAACCAAACCAACAACAATATGAACACGCGTTCTCTTGCCCAAATAAATACATCCGTATTTATGACTGTTAGAGACAAAGAGTAGTATATTTAAATAAAACACTACTAAAACGAGAGTGAGAGAGAGCCTGAGCACATATTTGTAATTTAATCATTATATATTCCATATTTGAAAAAGAAAAAAAGAAAGAAAGCATAACGTTATTGTCTGCACATAACACGTTCCCATTTCATAAATAATAAAACTACATCCTATATTATACATACACACATATTGTACAACGTGTAAATGGTTGTGTAAATACAGAGAACATAAGTACTGCAGAAAATTTTACCCTGTGTTCTTTAGAGGATTTACAAAAAAATTATGAGAAACCAATCCCCTATCTGTCCTATAGGAGATAGACTGGGGGACCTGAAAGCCTGGGCTTTCAACCATTGCAGCGGGGGGCGAGGGGACAAGGGTGGTAGAGGTAGAAATCTTCCTTTTCCTTGGGCCGGCCGTTTCTACCTGGAAACTGGTCTGGCGGAAGAAGAACGAGCTAGGGTATCCAGCCAGCTTTGCCCGCGGAGAACACCGATGGACGAGAAGCGCGTGGAAAAGAAGGTGTTGCATATGAGCTGTGGCGGCTTTAACAAGACAATGAATATTGTGATTTGAATATAATTCGAGATGTGAGATTGATTGATCTATCTCTGCTAGACTAGCTACTCCTCAGTGCACGTCACTGTTTGGAACCCAATCGCCGCCACTGCAAGGATGATAGGTGCCAACGAAGCTCAAATTGTACTAGCATCACTATACTAGGGTTGGCATCGCTGCTCGCCATATAATGTGGGCTAGATGGCGCTTATGCAATGTTCAGGCTGCCATCTGGGGGTTATAAGACTAACATTTGAAGATCAAGAAGCAACGCAAAAAGATGTGGGGTCTCGGTCATTACACGGAAGATACACACCATCGTGTTCTGACGTCAATGAGGAAAACATCATTTTTAGATTAGGCTTTGAATTTGAATTTAAAATTTTGGGTGCGTCAGCACTTAGGGTATTTTGAACTCGTCACGTTATACGGGGTCCAGCCCCTTACCATAACTAAAATAACATAACTGTAATGTCGTGTAACTAAAATATTCTGATTCCGGTTAAAAGCTGAGGCTGCAAAGGGGCACTCAGCACACATAAGGACAAAAAAACAGGACAACACACAGAATTATACTGGCCATAGGGCCAGACACCAGAGCCTCGTTAGTCTGCAAATTGCAGTCGAGGATGTACGTACTACGTCGAAGTGAGGTTGTTGACAATTGGGTATTCTACGTGGAGGAAATTAGGCTTGTTACGTTTAGTTCTATTAGCATAAATACACTGTAATTTTTCGGGGCCTCACCGGGGCTTATATTATTTACGCTAGAGAACTAAACGTAACAAGCCTAACCTAATAACGAAGGCATTAAACACTGACGTCAGAACACAATGGTGTCAATCTTCTTCTGTGTGATGAGTGAGATCGAAAAAGTCAGGGTGCGGAAGGCTAATAAAGAGGAATGGGACGACTATTTGTGTAAAAGTAAAAAAAAAAAAGTAAAGTGGTCCCCTGTGCTTTGCACCATGCCATGAAGGCGTATAGGGGTGTGCAGTTAGGGCCCCACACGTCCTTGATCACTGCCGAAGGTGGGGATGATGTGAGCAGCACCACGCCCCTGTCCGCCTGTACTCCCCAGAGTTTCCTCCAGGTACCCAATTTATATACGATGCTGGGTGGGCGCCGGAGCCGCTCGAACAGGTGGGAAAAAATCCCGGTTCTCCCCCTCCGGGGATTGAACCCGGGTCTGCCATGGTAGTCAGACGCCCTAACGACTTTTTTTTTTAAAGAAATACTTCCTACAGGGAGGTATCCCCCACCATTCACACTTTTTCTCACTTTTACACTTTTCAATTATTACAGTTTCTCACAAAGTTAACTGATATTGGACCTATTCCTTGAGTATCGACATCGAAAATGTATGAGGAAATTGCCTCCACAATATCCACTCTCAGTTAACACTCTTTATGTTCAATGCAAGAGGAAAATGTGTACAGTATGTAACATTCTTATTCGTACACACGGATTTTCAAAGAAAATGCTTTAATATCTGAAAGGAAATACACTCTTTTGAAATTGTTTCTTTACAATTCAATAACTAATATAATTAGGAACATAAAATCTTACCCAAATTCTGTATAACCAATGGCAATAATAAATTAAAAGAAACTGAAAGAGAAACATGACATTTTTTGTACAACTTTTCTATTCGTACACTTAATAACATAAAAGAAAAAAGTATATTCAGAGCAAATTAACTGACAGTTCTAACACTTTAATGAGTATCCTTTCGATTTAATTACTGCTTGACACCTGTTCTTCATAGAATAAACCAGTTTCCAACATGTTTCAGAGCTTAGTTTCTTCCACTAGGCTTGCACAACAGTTTTCAACTCTTGTTTGGACTTGACGCCTGCTTTATGGACTCGCCTCTTCAAAATTGTCCATAAATGCTCAATGGGATTTAAGTCTGGACTTTGAGCTGGTGTTTGTAGTAGTTTGGGCACATTCCATATTAGCCAATTCATGTTAACTCGCGCCTTATGCTTACTGTCATTGTCTTGTTGGAATCTATAGACAGGCGGCATGTCCATTTTTTTGAGCACCCTGCTTTACATTGTTCTTCAATATGTCAAAATAGACATATTCATCCATGATACCATCAATAAACTGGATGGTATTAACACCTTTGGACGACATACAGCCCCAAATCATTAATAACCCACCACCGTGTTTAACTATTGGAACTGTGTTAATGTGATCATTGTCTTTATTTGATTTTCTCCAGACCCTATTTATCCCATCTGACCCGTATATATTAATCTTGGACTCGTCTGACCATATGACACTATCTCAAAATCACTGGTCGTTGTGGATGTGCTCTTTCGCGAATGAAAGTCTATCCCTGCGATTCACCTTATTTACATACGGCCTCTTTCGTGGTATTCTGCCATGATATCCATGTTTCCACAGGGCACATCGGACAGTTTGATCGGACATCATCTTGCCAGCAACATTTTCTACTAACGGTCGTAACTGAGGAAAACTTAGTCGGGAGTTTTCTCGCACTCTTTTTAAGATAAAGCTTTCATCACGTTTATTCAACCGTCTCTCTTCTGGTTTTCTCAGTACATTCTGTGTTGAACCTCCCTCTCTAAATTTGTTTACTATGTATTGAACTGTGGAGTGTGATATATTGACTGTTAGCCCAATTTTTCTTAACGAATAGCCTCGAAGGGCCAAATTTATAATAACATCCTTCAGATCGGAACTACGTTCCTTCACCTTGCCCATTTCGAACACGCTGATAGATTGACGATAGGCCTACAAAAATACCTACGCCAGCATTCCGCTTGACGGTGAGCGCGCGTGCATGTTCAAACTTGTTACGAAGTTGCAAACTGTACGAAATCGTCCGAATAGCGGTGGCGCTGTATGCGAGGAAGATTGAAACTTTTGCCTGTACGAATAATAATGTTGCATGAAACAGCGTGTTTTTCTCTTTTCACACAAATTATATGCTCTGTTTATACATTTTGAACATACACTTTTATTGACATTTTTTGGTGAAACCTTCATTAACATTAATTTCCAGGTACATATGAAAATGATTATATTTAATAGTAGATATGACATTTTTTCCTCCGAAATTCTATGTGTACGAATAACATTCTCATTTTTTTCTGGCGCCATGACTGCATTCTATGATGACTGCTAATGAACTAACAAAATAGATGAATCAGCTAACACTGTATATTACCTAGGGATTGAAATTGACTTCGTAGCGTGTTACACTGGCCATTTCGCCACGGAGGCTGGCTCTGGGATAAAAACAAAATAAAAGGTTTCCTTCGATGACGGACATTTTGGAAGATATACCTTGAATATACACAGGGAATATAAAATAATTGAAGCCAAGAAGATACTGCTAACGCTGTACAAAAGAACACAGGTTTTCATTATCGCACAACAATCGAGCAAAGTTTCGTTCTGACGTCACCAAAAAATTTATTGTTACGCTAAATGCCTAGGTTGTTAAGTTATGCTAGCTAGGTTTAGTTCTCTTAGCATAAATAATACAACTTCAGTGTATTTAATATAACCAAACCTAACAGATCTAACTTAACAACGTAAGCATTTCACATCTGACGTCAGAACGCAAGGTTACTCAAATGTTGTGCGATAAGGAAGACCCACCAAAAAACACTCGGCGTGAGCGATTACATTGCAATTGCACGTTGCGGAGGAAAGTTACAGTAGAATAAAAATAGGTAAGAACTTATGTGTATATCTTTGTTTCCGTGTAACTATTCACCAGTTACATTAAAGTAATATGATTGCTTTTACCGGAATTTTCTAGAAACTGTAACAAAATCAAATCTCATCCAACTCTATTTTACAGAACGTACCTTATTTGTAATTGTAACCGGTCTTTCTGGACATTTTATGTCGATTTACAAAGTAAAAGAAAAGCCCGCATATTAAAACAGTAAAATTTCTACTGAAAAAACATATCTATAGATACAGCTAGTTCACCATGCGGATATTTAGAGGCTACCATATTTTCAAGGCATGAAATCGGAATGAGTTTCGGCAAAAACAAAAAACTCAGAGGGGTGCCAACCCCTCCACCCCCTTATACCGAATTATTTACTGAAATTATTTCGGTCAGCCAAAGTTTGTGTAACAATATAATGCAGACATCTTTAACCAATATATGTTTCTTTTAGGTATTGTTTACAATATAGACTTTACTTGTATATTGTATGTTACTTTGACATTGATTTTAGTAACACATTACAAAAATAATGATAACTTGTGACATTGCAAAGTCATTCTTAACCCATTTCTGCTGATCCATAACTTCAGAACCCGTTATGTGGTCTGTACCTGAAGTTTTACTCTCTTTTAAGCAGTTGTTCAAAGATACTACCCAGACATTGTCGACCAATAACCAGATAAAGGTAAAGTGCTCCCCTGTGCTTAGCACCACACCATGAAGGCGTATAGGGGGTGTGGGGGTAACGCCCCCCACTTTCTCGATCCGGTCGTGAGTGGGGGTGATGTGATCAGCATCATGCCCCTGACTGCCTTTACCCCCCCCCCCCCCAGGGTTTCCCCCAGGTACTCATGTGATTCGATGCTGGGTGGCCGCCAGGACCGCTTCTAACGTTAGAAAAGTTCCCGGATTTGAACCGGTCGGGGATCGAACCCGGGACTTTTAGCATGGTAGTCAGATGGGTTACCAACTGAGCCACCACGACCATCCACTAACCGAGATGCCAACAATAATCAAAAGGTGCATGACATTCAAAACCTTTCATTGCAGTTGAAATTAAAATACTAAAGAAAGAATAGCATGGCTCACTTTCTTGTTTACTAACATAAAGCATACAAAAGTGCTCAGGCTCACTGTCATTGCAAGTGTATTGAACCTTATTCTTAACAGTTTGTGTGCTTGACTAACCTTGTATTAATGCGAACAGCACGTCACCCCTTCCAAACAGATTCTAATGGCATAAGAGGTGGTGTTTCTTTTCAACCCCATCGCCGCTATCACATGCAGGTGTACATAATAACCATAACTAAAAATCAATAAGTGAATCAAACTAAATGACCCCTCCCTCATTTTTCTGTGAAGAGATATACAATTGGTAGCTAAACTATAAAATGTTGTCTCCCCCAAAAAAATCCCATGACACAGACATGTCATGAATCCCCCTTCGCCCCTGTGGGCACCCCTGCATACCAGGTAATTGGTCCATCACTACTTGCAAACATTTTCTTTTGCACCTTACATGTTTTTGAGAAATTGTATTTAACTTCGTGTCCGACATCAAGAATGTGTGAGACCCTAACTTCATATCCCCCTATATGTGCCGACATGGCATGGGGAACTTTACCTTACCTAATTCGTGACTGTTTTTCACTTCTTGAACTGGAAGAAGAAAGTGAATGAAAATGGTGATGGGAGTATTTACCTGGTAATTTTTATGCACACGCTACACATACACACAGCGATGGTTTTGAGGCTATAAAGGTTTAATACATTGAATAATAGTATAATCCTCAGCCAGTAGCGTACCCATCATCATCTAAAATGACAGGTTTATGTATACTTCTTTAGTGGTAGCCCTCTTTGACGTTCTAGGAATACGGGGACAAAAAAACATGGTACTAAATAGGGGGCGGGGCCTAGGGGTTATGAGAAATAATTTGAAAAATAGTTTGTGCAAGCAACCGCACTTCCCAGCAAGCTGTCATTCTGGTTTACAATCACCTAGTACAGAGTACTGTCTGATTTTTAACCTTGAGTAAGGCGTGAATGTATTAATTTGTCCCATCATCACAACCAAAGAACATGTAACAGAAATGAAAATAGAATTTACTTTGAGAATGTGTGATCAGGTAGAAGATGAGATGTTGGTTTGGTATTGTGTTTGTTTCAATCATTATAACAGTTCCGAATGCATTAATGTTTTTTCGCAAGCCTTAAGTGAGTACTAAAGAGTGTTTTGGAATACTAGAAATGATTGTGGAAGAAAGGTCGAAGCTTGGAGAAATTAATTTACACAAACACTTTAGTAAGTATTATTTACCAGAGAAATTGTAATTTGAAAGCTTATGCAAGCATCCACGATTTCCTATGAGTAGCCGTTGTTGGTTTACGGTAATCTTGGAGATACAGTTCTGACAGATTTTCATACGAAGCTAAAAGGGGGTGTCACGCTTGAGACCTGATGTTACATGATCAGGCGTTGGAATCATTTAGGGACATTATTTTAATACTAAGAGCCCTAAATTTGACCCACCTAACCTAACAAGGGATGTTTTGTTAATGCTCAGAACCCTAAACCTGACCTGCCTAACTTAACAATGAAAACATTTATGTGCATAATACCTTTTCTCACCCCACACACGTGAAGTAGATGTCAGCAGTAATCTCTATCCAAGATGACAGTAAACAAATGGCTGCTTGCAAAAAGATTCACATAGGAGTATGCAAGAGGGGAAAAATTGTTCTCCGGAAAACATGCTGCAAGTAATCACCAAGACACTGAAGTATGCGTTAACAGACATAAAAAACTGTCTCTCTACCGTGATTAGTTTTGAATTAAACAATCAGAACTTGAGCCCAGCTCTTATTTGTATTGTTTAAATTTCCTTGTCATGAAGGAACAAAAATATCATACCTTACTCATGAAAGTTGTAATAATATTTGATGCTTTTTAAGTGCAAAATTTACATAAAATGAACTAGTTAATTATATAAGCTCTATTCATTTTTTAGGTTAGCAGAATGGCAGCCCAGTTCTTTAACAGAGTAGGACAAATAGGTCTCGGTGTTGCAATAGTGGGTGGTGTTGTAAATTCAGCTTTATATAATGGTAAGATCCATTCATTGTATGTAAGTAATTAAAGATAGCACCATGTAGTAATAGAGTGCAAGCGAATGTTTTAAAGAAAATAGAAGTTTTTTGGAAGCCAGAAATGTACATTCACATAGTTCTTCATATTTTGGGAAATGAGAGATGTGTTAGTAAATAAATACAGAGAAACTTACATACTCACTTTTCCACAAAGCTGTTTTTCGTTGTAGATGTTCTAGATGCTGTAGATGTAGATCTGTACTTAGTACATATAGGGTGACCCAAAAAAGGTAACCGAAATGTAGAATCATTGTATTATGCATTCGGTTACCTTTTTTGGGCCACCCTGTATAATATTATTGTGGCAATGCCCACCAAAATTAATAGAACATCAAATAACAGCTTTGCGGAAAAGTTGGTATGTAAGTTTCTCTGTATTTACAGTTCTGTTTTTTTGTCGTCGTTTTTTAAGGAAATGTTTACTTCATGTCACTACTTGCTTAATTGTAACTGAAATAACTTTTATGTTCTTCATAATGCGAGACATTGATGATTTTATTAATTTTAACTTCATTTAGTGGGTTGTTGTGTTGTAGTGTTCTTATACAAATGTGTTAATACGTGAATTGCGCTGAAGACTTGGTGTGGAAGATTTTGGTTCTTGGGTCTGGAAAAGTTGGGGAATTTTGTTGTTAAGAAATTGTAGACACCGTATTGAGTACTGCTTCACATGCCTTAAAACTCATAATCAGAGACCGTATTTTTAAGTGAATTCCTTTTTTTATTTTTCAACACAAATTATGGAATAACTAAGAAGAGTGTTGATAATTATCTTCTGCCAACAAGATTACATGGTTTTGATTTCTCTTTTTTCCCCCTTTTAAAAACATTTTCCTTTCTAGTCCCTTTATTGGCTAATTTTTCATCCTACATTCCCTTTTTTCCCTTGTTTAAAAACAAGATATCAAATATTTTCTACGACTGTATTTTCCCTAAACAAAACATTCAACAATCTATTTTGGTGCAGATTTGAGGAAACAAAGAACAAGCACCTTCTACCTTACCTTCCCTCCATGAATGTGGGGGAGCACATTGCAGCGATTTTTGCAACAAAGCAGTAACAAATGCATTGTAAGCGGTTCGCCTGTTGAATTGAAACTGTACTACTCAGCTAGATTTTTTTAGACTTTTATTGTAAACTTTTTTAGAATAGTTTTAACTTTAATATTACTGTGTGATAGTGATGAACAGTATTGAGTGTCAGTGAAAGAGGGAAGTCAGGTACAGGTGGCAGCAAGATGTGAAATGCGGTAAGTTGTTTCAAGGAAGATTTCATCAAAATGGATGGTAAGATTTTTCGCTGCAGGTACAACACTTTCCTTTTGAAGTAAATAGTGCAAGAAATTTAATATATCCCATTTTATATATGAATGATATATATTGTCTTTTCATTTAAAATAATATTTTTAGTAAAATGCAAAAATAAACTAAAGTCCTTTTTCATTTCCTTTTTTATCAATAATTTCTCCCTTTTCTGTTCTTTTTCGAGTAAACTTTTTACCTTTATAAGCCTATCTCTTCTCATGATATTGATATTGGCATTGACTTGAATTATTACAGAACCTTGTGTATCAAAATAACAATGTAACAAATGTCTTGGTTCATTTCCAGTTGATGGTGGCCATCGAGCAGTAATTTTTGACAGATTTGCGGGAGTGAAAAACCAGGTCGTAGGTGAAGGAACACACTTCTTCATTCCATGGGTGCAGAGGCCAATTACGTTTGACATCCGCTCCCGGCCTAGGAATGTTCCCGTTGTCACAGGCAGTAAAGGTATGTGTAAGGGTGTGTTAAGAAAATTAACGTTTTCTGTTCTAACTTTATTGGGTTAATTCCATTATTATGCGATAATGTGGATATTTTATCCCATAAAACATTTGTGTTGCCATGGAGCAGAATGTGGAAGAATTCAGTGTGTTCAATGTACAGACCGAGAGCAATGCGACTTTATATTGGTTGTTGGAGTGATTTGAATTTGTGTTCCTGAGAGAAATGGTGAATGGTATATTAAACTTGAAACTTCATTTTATCATTTCAGATAAGTGTCATGTGCCTGAGCTTACGTTATTAGCCAAGATGGCGCTGAACATGCACCAGCAGCAAGTTTCAGTTGCAGTGGGGAATTGCATACCAGAATGTTTAAACTAAACAACATTTGATGTAAGCAGTCATTTTATCCACTTTCCCACAGTTGACTGCAACGATGTTACGTTAAATCACGTCTCCCGATCATTCTGATATGCAATTGCCCATCCTGCAACTGTAACTTGCTGCTGTTGCATGTTGAGCACCATCTTAACTAATGATGTAAGCTCGGCCACGTGACTCATATCTGAAATGAAAAAAAAAACGTTTCTACTTAAATATACCATTCGCCGTTTCCCTCTACATTGTACAGTAACGCACTACATTTACTTGAAATGTGTAGCTATATTTCCGACTCATCTTGTATATTTATGACATACTTATATTTATGAATGTTTTCATGATTGGGAAAAGAGAGACGCGGTAGTATATAAATACGGAGAAACTAGTACTCACTTTTATCCGCGAAGCTGTTTTTTCTTTTTTTTGATTAATTTCAGTGGCCACTGCCACCATCCTCGTTGGAACTTGCTGCGCTGTTCCAACGAGCAGCAAGTTCCAACGAGGATGGTGGCAGTGGCCACTGAAATTAATCAAAAAAAAGAAAAAACAGCTTCGCGGATAAAAGTGAGTACTAGTTTCTCCGTATTTATGAATGTTTGTTCGTAATTTTGAAGCTGCATATGGTTGACTTGTTACAGTAACCAAACTAAATTGCACAGTTATTTGATTTCTTCTCTCGTGTCTGTGAGCCTTGCAACTACAGCTGTAGTGTTTTCCCTTTGGTGCAAGTAGTCTCGGGTTCGATCCCTGGTAGGAGCTACAATATTTCGATGTTGATCTAGCATTATAAAGACAATTGGGGGCTATTTGAAAGCAATATTAACAGAGTTCGATCTTGAAGGCCAGAAAATACCAGGATGAGACTTGACACACTGGTCTGCTTGGCAAATAACAGCCCTGGCTGTTGGCCCCTGAGAGTTCATATCTTTGTTTTTAACCTTTACTATGCATGAGCATAAGTATTTGAAAATATGTACAAGGCAGATTGCAATTAAACCGATGACTCATAGGTGCCATTACTGAGAACTGTCAATAATGTGTGTTTTTCATTTATAAAACAATTTTATGTGAGATAGTGTGATGTAGTCTTAATTATGCAAATTCTATTTTCAGATTTGCAAAACGTAAACATTACATTACGTATTTTGTTTCGACCTATACCTGATCAGTTGCCAAGGATCTACACAATTCTAGGTGTTGACTATGATGAAAGGGTATTACCCTCTATCACCACTGAGGTTTTGAAAGCAGTTGTTGTAAGTAGTCACTTAAAGTTAGCTCTATGTTAAGAATTTTCTGAGTTACCAACCATACATTACAGTATGTTTTTTTTTATGTGATACAAGCTTCTCTCAATAAATTGTCTTTCTGCATACCATGTGTGGAAGGATGATGCTAAACTGTCAAAATATGTGACCATCATCCATCCACTTCAATCAGTTAACCATAGCAATATAGAACAATTATATAAAATACACAAATCACAAATAATGTACGTTTACAGTGACTTGTTAAAGATTTAATATATACTTGATTCAGATAGTTGTTTGCATGCATTTTTATTGTTTCATACACTGTGTCGGAGTCTGAGCATATTGGACAAATCTGGTCATGATATGGACATCCCTTCTTGAGTGTCTCTTCCGTCAGATTACATGGAATCACCATTTCATTCTCATCACTGCAGTTTGCAGACCTCCATGGTGGAGTGGTTAGCACAGCACATTGTGTTGCTAGGGGTCCTGGGTTAAAATCCCAGCCTGGTAATGACTGTTCTTTGTGAGTGTCCCTTCATCACATCATCACTCATTCTCTTTGTTGTGATTAGTAAAAAGTAGCAGAAAAGCATCTTAACGAATGAGAAATTATGAAGAAAATCTCACTTAACTGTTTTAGAATGAGTGCTGCTGAATGCAAAATTTGGTGGATTAATTTCAGAATATTGAATTTTATAGCACTAAAATATTGTTAAAACGTGAAGGTTTTATAAGTATGTGATACATATAAAACCGGTATAATAAATATCTCTGGGAATTCCATGCGTAGATGGTGTGGTGCAGAAAGCCATCTAACAGGAGCATGGAATTTTAGTGTTAATTTATACATACTAGCCTACACCATTCATTTGGAAATATTGAGAAAAAATATTCATTCCATTTTTGTCCGTGTTGCCACCTCTTTTATAATTATAAAATTATGTACCCGCACAGTATAAAAAAAACTAATTTTCTACAATGTAGTTTATACAATTGCAGGTAATTTTAACATTATAAACTCTCTCTATGTTTATTTAATTGTGAATTAATTAAATGTTACTCTTGTTTTATGTGATGTATTAATAATTTAACATTATTCCTTAGGCTCAGTTTGATGCGGGAGAATTGATCACCCAGAGAGAAATTGTGTCGCAGAAGGTCAGTGAAGATCTTACAGAGAGAGCTTCACAGTTTGGAGTCATTTTGGATGACATATCCATTGTGAGTTTTCTGTTTTGGCTCATTGCCATATTATTCTTTAACTATGCCATATTATTCTTTAACTAAGAAAATATCAGTTGAAGATGATGATTACAATATACTGAAGGACATTGCATCCAGCAACAGGTTCTGGCAGATGTATAATTTCATGTATAAATATTAATATATAATGTATAACGCCGGCTTTAGACGATAGCATTTCCTTTAACAACTTTGCTAGCATAAATGCTATGTAAATGCTTCCAAAAATATTATAGCAGATTGTATTTTACACGGAAGCATTTCATGTAACTTTTCAGTTAGCTTTTGCGATTACAATGTATAACATATACAGCATGAAAGGCACACAGAGTTACACCATCTATGCTGAGTACATGGTGTTTACATTTGAAACAACTAAAATATTCTTCCATATGTGTGCAGTAAACATTGTAAAATACGAGGTGGTTTTTGCTTGTTGAGGTATAATTTGTTTAATAATGGAAAGATTGAAACAATGAACATACATATAGTTTGCCTTATTATAACACCATTAAGCCTTGTTTCCATGATTATGAAAAACTAAATATGCTGACCAAGGCAGTAATTTATTTTATTAAAAACATAAACTAAAACGTAACGTTTCAACCTTCTAGCAAGGTCTTCATCAGACTCTGTATCAAGTACAAAAGTAACAAGATACACAAAAAGGGCATTATATATACACAAACATTATTCCCTCCAGAGCTTGTAATAGAACAAGAAGACAAATTAAGCTACCTAGAAATATTGATGCAAAGGAAGAGAGGACAAGAAATTGAAACCACTTGGCATCAGAAGAAGTGTGCAGCAGGGGTATTCTGCCACAAAAGAAGTGATGTAAGTGAGGTGACAAAAATAAATTTTATAAAGAATATGGAGGACAGAATCAAGAAAATATGCATGAAAGAATGTGAAAAAGAAGGCAAAATAAATAGCCTATGGAAACAGCTGGAAAAGAATGGCTATGAGAAGCAGGATAGACTGGACATAAACAGAAGAAGTAAGAAAACGGGCAGGGGAGAATTGGAAGAGAAAGAAAAAGAGGAGAGAGGGTTTGGAATAAAGAGTATGGGGAAGACCACAGAAAAGATATGCAAAGTGCTTAGGAAAGCGGGAATTAAAACTTACAGGAAGGGAGGGAGAAGCATCTTAGGAATAGCGAAGAATGCAAGCAAGAAAAAGGAGAACAGAGAAGAGGAAGAGGAAGGGATTATCTACAAAGTGAAATGTAAAGAATGTCAGAGTGTGTACATAGGAGAAACGAAAAAAAATGCTGAAAGACAGGTTGAAACAACATATGGATGATGTACGACTTAAGAGAGAGAGAAATGCAATATTTAAACACACGAGAGAAACAGGACATGACATAGAGTGGGATGAGGCTAAGCAGATAGGAAGGGAGAAGAGAATGCTAGTGAGAAAATGGAAGGAAGCCAAGGAAATAGAGAAGAAAGGTGAAGAAGACATAATGAACTGGAATGGGGGACTGAAGTTAAACAAATAATGGAAGAAGATGTTAGAAAGAGTGGAAAGGACAAGAGAGAAAGAGGAGAGGAGAAGGGAGAAAAATGAAGGAAAAAGAGCATGAGATATTCTATATGAATATCTATCTCTTCACATTCTTTATGAAAGTAATTATTTTTAGCCTTTTAGGTGAAAGTACAGTTGGAAAGTGAAAGCCACCTGCTAGAAAGTTCCTAACAACTTTCTAATAGTCTGGAGGGAGTTATGTTTGTGTATATATAATGCCCTTTTTGTGTATCTTGTTACTTTTGTACTTGATACAGAGTCTGAAGAAGACCTTGCTAGAAGTTTGAAACGTTACGTTTTAGTTTATGTTTTTAATAAAATAAATTACTGCCTTGGTCAGCATATTTGGTTTTTCATAGTTTGCCTGTAGTGTGCTCTACTCAGAGTTTCCCTTCCACACAGTTGCCATCACGTTTGATGCATTTCTGCCAGTGTTTTATTCAGCCCTCAAAACCAGTTTGGAAAAATTCCACAGAACACTCCCTGCCCCACTGTTCAGAGCTGCTTTAAGCTTCTGTAGGTCATCAAATCTCATGCCACGAAGCACAGACTTGGCTCAGACTTAAGTAGTTAAGTTCAAAGTGGGAGAAACAGAAAGTGTGGACATGACAAGGAGTGGCAGGCCATCAACGTCGTTGACCGACGACAACCGCCACAGGGATGATGAGCTCATTCGAGAGGATAGACGCATCACCATCCAGGAAATTTCTGATGCAGTGCACGTGTCCTATGGGTCAGCACATGCAATGATTGAGAGTTTGGGATACCATAAAGTCTGAGCTAAGTCTGTGCTTCGTGGCATAAGATTCGATGACCTACAGGAGGTTAAAACAGCTCTGAACAGTAGGTCAGGGAGTGTTCTGTGAAATTTTTCCAAACTGGTTTTGAGGGCTGGATAAAACGCTGGCACAAATGCATCGAACATCATGGCAACTGTGTGGAAGGTAACTCTGAGTAGAGGACACTACAGGCAAACTATATGTATGTTCATTGTTTCAATCTTTCCATTATTAAACAAATTATACCTCAACAGGCAAAACCTTTTGATACCCCCTCGTATGTATTTAAGGAGCGCCATCGTTTTATACCTAATAACGTTTTGTACAAAATGATATTCCTCTCAGTTCAATAGTTATTGGCTTTTAAAAATGTGAAGTGATACATTGTTTACATGTCAAGCAGCCTAGAGGTCGTTCCTGATTGGTTATGCTACGGAAATAGAACCGGTTCTATCCTTGAGAAATGCCATGAAATATGCCATGGCATCTGAAATGCCATAACATTTCTCACTTTACACGGTAGCTTTTTGATCATGTCATAAATGTTAAGGAAAATGCTTTAGTCTAAAGCACGCCTAATACTTTCATATTATTACATTTTAGATGTGAAAATAATAATGTCATTAGTAGGGATGGACGATATCGGAAATTTGATATCACAATATATCGGCAAGAAAATATTATCACAAACAATATGATACAATATTTTTTCCGTATCGTGATATCAGCGATGAACCAAATATCGTGATGATATATCGCCACCATGATATATATCACCAAATATCATGATGACATATCATCTAGTTGATATAGCCTGGATGATATTTTGCCCCAATCCTGTGGCCGAGTGGTTAGCACATCGCGCTGCGATGCCAAGGGTCCCAGGTTCGAATCCCGGTCGGGCTTGGTTGTTTGTGAATGTCCATTCATCAATTTCATCATTTCATCACTCATCCCCATCTTCGCAAATTAGCCAAGAGGCACAAAACGCGAAGTAAAATAAACTAAATCAATCAACGGATGATATTTTTTCAGTATCCCGATATATCATCTGGAAATCATTAGTTATGTGATGTACAGGCACAAGCATATCTTCTATGCAAATTTTTTAAAATAAATATTGGTACTGCACAATTAATAAGCATGATAAAGCATAACTTAACCCATTGACGTCATGTTTAAATACCTTCGGAGTTGACCATGAAATCGTATTTAAATTCAGTAGTACGGCAGTTTGGAGTGCAAAAATAAATTAAAATAAATTGCCTACATAAAAGTTGAAAATGTTAAGTTTTCTAAGTTTTCCAAAGGGTTGAAATGTGAGAATATATAAGCCTTATTGGCTCAGAACTGTGTAATAATGCAATATTTTTCTGAAAATTATCTCTGGTGGGATGTGTAGAAAACGAGTTTCAAGGGAATATTAGCATTGAATACCAGATTCCACAAAAAATCGAGCCTTGATCCTAGTGTCAAAATAACAGATTATATGCGTTTTGAGAGGCTAAATATGCATAAAAACTCGAAAATGACTGATAAATTTAAATTGGGGAAAATTAGAAATTTTGATGCCATATTAGCAGCTGAGGAGAGTGGTATACGATAAAGAAATGTTTTTTTTTCTTACTCCACACAAATCCATCAAGTGGCGCCAGCCACACTGGAGGAATTTCAAACACCACACATCTGGACTTCGTCTTAGAATGAATACAAGTGACATCTATGAGCTACACACCGAACTACGTGAATTTCTATCAAGCAGTGTAGCATTGCGAGCTGAGCTCGTCATATGACGCGAATGGGTTAAGCCACGTGTCATCATTTCACTAAGTATCTGTTAAACATGTCCAGTTTTGGACAACTTATTTCACTCAAGCTTTCACAACATCAAGCAAGGAGAAGACCAAAATTTCAAGGAGTAAAGATTGCCCTCTCTTCCTGATTTCTATAACAGAATCACTTTGTAAAGATCGCTTATTTGAGCACCCCAACAGCCATGTGCAAAGGAAGACATGGGCTCTTTGTCTTTCAGTTGTAAAAATTTTGTCTGCCTCTGTGTACTAGTTGGTCCTGAAATTATCCTACTAAAATGTTTCCATCCAATGAAACATTTTGTTATTCATAATGCCTTTTCTTTTTTTTCCAGACACATCTAACTTTTGGTAAAGAATTCACTCAGGCTGTAGAATTGAAACAAGTTGCACAACAAGAAGCAGAGCGGGCACGGTTCCTTGTAGAAAAGGTAGGCAACATAGTAGTTTGTAATACTGTTCCCGTTTCTTCGTTCATTAAAGATTGTAAATATACTGTATACAGTGGCACTTCTTACCTTTTTTTTTCAGGGGACTTAAAAATCAGGAAAATTTTATAACAGAAAGATTGAATCTATAATGTAAGGAAATATATAATCTGAGAAATAATATTGGGGTTCCACTGTATATGTGGGAGTTTGTATGCATGTATCTGTGCATTCCTGTAAACAGTGTAAATTTTGGAATGCCCACCAATATCAGTTAAAGATGAGCTTGATATTTCACACCATGTGGTGTTAAAATCACAGCATTATACTCGACAAAAGCCACAAGATATACATTGTGTGAGATTTTTGTAAATTTCTGATCTGCCTGGATCCTTGGAATAGAAAAAGAAGTCTTAGGTAATGAAAAATCCATGCGCTACATAGCATGAAATTTCAAAATCTCAACACCTGTGTCTAACTTGTTATTCTGACGTTTCATGTTACTATAGTAAAATCTCTGTAGGTGACGGAGTGTAACCCAGTCATGCCATCCTTCACATGTGCAATTTCTTTTCACAATGATTCCCATGGTCACTTCCTTGGCTTCCTGGATGGGAATTCCCTATTTCTTCTCTTCAGGTTCCTCCCCATTTGTCAAGATGCTGGGTGCCAGTGAATAGCCGTTTGACTTTCCTTGTTACTAAAAGGAAAAGTGTGCTGTGATGAAGGCACAAAGTTTTTGTCCATATTTGTAATGGTAGAGAGGGTACCCAAGTGCACTGACAGGCTTAAAAATGTACATAAGAAATAACATATTGATAGGTCCATCAGGAACAAGCAGGGGGGCGAGAGGGGGCAGTTGCCCTCCCCCACTTTACATCACTTTTGCCCCTGCACTCTGCTAAACCTTATCTACAAAGGGAAATATGCTGTCTTTGCCCCCCCCCCCACCCCTCTTCCAAGGTTTTGGAATCAGATTGTCGTGACTGGTTACAAGTTGTTTTTTTGCACAATGAATCTGTCTCCCCGATGGCTCAGTGGTAGCATTGTTGCCTTGTGATCAAGGGGTCCCGGGTTCGATACCCGGTGGAGGCACTAAGTAGTTCGGATCCCACTTTAAACTGTAGGTCCAGTCCAAATTAGCGTTACTGTGCATAAAGGTAAATCAATCTATCAAGCATAATGAATGCTTGCAAGAATGGTTGCAAAATGCCATAATCATGTTCATATCTTTGCATGAGGACTTGGCAAAAGGTCAGATATCATAATGACTTGGAAAACATTAAATACGTAATGTTTCCAGACTGAAGTAGGAAAGTAAGTTTTGTACTTACGACCAGTGCAAACAACATTGTTATTTATGATATCTTTTACCTACTGTGCAATATGGTCTCTCTAAGTTTACTAATGTAATTAATATTTTTTTTACAGGCTGAGCAACAGAAGAAGGCTGCCATTATCGCCGCGGAAGGTGACACTCAAGCCGCAGTACTTTTGGCAAAATCCTTTGGCGATGCAGGAGAAGGTCTTGTCGAGCTGAGAAGAATCGAGGCAGCTGAAGATATTGCGTATCAGCTCTCCAGGTCACGACAAGTTATATACCTGCCACCTGGGCAGAACATGTTGTTGAATGTGCCAACCCATCAGTAATGTGGCAAGTGAATCAACATTAACGTGCTCGTATTCACCACAGAGGTGCCTAATGCTATATACTGGGTGAGTGAAAACAATGTTTAGTTCCAGTAGTGAAAGGAGTTTCATGTATAACGATCATGGCAAGGAGTTCGTAGGAAACGAGGTCCTGTGTAGGCATGTTTCTTTGTGTCTGTGCTGCAGAATAATTCTCCACTGATCATGCTGTTATGTCTGAAGGTACACTAGTGAAATATTTTTCATAAAATTTTTATCATGATGTAATATTATTTTTCAGAAGTGCAGTAATTTTCTTTTCCCAATTTGCTGGGTATATTACCGAAGTAGTTTTATTTCAAAAGTTTTTTTTTATTAGTTGTGATTATTAATGTTGTTTTGTACAAAACAAAATTAAACTTGTTAAATACAAAAACCTGAGTGCTAGTTAATAAATAACTCATTTCTAAACTTTACTGGAGTTTTTTTTTTTTCAAGTTCCGTTCCTGTGTATAGTAGGGATGGGCCGGTATGAAATTTTGGCCGATACCGATAAACGATATTCTACCGATCCGATATGAAATTAGAAATGGTCTTTGAAGAACCTGAAAGGTTGACCTCCTTAATAAATGTGTGTTTCAAAGTGACTGCAGTGAAAAAGAAATTGCATATTTAGACATTTACTTTTTTAGAAATTAGGGCATGGAGATTATCCATAAAAATTACAACAAAATGGCAGAATTTTGCACTAAATTATCAGATATTTATCGATATATCGGATTGGTAAAATAATCGGTAATTTTACCGATACGCCGATATGCCTATATCGGCCGATACCGATAGAGTACTGATTAATCGGTCCCATCCCTAGTGTATAGTAGCATATGTATTTCTAGTAGGGCTGAATTGATGCTAATGTATCGATATAGGCCAATACTAAGGGGAGCAGTATCAGATAGAATTTAACAAGTGTTCTTAGATCCCTGGTGATGAGAGCAATGTATGATCTCGAAACTTTGAATTAACCTGGGTGGTAACCTAGCAACACCTGTCCGAATCACATTGCCAAGAAAGCTGGAATTCCTTCTTTCAGAAAGAATTGGTTGGATTTTATTTATCGACACTGGCCGGAACTTTTCTAGAATTTTGGTGTCTTACGGGTTCCACAAAAATGCTGCTAGACACTTTCTTCGACTAATTATCCTGGAAGTTATGCAAAATTTCCTAATAATTGAGGCCAATAATGTATGAGAAATGGCATTTGGTGATTGCATAACAGGTATTTTATATTCTGATTTACTTCTTGAATATCTTGAAGTAAAACACAGGTAAATTTATGTTTATAATTGAAGTATAATAATACTCGCCCACTAATAATTAATATTTTGAAAAACTTTTGTTACAATTTTTAACTATCAGTGTTGGTGGGAATCTGTAAAGAGTCTCAGCACTTGTACTGATATAGAAAATTGTAACTCACATTTATATATCACCTTGATTTAATTTTTTGTATGCATTATGAAGCTCTATGGTGGCTGGAACTATTTACTCAAGCGACAATAGGCATAAGAGATCATGCAAAAGGAATTTCACCATTCAATGTATTTCTACGGTAAGGATGTCGAATCGACCCTTCCTAATACAGATAAGTATGATACATCGTTGGAAAGGGTGTGAATCAAGGATTCCAGAAATGTAGGATTTATGCTGAGGAAAAAATTGGAAGTGGAAAAAACAAGTTTTAAGTGTGAGGAACCTACATTAAAAATGAAACAATGAGCTTAATTTGCATGAAGATGTAAGTTAAATGCCTAATTTGTTACATAAGGTTTGTTGCATTTAATAGTTTTTCTTGTATGTACGCATTGCTTGCATTGTAGAATTATTTTCCTATAGTTTACAGTTATTACAAGCATAAGAAAACAGTTTTTCGTTGTGATGTTTCAGGAGAACACACGCTCCCTTCATCAGACATTTATTTTCATTTTGACAAGATACAGTTATAACAATGGTTAGCAATTTTTTTTTCCTGAAACGTCACAACTGTTTTCTTATGCTTGTAATAACTGTAAACTACAGGAAAATAATTGTTGCATTTAGTTACCTTAGCATAAATAATACATTACAGTGTATTTATGCTAAGAGAACCAAACCTTACGGACCTAACCTAACAACGTAGGCAATCCTCGAGTGACGTCACATGCGATAAAGAAGACCTCTTATCACACAAAGATCAAACAACCTTGAACAATAACATAACCAAAAACCATATATTTCCCAAACAAATTAAAGAAAAACAATTTAAAATAACAAAAATAATTTGCAGCTATTAAAAAATAAAATGAAAATCATAAACACAGATGAAAACACGAAATAAAGAAAGTTGAATCCTAGTGGAAATTAGCATCTATATCCACGTTAAAAACCAAAGTTTGACTTGGCAATACTGTGTGTTTACAACATGAATGTGGATACAGGAAAGAAGCTATGGTAAGTAATTTTAAAAAAAATATATTATTATTGCACAGAACAGGAACATCTAATTGAAAAACGCACAGTGCCAAATTGAAGCTCAAATTAAGTACTACGAGTGAACATATATCTTTTTTACAAAGAAATGGTAAAACTCAAGGATCAATTGTGCAGTATAGCCATTACTTTTTATGCATAAAGATTTAGTTTTAAACTTAGGAATGGACCCGTGTGAAATGTTTGCCAACACTGTTCATTGCAGATGTTGAATGATGAAACTGAATTGTTCCTTTATATTATTCATTAATTGTGACGATCACTGGTTAATCATTTTGCACAATTAGAATTAGTTAATAAATAATTTGAAATATAACACGAAGGTGAAGATTAAACTTCTATGGGTCTATGTATTAGTAAAATAACTTAAGCAATATGCAGTTCACTATTACCTGTATTCCGATTTTATTACATCCATTGCTACATAATGAATATTGATTTTTGTTGCTATAGCAATGTCAGAATTCCAAATATTACCTCATTTATACAGCGTTTAGCGCAATAAATAACCTAAAACAGTTAATGTTGTACAAAGTAATTATTATACATTTTTTTAAATGTTAATAGAAAGTGGCTTGTATAATATTTATTTATTTATTTATTAATTTGAAAAGTCCTGAATACAGAAAAATCCATTTTACATCAGGATATCAACCGGAAAAGAAATAAACAAAATAAAAGATGGACACATACACACACATATACACATATAACAAGAGTAATAACAACTAGGGCAAAAATAATAATATTTACTCTTCAGCTGCTTTATGCACGCCGCTCTGTAAGTCTGCTTTGATAAATGGAAGCCCGGAGCGTCATTTAATGAGTTGTAAATGGTTTGTAGCCTGTAGAGAAGTGATCTTTGTTCTAAAGATAGCCTTGAAGATTTAATGTAAAAGAAGTTGTTGCATTTACTGTTGGGACGTGGGATTCTGATATTAAGAAGTGGCAAGAGTTCACTGGTGAAAAGTTGTCCATTAATGATTCTGTAGAGTAGGGTTAAATCTGAGAGTTGACGGCGAAGAGAAAGGTCATGAATTTGTAGAGTGGATAGAATTTCTTGTTTGGAGAAGTTTGCAAGGGCTGGGCATCTGTGTTTGACTATTCTGGCGAAGAAACTTACTACTTTGTTTGTTTTCTTTAAATTGCTTTCACATGCCATTGACCAAATACAGGAGCCATATTCAAGAATAGGAACAACACACATTGTAAAGTAGGTTTTGAGGGCAGAAACGTGTGTTACGTCTGTAAATCTGTAAATTAGTCCAAGTGTTTTCATCGGTTTCGAAGTTATGTAGTCTATGTGATGGTTGAAAGTCAGTTTGCTATCAAAAATGACACCAAGATCCTTGTGCTGTCGTACGAACGGAATAACCTGGTTGCATAACTTGTAGGATGGCACTGTGTTATTGGATTTTAGGGTAAACCTCATGACAACAGATTTATCCGGATTTAATTTGAGATTCCAGTCTTGACACCAGCGTTCAATGTGTTTGAGATTGTCTTGGATATAGCATGTGTCCTGAAGTGAGGTAATGTTTCGGAATAATTTGCAGTCATCAGCATACAATAATACTGAACATTCGGAAGAAATATATTCGTGAATGTCATCCATGAAGAGAGAGAAACACAGGGGCCCCAGAGAACTTCCTTGGGGCACACCGGAAACTACAGGGAGCCACGACGAAGAGCAACCAGATACGATAACCTTTTGCCTTCTATTGTGCAAGTAAGATGAAAGTAGTTTAAGAAGAACTCCGTGAATATTGAATCTATTCGATAATTTGTGGATGAGTTGCGTGTGAGAAATAGAGTCAAAGGCTTTGGAAAAGTCTAAGTATACGACATCCATGTCTTGCTTGGCATTCAGGCAGTTAACTGCTTTGGTAAGCAAGCAAGCAAGGTTTGTGTCACAGGAACCATGAGGGAGAAAACCGTGTTGAGTGGGAGAGAGAAACGGAGAAACATGTGCAAGGATACGATTAGAAATGATTTTTTCAGCTAGCAGTGCAAGTGCAGGAAGTAAGGAAATCGGCCGATAGGAAATGACATGAGTTTTGTTTCCGTGTTTGAGGATAGGGACTATATTTGCTTGCTTCCATGTACAAGGAAACACACCTTCGGAAAAGCATTTATTAAAGATTGTGCTTATTGGTTTGGATAAGATATGGGCTAAATGTTTCAGAAATATCGCAGGAATATCATTAGGAGTGGTAGCTTTGGAACTTGAAACAGATTTTAATAATTCTTGAACTTCATTGCAGTTAGTTGAGATTTGAAAGAGTGTGTAAGGAATAATGGACCTGACTTCCGGTAGTGTGGTAGCAGCGTTCTTTGTAAAGTTACTATGGAAGTACGAGTTAAAAAGTGATGATCGCTCATCCTTTGTAGCAGACTTACCGTTCCAGGAGACTTGAGGGGGAATACGGTCATGTTGCCAGCGTGAGTTAATTAGCGTCCAGAATGTTTTAGGATTTTTAGCAGCACTTTCTGTTACACTTTGAATATAATTATTATAGTCCCTTTGAATTACGTTTTTGCTATACTTCCTTAAGTAAGTAAAAGTGTTAAGTGAATGAACGTTCGGAATTTGTTTCCACAGGATCCACGCATTCTTTTTGTTCTTCAGCATAAGCTTAGTCTCTTCAGTATACCACACAGGGAATCGGGATGTTCTTGTTTTCCTTAGGGGCACGTGATCTTTAATTACAGCCTGCACACAGTCCACGAGGAAATCCACTGCTTCTTCCGCGGGGAGGAGGTCCATCATTGTCCAAGGAATGAGGCTGGTGAAAAGGGAAAGTTCCTCCCAGTTGACTCTTTTCCAGCTGTAGACAGGTCTAGAGGAGGGGGAGGGCCTGGGGGCTTTTCCAGGGACTTGGATTTTGGCATGCACGGGGGTGTGGTCCGAGGCGATGAATTGCTCACCGGGAGTGGCCTTGACCTTTGTGTGCGAGGAATTAATAATTTCAGTAAACATAATTATATTGTGCTGATCCACAGGACCGTCACATAATGTATTAACCAAGTGACAGCAATACATTTTACCTTGAAACCGAGTATTTTGACATTTCCTTTACAAGATGACCAGGAAATTTGAATAGTGCTGGAAGAAAATAAAAAAACGCTGACTTTTTGGAAAATAACAGAATTTTTCCCATTTGTGGCCAAACCTTTTCAGTTCCAGTCTCATTTTTGATCTTAAAAGTTCTTATGCCATAGCAATAATCTTAAACAGTGTATCAGCCAAAAAAGATATATTGTGACCACTGCTTCGAGTTTTCTATTCCCATCACCCCCCCCCCCCCACACACACACACCTTTCAGGTATATATTTGTGTGTGCGTAAAGGTTAGTTCTTAACTGTCGAAACACCAAATACAGAAACATGAATCAGAATAGAAGAAAGGGGACAAACTTGTTAGCTATCAGGGCAGATATCCTGAAATCCAAGAATCTGTTTTTGTGGGAATCTTTGAGCATCGGCTGATATCGGCTCAGCCCTATTGTTGTATCAGTGTGGGGGGAGAGGGGTAATATAGGTTATGGAAAATAAAAATCTTGCATAATAATAGCATTTCATTTATTAATATTAAAATATTGTAACTATGACTTCTTCATTTTCTTCAACATTGCCTTCATGAAGAAAGGAGTATAATCAGGATTGAATCCTTCCATTTCAACTTCACTAGAATCCAGACCATTTGTAGTTTTAAATGTCAGTGCAATTAAAATTCCCATTATGGCAAGAATTATCTGAAAAAGTAAAATAACGTATAATTTAGATCATTGCTTCTGAATATAGTTGACGCTTATTACCAGTTTTATTTCATGTAGTTGAGTATGAAGATTAACAAACTTTTTTCATAAATGAAAGATCTTATTGCAAACCTTTGCAACCTTTAAAGGCCAGCCAAGATGTATATGTTGCAGGACCACCCTACCATAATATTTCTAGTCAAAACAACTCTAATTCTTTTCTTTTTCACTTATATACATATGAATGTATGGCATACTTGAATTACAGCACAATATGATTATTGTATGTATGTATTTTTTTTAATCTATTTGCAATTTCAAAGCAAATTGTTTCCAAAAGTTCACTATGTTTGGGAGGAAGTCGTGGACAGGAAGAGAATTTTGACATCATAGCAGTTAGAAGAAAGGGGTAAATGAAATTTAGCACATTGCATGGTCACCATAATAGGCCCCTCCCCCCAAATCATTGATATGTACCCACAATAAAGATATTCAAAAACTTGTTTGATAATTCGTGCCATGTATTTCCAAAAATCAGTTCTAGTATGAGGACTATGTGAGATAGGTGCTTCAATTTAAGTACCACAAAAGAAAACATTCAAGAAAATATTGCTCTGGTTGGAATTCTGTGAAAAACATATTTAACAAATATCGAAGTTATTTTTATTCTCTCGTCTACTTAAAGCTCGACTGGACCTTTGGCCAGCGCCAGGGCAGACGTTTTCATATTTTCCTCCCCATTCGAAAAACCACTGAGATATTCCAAAATCTAAAAAAATTGCATGAGCGTAGAATTCATTGTAGAGCATTGACGTGAATTTTTGTGTGGTTTGCTTTCGCTGTCATCTAGATATCAATACTTTCATGATTACATCATAAGTCTGTTAAACTATTGACAATATCTAGATAACAGTGAAAGCAAACCACACGAAAATTCATACCAATGCTCTACAATGAATTCTAAGGTGATGTATTTTTTAAAATTTTGGAATATCACAGTGGTTTTTTGAAAGGAGAGGAAAATTTGAAAAATCTGCCCTGGCAGTGGCCAAAGGTCCAGCCAAGCCCTAACATGTGACAATAAAAAATATTTGTACTTGTAGAACATTATATATACACACCCCCTCTCATACACAAGTAATGTTTACATGTGAAGTGCAAGTATCTCGTACTGCTAGACTAGAAATAATTGTTGACACCAATGCCGATTTTTGTGTGTATTGTGTAACTCAGCTTTAATTTTATCAGTCAGCCATCGATTTGATTTTCAGCATAACTTTGCTCAATTGTAGGATCACGACGTATGACATTTTAGAATTTTTGTTTACTTTGGTTTATTCCAAGTGGCATAGTATTGCATCGAAGAAGAACTTTTGTGTACAATCTAAGTTTATTTTTCCAACTACTTGATAGGACGATATTTCAAAATTTCATTTCTCACAAGAGCCCAATTCTCTCCCCTTTCAAAGCACATTTAAGGGATTCTCGATCTTGGCTATTTTGAAGGTGATGTCATCAGCACAAGGTTGCCCCCAGGTACCCATTGATTTGAGGCTGGGTGGGCCCTGGAGCCACTTTATTATTATTAGTATTATTATTATTATTAAAGTAGGGTTACAATTAAGCTTACAATTTTCTTTACATTGATTCTGAACTACAAAAACAGCTTTTTGCCCTACATGAATTAATATACAGTTATGCTAATTATTTATAAGTATACATAAAATGGAATATTATAAATTTATATAATTGAAAAATATAAGAAATAGAATAAAATAAACATTTTTGCAGCTACTTTATACGAAGGAGGCAATGAGGTAGATGAGACACAGTGTCAGTATTCATAGATTAATGTCCTAATCTCTTGTTTAAATTTGGCCAAATTTCTCTCCTTTCTGCAATTTACAGACAGTTGATTCCACGCTTTACTTGCCAGAGATGACAGGGATTTTGATCCGTATCTTACCTTGTTACATTTTGGTACTCGGATACTGTTGGTGTTGTTGGATCACAGATTGGGATAATGTATGTTACTCGATATCATTACTTTGTCCTTTAATAAGTGGTGGTGCGTGTTAATTGCCTGGTGAATTTTTAGTAGAAATGCATATTTTCGTCTGGATTCCAGCATGGGTAATTGGAGCTCTTCTCTGCTTGCTCGTGAGGTCGTGTGGGGGATAAGTCTGGAATAATTCAGACCTTTGATCACTCACCCTGGGAATCGAACCTAGGTCTCCCACATGGCAGTCAGATGCTCTACCAACTAGAGCACTGTGGCTCGCTCGTATGTCAACAAGATATGTTTCAATTTTTTATCAGTATCACAAAAAGTTGATGTAAAAACTTACGCAACATTATTGTGTACATGTTAAATAGCCATAATTACTAAACCTACAATAATGAAAAAGTATTTAAATGTCACAATTTCCTATCATTTTACTTGGTAGTATATAGTCTACTATGAAGGATAATAACAAGAAAAGTTGATGTCATGTGCGCTGCAATGAAAGGAGTCCAGTGATAATTTTATTAATGTTAACTTTTAGTGATCCAAAAGTGTTCACTTTAGTAAATGTCAATTTTGTGAGTGCACCAAGATGGTACAAGATTAAATGTCGAATAGTTTCTGTGAGTGAAAAATCTGTTGCTGAACTGAACTAAAATTAATGATGAAACAAACACAATGATACGTGCCTTATCCACAGTTCAAACCTAAAACCTCTGGCTTAGTAGCATGTTATGATTATCATTCCATCATGCAGATCGGCCTGGACATGAACCCAGAATTATTGACAGCCTAGACATGCTTACTCACCCAGGCAACCCTTTTTCATTACAATCTTAGTACAAATAAAATGAAACATTTCAAGGGGTTTAAACTTCTATGGACGACCACAACAAAAGAACCTTTGGCCAAAATCCGTTGCGCACCTTCCCATTCATATGTTCAACTCGGACCAAAAGGAAGCATGCTCCATTCTGCCCTTACCCTCCATGTAGGAGTACGGAGTCACGGGTCTTCTGCAGATTCTTTTCCAGTTCCACTATAGATATTCACCACATATCTTAATGAATTAAATATCAATTTTCTTGTAATACATTAGCAAAAACAAAAATAACTTTCCTCTATACTCTTACCATTAGGCACTTCATTTCTGTTCCTTCTTCCTAACACACGCTGGAGGGAATATGTGCACGCTAGAGGACAGACAAACATTGGCTTTATATATACATCTGAAAGAGAGCATTAGCATTTTTGAAGTCCCTTTGCATATGAAAAGAAGACAGGCAGGTGAATTCCAATGGTGAAATGCAGACTACATGTTTCTTGTTTGTTCACATTCATGTTGATGACCTACTTTGCTGCAGTCTTCAGCACCGAAAGTTAAATCACCTGTGAGAGTGTTTCATCAGTCAGGTTATGTTTTTGTTTACGTCGGTAGCAGCTCTTGGGTTGGATCGGTTGGATCTCTGCGTTGCACTTTCTTCAACGTCAAATCTCAGCAATGGGTGGCAACAGTCTAAGTGAATTGAATTGTTTTAAGTCCACTTTATGCACAAATAGGCTCATTGGGACTGAACCAACAGTTTAATGTGGGATCTAAACCACTGTGCAATGTGTCTTCACAGGTACCTAACTTGGGATCCCTTGATTACAAAGGGATGGCGTTACCACTATGCCATCAGGGAGGCCAACAGCCTATTTAACTTAAAATGCATGTGAAGAGATGGGGGAAATTATCACTACCTAGGGGGAAAGGTCATATTTCCTCCACAAAATTCCTGGTACTTTTGACACAGTTTTTCACAGAAGAGACATTAAAAGATGGAGAAATATGTACCAATGACAAAAAGAAATGAGTTGTCTCTACTACAGTCATGAAATTCTCAGTACATTATCACTTTCAGTTATAAAATATGTATTGTACAGGGTGCCTGAAAAATCACGTAACAAAGGACTTTGAACTACGTGGAAATTTTTCAGCGAAAAATGCACGCTCGACCAAGACTTGAACCCAGGTCTCTGGCATACCGTGCCATTGCTCTACCACTGAGCTACCGAGTTGGCCTGGCCTCGCCTGATTTTTTGCTGTCGCTGTTTTACCTGTGTGGAATTGCCAGTGCTACAGCAACGGGATCTGTTGCGAGGCCAGAGACCTGGGTTCAAGTCTTGGTCGAGCCTGCATTTTTCACTGTAAAATGTCTACGTAGTAACTTTGTACAAAAATAAATAGAGACATGAACCATGAACAGGGTATTAACCATGTCTATGTGGATATTTTTTAAACATTAAGCAGGAATACACACACACACACAAAGACTAACTTAACTTTAACAGGTAATTTTTGTACGATAAATTTCAACTCTTCTTTTATCTGCAAACTGAGTGAATAGCATAGCCAGATCTCTAGTGCACCTAGCAGTGCCCTCTGACACAACCAATATTGCCAGCGAATCTTTTATCAATTCAATAAATGACCACTGAGACCATTGATCCACATCGAAAATTATTGCCAGGAACTCCATGTCCGTCTTTTATCCATGTTTATTTTTACTTCTTCATACAAAAGTTTTTTACATCTTACTAACTTTCCTTCCATACTGAATGTTCGGAGCGAATTTACAATACCGCACCCCTCCCCGATTTTTGTAATATTTCGCATACTCACTAATTGAGGCCTCCTAATCACGAATTTGAAGTTAAAATTTGGGGGTCACGTGTAGAAATTGAAAAATAAGCTAAATTGAGTGGTCCGCGATCGGAACAGAAACCCTGGATTTCTCCACGAAAACAATGTTTATTGCAATATTTTATGTTTTAGAATGAAATTAATATATTCCTGATATTACTATGACCCCAAATTTTTACTATGCTTCCCTAACCTAACCTTACCGTGACTGTTTTGGGGCAATCCGTGAATGGTTTGTGGGGCTACCCGTGCATATTTCTACAACCCCAAATTTTAACTATGTTTGCCTAACCTAACCTTACCTTACCGAGAATGGTTCGTGGGGCTATCCGTGAATAGTTTGTGGGCCAATTGCGATCACGGACCGATAAAAAATGTTAGTTTCATAGCACTGTAACTGCAAAATTTCCTCACTGAAGACTGCATTTTCATAACCTGCAATTGAATGCTCGATGCACTGTTGCCAAACTTACTCTAATCAAACAGTCCGCATTCCACATGCTCTTCTCCCTCGTGATTGTCACTGTCATGCTCTCCAAGTATGAAAGCAACAGTGTGGCAACGCTGTAGACAGCGTAACTGATTGTGAACGTCAATTGTTCATATCAACAAACATGGTTCCCATGGTTGTATACGGAGAATGCTTGCGAAAATTGTGAAGCTTATTTTACAACTTCTACACATCACCCCCAGATGTTAACCTCAGATAATTAATCTGGAATACGTATTTCGTGAGTATAAGAACTAGGATAGAAATTACGGAAGGGTCCGGTATTGTAAATTCTTACCGAATGTTCATGTAGAGAATCATTTTCTTGGTTAATGTTTGAAAAATATCCACATAGACAAAGTTAATACCCAGCGTAAGGTTCGTTTGTACAAATGTTACATACATTCAGTCACATGACGTTTTTGACACCTAACAAGGCAGAACTCCAAGTTAACCATTAAATTGTGGTGAAATGCAGTTTGTGACCACAATACTTCTAAGTTACCTACTACTTCATTTTTCCCTGTTCAGCATATCTCTAGCTATTGTCGTGGTTACTCAGCCCTTTGAATTTAACAACAAAGGTATTATCCTGACTAGACAAAGATGGTAACACTATTAAGCCTTCTTTGCATGGCAGAAAAAATACTCCATATGCTGACCAAGACAAAATAAAAGCGTACATAACGTGGAGACATCATAAAGAAGACCACAAAAGAACAGCATTAAAAATGTATTTATTACATAAAGATATTTTTGTATCACATGTTAGCTTTAAAAAACAGGTTTGACAAGCATCATCTCACTATGGCAAATGCGTGTCCATATCCTGTTCCTATTAAAAGTGCTTCAGTTTGCATTATAATATTTGTTGGTATTTGTACATCTACCTCCGTGCCAATACCACAGTTCCCATGTTCATTCCATCCCCAGCTGTACACTTCACCTGAGTCTGTGAAAGAAAAATACACAAAGAATTATGTCTTGTTCAGGTAATAGATTGATTAGCAGACACTGAAAGCAGGAAAAAGAAGCACTTGCAAGTCACTTGTTCAGATAATACCGGGTGGGCCATAAGTCAGTTGTCACTAGCAATCGTTAGACTTTGTTTTGCCTAGCATAGTGGAAGTCAGTTGTGAACTTTACTAGTGCGTATTACCCAATATAAGAATGCTGGGTAATACGCACTAGTTAAGTTCACAACTGACTTCCACTACGCTTGGCAAAACAAAGTCTAACGATTGGTAGTGACAACTGACTTATGGCCCACCCTGTAGATTGATTTGCAGACTGAAAGCAGAAAAAAGAAGCACAGTGCCAGAAACCAATGAAACGTAATGGCGCAACTACATATGTCCTGGACATACTCCCTTACAAATCTTCCAGAAGGTGAGGTCTGCCCTCATAAGAGTCATCCTCCAGATGTTGAACATCTGTGCAAAGTGTCTGGGTATTCCAGGAAAAATAAACGTAGAATTTTGTTTTCAATGTGTCCATCTGCCATCATGCCTGTGGCTTGTGACAACAGTACACTTGATATACTCACAAAGAATATCCATGCCCAAGCTGAGATTTGAACCTGGGACCACTGGTGTCATAGCATGCCAGTGTTCAGGTAAAAACTGAACATGTAGCTGGTAAAAGAGTTGGCAGCACCGCTAGCCTAATGTGGTTCAGTGTCCTCCAATGAAGATTTTCTTTGTTGCTTTCAGCTATACTTAGTATATCTCATTTACAAAGTTTGCTCTCCAGACGGCGAACATCTCTGGTTCTTGATTACAAAATTTCCAATTTGGGCGACACCCTGCTGTACCTGAAGCTACAAAAACATAAATCACCAGTGATTCACAGTGATGTCAGAGAGGAAGTTGTGTTGCTAAGGGTAGTGTTTGCATGAGTAAATTTAATTACACCACCATGACAATAATAAAAGAGATGGAGTTTTCTAAAATGATCGAAAGATCTTTCAGAGATTTTTGGAACACTCCTTCAGGTACATAAAATCATTTTTTCTGAGGTACATTATGAATACACTTTAGAACACCATAATCCAATTTTTATTTCGGTGTTCACAAGGAAAATCTAAGGCCTCAAGAACTGGTGTAAAACAGATATGGCTTGCATATCTTCACTATATATAAAAGTCAAAATGCAGATGAGCACATACTAACCTAACAAAGAGAGGTTAAATTCTGCACCAACGGATATGTTCCTCACTTGCTCCAATTCTTCCAGCAACTGTGGCTTCCACGACTTTTCTCTTGAATATTCTTCACAGCCAAGTTGACCGTAAGTGTTTCTTCCCCAGTTGAATAGCCTTCCTGAATCTGCCAAAGGAAAGAAAGTATATAGTAGGGATGCGACAGATTAATCCATACTCTTATCAGTATCAGCCAATATACGCATATCATCATCATCATCCTTTGCAGTTTCCTGCCTCTGGCTGGGTCAGCTGTCAATTTGCAAATATTTATTCTGTAAGACTAAGGTTGCTATTTGCCTGGTGGAATAGTATAATTTGTCCTGGTGTCCCGAAAAGTTTCTTTGGATTAGGGCTGAGCCAATACGAATGTATCATTGCATGTTGTATGTAAAATCGTTGCAACAGAGCATTGTTTGGTGGGTTAATTTATTCATCACCCCTTGTCATAAATACATGTCTACAAAACAAACACACACACACATATATGTAATAACTAGAGCCCGGAAGTTCAGGCATTTATTTTCGTTAAAATAGGCAGGCAAAAAGGCATTTATAATGTGGTAAATAGGCACTAAAAATGAAAAAAAGGCAAAATAAACTGAAAAAAGGCACATTTAGAAGTCGCTTACTTTTATCTATAATTTCTGGCAAAATGTTAAAATCTAAATTGGGAAGAGCATTTCAATTTTCTCCGTCTTGATTGCACGTAGCTACAAGGTGCTTTTTAAGTTCTCAACATTCATTGATAGTCGTCTGTCAGAGAGAATGTTTTTCATAATAGAAAATGATCTTTCTACTTCGACAGAAGTTATTGCAGCATGCATAAAAGAAGCTAATGTAGCTGGAGTCATTTTGGTAACAGCATTTTCACCTTTTAGAATATCACAAATTGTTTTCAATTGTTTCAAGTCCTCAAAGAGCATCGATCACCTCACTGATTTTTTGAAGGTTGTTAGCATAATATATAGCTGCTGATATCCAGGTTCCCTATCTCGTCAAGACTGGTTGCTGAGGCAAACTAAGCTCAATCGCAACTTCCTGAAATTTTCGGGTTCGAGAGGGAGATTTCAGAAATATTTTCTTTGTGTTCGAAATCAACCTGTCCACTTCAGCAGTCAATCATGCACAAGAAATGTTAACCGAAAGGCAATATCCTGACTCAGCATGAAATACTTTTTTCTCACACTTTTCTCCTTCAGCAATGTTGAAACATGCGTGAGTTCAATATTACTTAAATAAGGCGAAAATTATTCACATAATAAACGGAAGAAAAATAAATGCCAACAACGTTTTTTGGGAGAACAATAATTTATATACACATTTTTTTTTAAAAAAATGTCAAATTTCATTGAAAAAGGCAAAAAAAGGCATTATAATTAAAAATAGGCTGTGGGGTCCCAAATAGGCAAAATAGGCAAAATGAAAAGGATTCCAAAACATTCGAAACAACATAAGAAACGTATATCCGGAAAAATTTTATCAATATATGCAGTAAATAAAAAGAGGCATTTTGCCATACTTACGGGCTCTAGTAATAACGGTAAATATGTGATATCGCCCGAACGGATTTCTTCAAATTTACAGGAGAAACTACTTACTGAAAACAGTTTCTGTAGCATTGTCGAAGTTCTTCGAGGTATTTTCTTTCGCGGAAACTGAAAACTTCACCATAGAATGATGCAGAACAAGAAATAATCACTTTTTATGTAAGGAACTTGCATTTTCTGTAAAGTGACAACATTATGCCGTTGTTTCCATTATCTACCTGCAGATGGCGCGAGCGTCGAAAGTCACGCGGTCTTGTCATTGTTTCCAAATGTGCCTTTTTATACAAGAATTTTTTTCTTTTTTTTTTTAACTATGCTTACCTAACCTAACCTTGCCGGAAATGGTTTTTGGGGCTATCAGTCAATGGTTCGTGGAACTATATTGTCTGTTACCATGCCATATTGTCTGTTACCCAAGTGGAACAAGGAAGACAAATAATTACTCATAATATAAAAAGTTTACACTATTTTATGGAAAAAGGCATAACTTCACCTTAAAGAATCTTCTGCAATGCAGAATATGTAAGTATCAATGCTAAAATTAACGAAATAAATGAGTGAGAGGTGTTCGGGCGATATCGCATAATTACTATAATAACTAGCCTTTGTTATTTTAAATTGGAATTATACAAGAATCGGTATCGGCATTGGTATTGGTTCAAAGTTGCCAACCCTCTCGGGTGACGAGTGGGTGCCTACCTTTCCTTTTTCATGTCACCCCCTTCCCCCGAGGCAATGAGACCAACCGCAATCCACCCAGCAAGGAACCGAAGGGGAGAGAAAGAGAAAGCGTTCTTCTCTTCTCCTTTTGGGGGGGCAGGTGGGGGCAAGGAGGGGCAGAGAAAGGGAAAAAGAGACACCCCTGGCACCGTGGGAGGGGTATGGGGGGGCAAGGACAGGGTGAAGTGGGGGAGGAGGAATCGGGGGGCCCTGGAAATCGATTTCTCTTCTTCCCTCTCCCTCTTTCAACTACTTCTTCTTACCAGAGGAGGAGGAAAGACGTCTCTCTCTCTCTCTCGGAACATTTGTTCTTGCTGGGGGCTGCCCCCTGACCCTTCTTTCTTTCCTTTTTGGGGAAAAGGAGGGGGAGAATTTAGGGGTCTTGATTTATCCCCTCCCCTGCAGGTTTGAGGTGTTTTCACCCCCTTCTGCCCATCCTGGGTTCAAGGGTGTCTCTCTCTCTGGTCCAGACCCCCCCCCCTTCTATCTGCCCCTTCCCACTGCAGGAGGGGTGAGACCACTCTGCCTCGGGGGCTGGCAATCTCCCTCTCTCTCCTGAATTTGTACCTTCCCTTTTCTTATTGTCACTTCTTCTTCACTCTCAGGGATTTCCCTTCTCTCTCCAAGAAAGAAAAAGGGGAAGTGATCGGCGGCAGGGGTCTTTTGACAAAGAAAAGTCGAAGAAAGAGAGTGAAACAGGATCATCTTTTAACTTTCCTGAAAACTGCCCCAGAAAGGGAAAGAGAAGGTGCCAGGGGTGGGGAGAGGATAGAAGATCCTTCTTTCTCTTCCCCTCTCTCTCTTTCATTTTTTTCTCCTCCTCTCTCTCTCTTGGATGACCACCGGGGTAGGGTAGATCTACCCTTCCTCTTCCATGAGAGAGAGAGAGAGAGAGAGAGAGCGAGAGCGAGAGAGAGAGGTGTATCAGCTCAGACCTAATTAAGACTGTGCTATCATGAACACTTTTCTTTTAAATGTTTCGATGTAATTTTAAAATGCTCTCATTTTATGAAACAATCTAACTATAAGTTGCAATGCTCCCTCTCAATAATGTAAGAGTTATCGAGTTACAAAAATTTGCTTCGATTTCATGATGGCACCACTCAATGCACTTGCCAAAAACAACTAGTAATAATGCTACTTCTATTTCCTCATGATTGCAATGCTGAATTTCACTTAAACTTATCTTCCATTGTACAGTAAGCTGCTTACTGTAAGCAGTCAGCCTATCCGTTCAGTCCGCAGTGTTGAAATAATGTTTTGGCATTGTGAGATAGCAGCTTACTTCATTGTGGTATGATAAGGAAGTGTAAGTTCAATGAGACTTCAAAGTGAATTTCCGTTTATTAAGAAGTGTACGGACTATGATGATGAGGCCATCCATAATAATGATAATGGTGAATTCACGTAATAAATACCCGCAAGCAAATTACTAACTTTTTCCGCAAAACTTATTTGTAGAGGTTCTATTATTTTCGGTGTCCGCTGCCACCATCCACTTTCGAAACTAACAGGCTTCCAGTCAGCAGCATCGTGGATTTTCACTTATGAAATATAACAACCCTATGTACGACTAATGTATAACTTTTACAGAGGAAATAACATGTACCTGTCAGAATCATGTTATGAGTCCAACCAGCAGAAAGAGTGGTGATTCCTGAAATGGCATGCTCCTCTTTCAATATCTTGTGTGGTTTGTGGATGACCGGGTGTTGAACAGGATCCAAGCCAAGTTGTCCATGTTTATTGTCTCCCCATACATAGAGATCTTCCGATTCAGAAACAGCCAATGTGTGATGCTGACCACAAGCTACCAGTTTAATTTTTGGCAATCCTGGAACTAAGAACACAAATTAATCAACAAAGAATGCTTCAAGTGATTAGTAAAAGAAATCTAAATTGTAGCACTTATTTGAACATGTAAATAAGCTTCAAGACAAATCAAAAATATTCTTTAACAAGAAGAACTAGTGGCATTGTTAACAGAAAGTATTGATTCAAACTAACCCACTCGTACACACTGATATTTAAGAAAGTCTGAATATCCACAAGGATACAAAATACTGATTAACATTTTGGCTCACCATACATATCCCAAGAAGAATGCAACAATTGCTATTTTTCACTAATCCTGCACAATATTGCATGGCAAAAGTGGATTTTGCATGAAAGTATTCTGAACACCTCATATCTAAATCTGAATATTTCAAAACAGATTGAGATTATATAGTTTGAGACTTTTCCATATCAATCACAATTTTGGTGTAAAGTACTCTCTACAATAACATAACTTTCTGAAGAAGGAATGAATATATCTCATTAGCATTGTTACTATCACTGCATGTAGTGTTATGGAATAGAAAACAGTAGGACATCTGACTGTCATTTGAAATACCCTGGTTCAAATTAAAATTCTCCAGTTTTCATACATAAGTTTTCCATCGTAACCAGTTATTTCAACAGCAAGGATGCAAAATTGTAAAATTTTCAACTTTCAAAATAAATTAGTACATATTCATCGAATTATTTTAGTCTCATGATGTTCATACATATTTCACTCTATCCCACAAAGCTTTTCTCTCTTGATCTTGGTTAAAGTGAAGCTGCTGTTGTCAGAATCATTCTCTAACTGCCTTACTCCTCCAGGATTGGCCCCAGAAACCCATTGGGTGAGCTCTGAGCCACTTTATGCAGGGACATTGTAGAAAAAAATCTCACTTTAAATCATCCACCCTGGGAACTGAATTATATTGAAATTATACACTTACTGGTTTCTATACCCTATGATTATTAGTTATTTATTACATTTATAATAGCTCCACATCTTTACATTTACAGCAAAGTTCTATTCTTTTTTTCCCAGTAAAAAGACTGGCTGATATTCATTTTCCTCTTGAAGTATTGCATCTAGGCCCAATTTGTCCCTGGATGTGACTAACACAGCAATCTCCTTAATTGGATAATAATTACTGTAACGGTTACTCAGGCCAAAGGTCCCCGAGCTCTACCGTTAGGGGTTATGTAACTCAAGATGTCTGGGCTTAGAGCTGAAAGAGAATGCATTATTATCTAGGTAGAGTCTTAATACTAAATAGGAGAACCTGTAAGGTGTAGACATAATTAGGCATATAAGTAATGATTAACAATAACAAGGTGTATTATAGAGAATCGTAGCTGATATATGAAGAATATCCCAACTTATGTGTTAAGGGGAGGGAACTGAAATGAAAGAAGGGTAGATTAGCGATACTTAGCAAACTTGAAGTGAAGTTCCTTGTCCATCTTCTAAGTGCCTGAAGACAGCCTGGGCTTGGCTGGGTGGATAGCCATCTTGGGTTCGGAGACTGGACAGCACCTCCGGCCGTACCTCAGATCTGCTGGTAGACTACCACACCTCTAGTCTTGTGACTAGGGCTTATATACTTCGGGTGTGGCTGAAACAACATTACGCAGGATTATTTCTGTTGCCTCGTGTCTTTGTCAGGAAGTGCAGAAGGTCAGGGAGGCATGGACAGAGGACTCACTGTCTTTGCATCGCGTCATCGGTCGTTCGCATGTGGTGTCCTCACATGTGGGGCTCTCCGCACGTGGAGTAACTGATCGTATCTGGTTCCTAGAAACCTTCCCAGTAACCACAGCTTTCCTGTTGTTGCTGACCTTACTTCACTGAAGGGTAGCAAGTACATGTGGACTGAAGACAGGCAAAGATAAGATCCACAGCACCTTGAGTGCATCCTCTTGTGAACCGCACCCATTTCCAAGTTTACAGAAAGTCCTGAACGTACAGAAACTTGCACGTTACATTACTGATTAGTTTAAAACTTATTTATCCTATACTAACCTTCTGTAGGAATCTCAACATCAGTTAAAGGCTGCTTCCACTCATTTATCAAACCCAGTTGTCCCTTCTTTCCATTCCCCCACACAAACACTTGCCCTGCCTGTGTTAGCAAAGCAGCATGTCGCAGACCAGAAGACACATGTAGTACTTCAGGTACATTTAACTCTATAGGGACATTGGTTTTGGTTACCTGTCAAAATATATACATATTCAAACTGTACAGCAGGAATAAGGATGTTATTTGTATATTAGTGTACTGGTATTTCAATAAATAACACATAACTTGATAGACAAATTCCTCAGAGGCCCTCCCAATAATATAGTGATCATGTCCCGGATGATTCACATAGTGGTTCAGATCCAACTTTAAACTGTAGGTCCAGTTCTGTTTAGCATATACACTGGTCAAAAAAATTAGGGGAGCAAGCAAGAAATCCCAAAACCAAAGTTGGTAAGTCAAAAGTAGCTATGTATTTTGATTAGGTGAGTGTGTCCTCAACCAGTACAATACATGTCTATTGAGTCATTAGCACAACAGAGTTCTAGGGGTGATTTCTGCAAGGTACTGCACAAAATCAGGAGAACAGCACGGTGATAAGACAACAGAAATGGACAGATACGCAACAGATCCATACCTCTAATAAGGCATGTGTTCGCCATGAACTGCTATGACAGCTGCACATCGGTTTGGCATGGAACCAATAAGGTTATCAACGACAGCCTCCGGGATATTCACCCATTCCTCCAGAAGGGCCATTTCCAACTGTTGCAGAGTTGTAGGCGGCACTGGCCGAGCAGCAATGCGTCTTCCGAGTGTGTCCCACACATGTTCAATGGGATTCAAGTCTGGGGAGGATGCTGGCCATACCATTCGTTCGATACCCTCATCCCGTAGCATGGCGTCAACCAGACGTGCTCGGTGAGGTCGGGCATTATCGTCCACAAAAATGAAACGATCACCGATATCTGCAGCCATTGGGACAACATGAGGCCTGAGGATCTCATCCCGGTACCGTAAGGCTGTCAAAGTACCGTTCCGGATAATGTGCAGGGGGGTACGTCGACCAACACTGATCCCTGCCCATACCATTAAGCCACCGCCACCATACTAAGACACTTCGCGCACATGTGCGGGATAATTGCAAGTCCCACGTTCCCTCCAGATGAGAATGCATCGATTATCTGACTGGAGACTGAAACGCGACTCATCCGAGAAGAGAACTGAACTCCACTCTCCATGTCCCTACTCACGATGTTCCACAGCCCACTGTCTGCGAGCCCTACGGTGTTGGGCATTCAGAGAGACACACACCATTGGTCTTCTTGCATAAAGACCCCTTTCCCGCAGGCGATTTCGTACAGTTTGGCCCGACACTCTTCGTCCTGTTGCCAAAACAAGGCCGCGTTGCAAGTCAGTTGCAGTTTGCTGCCTATTCCTGCGAGCCGACAATGCTAAGTACCGGTCTTCCCTAACTGTTGTTGACCGTGGGCGACCTTGCCCAGGCCTCCTTCGTACTGTACCTGTCTGTTGAAATCGTGTCCACAACCTGCAAATGACACTGCGTGACACACCAACGGCTGCAGCCACCTCACGTTGTGTTTGCCCTGCTTCCATCCTCCCAATGGCTCTCCATGCGCTAGATTCCCCTAAATCGTGTTGTTCTGCCATTGTTCCTATTCAACACTACTCAACTGAAACCCACCTGCACTTACGGTCTGCCAGCACCAAACAACCGGTGTTCCCAAGTGACCCTGTGATTGCTCCTCATATCACAAATTCTGCCACGTGCCTTATGGTGTCACTAGAGAGCTCTTCATGCTGATGATTCATCACAGATGAATTGTACTGGTTGAGGACACACTCACTTCATCAACATACATTGCTACTTTTGACTTTCCAACTTTGGTTTTGGGATTTCTTGCTTGCTCCCCTAATTGTTTTGACCAGTGTATGTACGTAAAGTACACTTAAAACAAACTTCCAATAATTCCTATATTCCTTTGAGGATTATAGACTGCAATGCTGTGGTTGAATTTTAGTTATTAAATGCCAGTATGTTTTTAAATATGCACAATTGTCCATACATTTTGGCAAAAATGGAAAACTGATTAAGTCGCATTTTAGTAAGTAGTCTGAAACAAAATGCTGCAACTACTGACACTAAAACATATTTTCAAAAAAATTATTAACAAATTTAATTTCCAGTTTACTAATATGATCAATATCCCAATCTCCAACTATTCTGTGGTGCATCACCTATTTCCTGTTTCCTTTTTGCATGCTTTTACTGAATCACCCTCCGAGTGTGTGTGTGCGTATTATTATTATTTTCTGGTGCTTCCAACCAGAACAAATATTTCATTTTGGTTCATATTAGTGGAAGTCAAGTGATGTCAAAGATGCATATTTGTACACCAATAACAAAATTTTGGATACAATATACACAAAAATGCACACTATTAATACAAATACTGAAGTTATATTGATGCATGCTACATGCATCATTTTCTCCTTACTTTCTTCTTTTTAATATTTTTGTTGCTTTTCTGCCATTTTTGGATAATCACAATGATAAAGATGAATAATGAATAGATGATATTGATGAAGGGACAAAGGTACAAATGCCAAGGCTAGACTTGAATCTTGGTCTTTTGGTGTAGAGATAATGAGTAGACTGGTCAATATGTTTGGCTGTTGAGGCGGCACATGCATCATTTTCAAAATTATTAAAAAATATGAAATGTAATGCAAGTCTCAAGTCTCAGTGAACAGGTCGATCAAGAACTTGCTACCAAAGGATCTGGGTGTAAGTCCCAGTCTTCATCTTTTTCATCACTTACCATCATCATCACAATTAGCCCGGCAGGAAAGTGATCAAAAATAACAAAAATATGAATATAAACACAAAACTACAATTGAGGCGCTCAGAATAATAACGGCAGATCCCAACCGATCTCGAATTTTGAGATACAAGTATGATGGTATACTGCTGCCACCTACCTTTCATATGCTGAAGTATCAAAAGAATTGGGATATGTCAAAACTCTCATATTCCACATTTAAAATTCGTCTGTAAGGAAAATGAAAAATATTATCAGTGAAAAAATGACATATCTCAACTGTGTGTGCTTTTGTTTTGTCTGCTACGAGTTCGGTGGCGTTGTAGACAATATGGCAGCATCCGTAACTGAGTGTGTTGTTATGCCAGAATCTCCGAAAAAAGGTAAATAACGAGTGAGAAACTCAAGTGAATGGGTAATAAACAAACGGACGTTATGCAGAAACAGTTAAAACAGTATTAGTTCAAACTTTGTCATTTTAAAAAAGATGTTGATGGTGCTCCTCTGCTTTTACGTAAGGTTGCTTCCATTGCCAGCTCCCGTGGCAGAGTGGCTAGCACATCATACTACGACGCCAGGGTTCCCAGGTTCGATTCCTGGCCTGGGCATGGATGTCTGTGAGTGTCCATTCATCAATTTCATCATATCATCACTCATTCCCATCTTCACAAATTAGCCAAAAGTGGCACAAGAAGTGAAGTAAAATAAATGAAATCAATCAACTTCCATTATTGTGTAACATGATAATCCTGATATTGTCAAATTTAGTTTATCTTATTCTGACATTGACGTGCATCAAACAGTTAATTTTAGGAAACAAGGTAAAACTATAGATGTTTCATTGTTTAAGTTACAGGAGAAGTACAGTGAACAGAGAAAAATGAAGAAAGCTATACACAATGACTTGATGCAACTATTGAAATATATACTACCCGTCTATCATGATTTTTATAAAAATCTTCATCATTATGGTGTTGATGTTGTAGAAGAATGTGAACATCTGGGAATGGAGCTGGATTAATACAACATGTTTAATAAAGGTAAACTCAATAAATAAGTTTTATCCCATTTTTTCACTTATGTATAATTTTTCCTAGTAAACAGCACAAAATCTGTGAAACTATTAACCACAAAGGTTCAAGAATTTGCAGATAAACTTGAAAAGCCATATTTAAAAGAACCTAAAAAAATTATGTCGTAATGTTAAAAATATCCTGAGTTTTTAAATTAAACAGAAAATGTCATTTTTCTCAAATTGAACTTTGGTTGGGATCTGCCGTTATTATTCTGAGCGCCTCAATTACAATTTCAGTTTTTATTAGTTTTAATGTAGAAAGTTTGTGGATTTTCAATGTGAATTTTGTGTGTGTGACATAACAGTGGAAAAAAAGTTACGTTACCTCTTTCTTTGGAAGTCCCAACTGTCCAAAACTGTTTGAGCCCAATACAAGAAGCCTGCCATAATTTGTAATGACATATGTTGATTCCCAGCCACAGTCAATCACTTTAACATTATATTTCTTCAGGGAATCGATCTGTTTGATTGTTGTGGTTTCCGCATCACAAGGGAAGCCCAACTGTCCCTTACTGTTCCATCCACAACCAAATACTTGGCCGCAATTGTCAACAATTATTGTGTGTCCTCCACCTCCTTGAACTGAGGATACGTCACTTAGATTCAGAGAACTATCGAATTCACGAACTTCCATTGGAACCACACATTGCTCTGTTTTCACTCCATGTCCTAACTGGCTGTATGTATTGGCACCCTATAAAATTCATAAGTATTACTTCAATAAATCATTGCATTTTGGTATTAAATACAACTTTCTCTGCCTTTTTATTAGTCATAATCATGAAAATAAAAGATCACAGCCAGGCACATAGCTAGAAATATGTTTCGGGGAGAAGGGGGTCCGAACCCTGTGTCTCAGGAATATTAATAATAATAATAATAATGTTTAAATTAAAATAATTAAATTAAATCAAATTAATAATAATTACAATACATAAATTAAAATTATATTATTATTACACAAATAGGTAAAAAGACTGTGTAAGAATAGAGATATAACAGCGCATATCCATTATGTAGCTTACCTGTAGTTAAGATCGGAATAATTTATATAAAAACAAGTGCCCTGGCAATGAAATTAATGTCAAATATATGAAAAATTAAATATTTATCGAATAACAAAAATGATGTTACATGTAGTTGGAGAAAAGTAAGTTTCTGATGAATATTTTATGGATGTTATTTTGAGTAGTAGTGTACATAAATCTTCCTTGTAATGTCATTCAAATCAGTATGATCCCAATATAATCCTTGCCTTCTAAAATGTTCAGGAGAAATTAATAACCATCGTTTATGCAATTATGAAGAAAATGCTAATATTTTCATTACTTAATTTTAGTACTTGGGTAAGTCTTTCGAACCCCTGGATTCCCCCAAAATACATCTTTCCTGTCCTTCAAAGCCGTATTATCCCAATATAATCCTTGTGTTCCAATAAGTTCTTCTTCTTCTTCTTCTCCCTTATGCCCACTTAGGCGTCGGGTCCTTTCAGCCACTTCTTGAAAGAAGTTCTATCCTGTGCCAGTCTTTTCACTTCGTCCGGTGTCTTCCCTCTCTTCTGTGCCAGTCCATAAATGTACTGGTTCCAGTTCAACCTGGGTCGTCCCCTTCCTCTCTTTCCTTCTGGTCGGGCCTCAAATATTTGTTTCGGTTTACGCTCTTCCTCCATCCTAATAAGATGTCCCAGCCAGCCTAATTCCCTCTTCTCTATGATTTCAATCAGTGGTTCCTGATTCAGGCATTCTCTTCTTATTGTTGTGTTTCGTATCATATCTCTCCTTGTCTTTCCTACAGTTTTTCTTAAGAATTTCATTTCAGTAGCAGTAAGTCTGCTCTCCAATTTAGTTTGCATTATCCAGCTTTCTGATCCATATAATAGCGTGGGGAGATAGACTGTTTTATATATTTTCATTTTTGTTTCTTTACTAATCTCCTTTTTACCTATAATGGTGTTACTAATATTATAGTACAGATTATTTTCTTTTTGAATTCTGTGATTAATTTCAGAGTCCATTTTCCCGTCCGCAGTTAGTATGGTTCCTAAATATTCAAACTGTTTTACTTGTTCTAAGGTCTTATTATTCCAATGAATGCGCATCCTTGCTGGTTCTTGTTTAGTGAAGTGCATGACTTTCGTCTTGCTAACATTGATTTCCATCTTTCGTTCTTTGAATGCTCGGCCCCACTCTAGGACAGCATTTTGTAGGCTGTTGCTATCTTTTGCTAGGAGAACAATATCATCAGCGTATACTAATGTTTGTACCCATACCGGTTTCATCTTATAATTTCCAATTTTACATTTTCTTGTTCTTCTTTTGCATTGCTTTATAATTTGATCCATGAATAATATGAAAAGAAGAGGGCTAAGTCCATCACCTTGTTTTACACCTTTTCCCATATTAAATTCCTTGGAGGATTGTCCATTTATTCTAACAGTTCCTTTAACGTTCTTATACAGACTTTGAATTATTCTAGTCAGTTTTGACGTTACTTGGAACTGATGAAGGGCCTTCCATATTTATCCTCTTGGTACTCTGTCGAAGGCAGACTTTAAGTCAATAAAAGCTGTAATTATTTCCCCCCCTCTGCTTAGTATCTTCTCTATTGCGTTCCTCAGGGAGAAGATTAGATCTTGAGTTTGACGATGAGGCCTGAAACCTGCTTGGTCTTCTTCCAATTTATCTTCCACTTGTTGCCTTAATCTTTTTTCTATAATGTGTGAAAATAGTTTCTGGGCCACTGGCACTAAGCATATTGCTCTGTAGTTTGAGCAATCGAGGGTACTTCCTTTTTTATGTATAGGAATTATTACATTCTGTTCCCAATCTTTTGGTATTCTCTCTGTTGCCCATATTAATCTGTATAAGTCCCATATCCATTTTTCCATTTCCTTTCCTCCATATTTTATAAATTCTGGATGTATATTATCCCAACCGGGTGCTTTACCAGTTTTTAAGGATTTAATTGCCTCTTGTACTTCTTTTAGTTGGATTTCTTCCTCAGCTTCCACGTCCTCATTTTATTCTCTCATGGGTCTTTCCTCATACAATTCCTCTTCTTCTTCTCTAAAGGTTTCCGCATAATATTCATTCCACGTATCTAAAATTTCCTTCATATTGGTTTTCACCTCGTTATTCTTGTTTTTGATATTCCTCCTTATTAAATTTCCTCGTTTTCCTTTCAGATTTTTCAACACGTGCCAAAATTTTCTTGGATTATTTTTATGATTTTCTTCTATTTCCTTTCCAAATTGTTCCCAGGTTTCCTTCTTCGCTGTTCTCACTATCCGTTTTGCTGTATCTCTTGCCTGTATATAAGCTTCTTTGTCCTCCATTCTTTTGGTCTTTAAGTATTTTAGCCATGCTTTCTTTTTAATTCCAAACTTTTTCTTACACATTATCGCTCCACCATCTTGTCTGCTTCTTTTTATTTGTTATCTTTACTATTCCACATATTTCTGTTGCAACTTCATTGAGGCTTTCTTTCATTACTTTCCATTTATTTTCCACATTCCATTCTTGTCCATGGTTTTGTTCTTATTCTCTAAGTTATTCTATCAGTTTTCTCTGAAACTCCTTTCTTTTATTTTGGGTTTCTAATGTTGATATTTTAAGTTTAGTAAGGTTTATCTTAATTGGTGCAGGTAGTGGTTTGAATCGGGTCGTCATTACTAGTAGTCTATGTTGAGTACTGAGCTCGGCGCTGCGAAAAACTCTTACATCCATTACATCATAATGGGTGTTTTTTGTATATACGCAGTAATCTATTGTGCTCTGTGCTCCTCTGCTAATTGCTTCAAAGGTAATTTGATGTATTTTTTTATGCGGGAAGAAGGAGTTTCCGATGCGTAGCTCGTTATCAATACAGAACTCCAGCATTTTATCTCCATTGCTGTTTCGGGTCTTTTCAGCACCATACCTTCCCAAACTTCCATGTCCTCGTCTAATTTCATTTCCCACTCTAGCATTCCAATCTCCCATTATAATAATGTTTTCAGTTACATTTCTAGCCTCATCTAATATTTGTTGGAGGGAGTTGTAATATAGTTCTTTTTCTAGTTCATCTTTATCCTCTGTAGGAGCGTATACTTGTATAATGGCAATCCTACGGTTTAATTCCAATTCCAAATTCAGTCTTATTATCCTAGAGTTAACTGCTTTCCAGTCAGTTACTCTAGTGTTCAGTCTTTCGCTAATAATAATTCCCACACCTTCTTTTGCTCTACTCCTTCTTTCTACTCCTGAATACCTGAGAACATATCCTTTTTCCATGTCAACCTCTCCTGATCCTTTCTTTTTGACTTCACTAATTCCTAGTATTTCTAGTTTGTATTTCTCCATTTCCTTTACAATCTCCACTTCCAATAAGTTCAGACGTAATTATACAACAAATACTAAATGAGTATATTTTCATTATTTAATTTTCATACTTAATAAGTCTTTCAGGTGGGGTCTGGACCCCCTACATACATTCTCCCTGTCCTTCAAAGCCGTATGATCCCAATATAATCCTTGTGTTCCAATAAGTTCAGACATAATAATACAACAAATGCTAAACAAGTATATTTTCATTATTTAATTTTCGTACTTAAGTCTTTTGGGTGAGGGGTCCGAACCCTCTAAATACATCCTTCCTGTCCTTCAAAGCGATATGATTCCAATATAATTCTTGTCTTCCAATAAGTTCAGAGGAAATTATACAACAAAGGCTAAACGAATATATTTTTCATTATTTAATTTTAGTACTTGATAATTTTTTGGGGGGTCCAGATCCCCTGAACACCCCCTAAATACGTCCTTGATCACAGCATAAAATAGATGGAATAAAAAGGAACAAATACAATAAAATAGTACTCAAATTCTGATTGAGAATCAAACCCAAAACTTTTGATGCTGAGATTGTGAGTCAAGTGTCCTTATTGATACAAATGCCTGAATATTATAAAAATTCAGTTTTTCTGAATATTTATAAATGTTAATGTAAATATTTAAAAAATAATACTTTAAAGTATCAAAATAGTAAAGTAACTTTCAAACACAAAATGCACATTTGTAACACAATTTCAAGAAAATTTAAACCCTGTAGAAGTATCATGCGGTATTTTGTGGACCCTGTGAGACACTCAGCATCTGAAAATGTGTCACAGACAGTAATGTTCAAGGTTCAAGAACCATCCAGGTCATGATTATTATATTTGTTTTTCTAATGCATTCTTCCTATCACCATTCATAGGGTTGCTATATTTCGTAAGTGAAACTCTCGGATGCTGTTGACCAGAAGGTTGTTGTGGAGCATGAAGGGGAGGAGCTGGACCCATAGTCGTATGTATGTACAAAGTAGTAGGTTATGTATGTACACTAATTATTACGGACAGTCCGATCATCATATTCTTTACATTTCTTAATAAACAGAAATTCACTTCAAAGTCTATCATTAAACTTGCACTTCCTCTTCAATGCCATAATGAACTAATCTGCTATCTCAAAATGTCGAAACTTTCTATTAACTCGATAACTCATATTATTGAGAGGGAGCGGTGACCCTTATACTATTTTCTAAAATGAGTATTTTAAAATTATGTCCAAATAGAAATAATGCCCATGAAATTATAGACTTACTATGTGCTTTTCCACCCGATTCCGGGACATTTTTATGTCCTGAAGAAACTTTTCAGGACACCGGGACAAATGATACCATTCTGGGACTATCCCGGAAAATCCAGGAGGTATAGCAACCCTAACCATTCATCACCATGGGCCTCCCCAATGGCGCAGTGGTAGCGTCGTCGCCTTGTAATCAAGGGGTCCCGGGTTCGATACCCGGTGGAGGCACAAGTGGTTCGGATCCCACTTTAAACTGTAGGTCCAGTCCCAATTAGCCTTACTGTGCATAAAGTGGACTTTAAAAAAAACATATCAACAACATTCATCATCATCATTGAAATTAACCTAAAGAGATAGAATAACTATTTCAAGCCAGTTTTTCTAAAAATCCATCGTGTGTTAATAATTCCCACCAGGAACCATATTAGCCTGCAAATTGACCTTTGCAAGAGCATTATTGATTGATTGATTTAGTTTAATTCTTTGCTAGTGCAATAAGTATGAGTTAGGTGCAACAATTGTTGATAAGAGTGCATTAAAGACATTTCGATATGGTGTAACATGCAAAAAAAAAATACTTAAAATTTGGTATTTGGTACTAAGTAAATAAAAATCAAGAAAGGGAAAATGTATCTCACCCATGATAACAGTTGCATCTTTCATCTCACAAAGCTTTGAACTGTGAATCTCATAGCTTTCTGAAAGGAGAAATACGTACAGATATATTACAGAATATTAATACTATTTAAATTGAACAACATATTAGTGCCAATATAATTTGTAAGCATGTCCTGATCCAGCATTTGTCTACTAATTTTGTCATTGATTTTGCCTTCTGGGACTATTATAATACAATGAGATCTCATGTTGCCTGTACTAAAAACTACTTTCAGTAATGTACAGTTGATGATTTGTGCCGATACTTTATACTACACAAGTGAAAATTATTTAATTTTGCTCCACAAAAGCAGGCACCTTGTCAGAAATAAGATGTGTCTACAAAAATAAACCAGGCTAACAATTGACTTGTATGAACTTGATGTACAGTTTAGAGGGTCATTCACATGCGTGTCTATTGGTGTGTGTGTGATCCTAGTGCTGAAAATGGAATCTTGAGCATCAAGAAAGTACTGTTAAAGGTGTTTGTTGTGAAATTATTGTTGATTGTTATCGTCCTCCATTCAAAACACTGCAGTTAGCATAGTAAAAACAGGTGAAACATTGTATGAAAAATTATTACTTTCTTGGAACCATGCCAGCGGGTATGAGCTTATTTCTGTGCAACAGAAGACAGAACACATGATACAAAATGGAATCCTGTTGCACTGGATTTGCAAACAGTAGATGAAAATAAAACAAACAAAAATAAATACACAGCCTGAATGTTCACTCCATCCAGAATCTCTCATCATTCATTCTCGCATATTAAATGTCACAAGGAGGACACCACGGCTAGTTCCGTGTTAGATCCCAAGTCGAGTCAAAATATTGTAAGGAAACCAAGGTGCTACAAAAAAAAGAATAGGCTCGAAGGGGTTTCATGCTTTGAGACCAGATATTAAGTGATCAGGTGTTGGAAGCATCTAGGGACATTATTTTAATGCTAAGCCTAAACCTGGCCCATATAACTTAACAACGAAAGCCAGTGGCAGCCGGCGGCAAGTATGATGGGTAGTGCCAACGTGATCAAGAAATCGAAAAAAAAACCTCCGCAATACCCACGCTCCCTCCTTGAGGTTGCCCCACTGGCCAAGATGTTTATCCTCGTTTGGTAACGTGGAAAACAGTGTGGGTTTTAGTAATAACACACTAATACGATTCATCTTCACTCATCTTTATACACTACAGGACACTTCACTAAAAACACAATTACAAGAGGAAGGGAAAACATATCTTCTCACCTTCTCCTCCCCCATGCACACGTATTCCAACTGGATGTTGAAAATATTCTAGACATTTGATGTAAAAAGAAATTGTCGAAATGCCAAAGAAAACTCGCATCACCATAGGATTTTTTACTTTTATATTTTTAAAAAGTCTGGATGGCCCTCTAGGCGCATCTATCTATTATCAAAATGTTCATTTAACTTTGGAAAAATACTAGGTTCGTTTCTCCAAAAGTTGGCAGAAAAGTAGATAGTACCATTTTCAAGAATTACTTCCCCAACGGGTCTTACAAATCCGTCGTATTTAGCAACTTATCTCTGAAGATGGCAACTGTGTCAACACTGCGAAAGTTCCCTCGCTGTGCCAAAGCGAAAACGGGCACGGGTGGTTCCTATGGGCTAACACCACCCCCTGCCACCTTCTTCCCGGCTCATGGTCGAAATGTTACTCGCTGAGACTTCTCACGTGTTTCAACTTGGTTAGGCCAGTTCTTGAGTGGCGCAGACCGTTCCCTCTCTGAGGGTACGAAACAGCTGGCGATGCAGTGAGGAGGTTGGGCTGTTCAAATCTAGTCTGTGGTTGGGGCGGTCGTCACGTCAGCTTGACCGATTGCAAGATTCGAATCTCCTTGTCTGTAAACTATCAATGTATTAATTTAACAATACTTGGGCTATGTATGCATTTCTTCTGAGGGTAGTGCCATGGCACGGCGGTTCTCCCCCTTGAGCCGCAGCTGATGAAAGCACTTATGGATGTTTTATTAATGCTAAGTGATTAAACCTAACCCATCTAACGTAAAAACAGAAGTACTTAGGGGCATAATACTGCTTTGCACCCCATGGCCATGAAATAGACAGCAGCACCAGTTCGTATCCCAGACAACAGTAAATGAATGGCTGCCCGCGAGCACAGATACTTAGGAGTATATGGAAAGGAACACTTGTTCTACAGAAAACACACAGTAAGTAATCACCAATCCTTTGAAATACATGTTAACAGACATAAATAGAAATCGAACAATGTAAAAAAATGTGGTAACGGTTCTTATTATTATTATTTTTTTTTTTCAAATTCTCTTAGCAGAAAGACTAATTATCATAGAATATTGGCAATCATTGTCACACGAAATCTGAACCTTCCTTAAAGTAATGTGAGCACCCTTTGGATCTTATTTTAATGTTAAGAGAACTAAACCTGGACAGCCTAACTTAACCATGAAAGCATCTATTGTCGCATTAAAAATTATAGATATTAGAGTTTAGACTGCAATTAAAAATTAACCAGTAAACCTACATAAAAAAGAGTTACATCCAAATTTAGCTTATTCAATTCTGCGTTAATCTATGCTAACCATTTTTTTTACTAGGCCTTCTATTTTTTATCATCGTGAGAACCAACAAGGGCATTTTTTTTAGTTTTTCTAACAATCAATATCTTTGAAATCCTGTAAATAAAAAACGAGTTGTTTGGAAAACAACTTATTCTTAGTATTGGGTAGACCTACAAATACAAAATTGGTCTTGTTTTCACCAGGTAGTGAAAATAGCAGAAAGTGCTGAAGACCAGAAATTACAGTAACAGTTCAGTATATCGGAAACACATTTCTTCATTTTTACAGAAGAAACTACTTACAGAAATGAGTTGCTGCAAGCTTTCCAATGTTCGCCGAGGTATTGTCTTTCATCGTGGAATATATTTGACCAGGAAATCAGGTATTTTTCAAAAGAAATATCTCACCGATGCACAATTGCGATTGCTTTCGCTACATGAACTGCATGCTGCGTACGTTTGATGACGTAAACCCCTGTCAGTATTTCCAACCCCTTTTTTTTCGGTGAAGAAGGTGGTAAACACTGCATACCACAACGTGAGTCAAGATGTGGCCACCATATTGTGTGTTACGGAAGCGAAGAAATGAATAAAAAAATCACTCTGTATGTGAAAAATTGTGTTTGTTTTCATGTAAAAAGCATAATGGCACCTTGTATGTTCCGCAATACACAATTGGTAAGTATGAACCATGCCAAACACAAAATATCCGATTTTAATGTGTTCCCGATATACCGAACTGGTACCGAAATTACATGATCAGGTGTTGGGAAGTATTTTCTCAAGTAATTTTAATGCTCATAGCGGCCCAAGTTCCTTTTGTTTTATTGCGATTTCATCATGCTACGAATGCAATTTTTGGTGAAAATTTACAGTAGTAACTCCACCGGAAGTACCTGCCGCCATTTTGAAAATCACGTCATCATTCCAAACTCGCTTTATAACCAATCAAAAACGAACTGCCATATTAAAAATACAAAGTTAACAATTTCCGAACACAAAAACGATTTACGCCTTTTAACACACAGTAAAATCAAATTGGAACCACACCAGTAAACACGAGGAGGAAACACGCCAATAAACACAAGGAAGAAATTCGCCTTAAAAATGAAAATGTAACCACGCCAGTAAACACAAGGGGGAACGACACCAGTAAACACAAGGGGGAACGACAAAAAAATAAATGATTTACCCCTTTCAACACACAGTAAAATAAAATTGGAACCACACCAGTAAACACGAGGAGGAAACACGCCAATAAACACAAGGAAGAAATTCGCCTTAAAAATGAAAATGGAACCACACCAGTAAAGACAAGGGGGAACGACACCAGTAAACACAAGGGGGAACGACACCAGTAAACACAAAGGGGAACGACACCAGTAAACACAAAGGGGAACGACACCAGTAAACACAAAGGGGAACGACACCAGTAAACCCAAGGGGGAACGACTAAACCCAAGAATAAACCACTCCAATAAAAACTTGCAATTAAAAAATCTTCATTTATACTACTGTTGGGGGCTCCGCCCCCAAACCCCCGAACCAATCCAAATCAAAATCACTAAATCTAAATTTCTATGAGTACCCGAATTTAAAAGTAAACGAAAACTAAAAAATTTACATTACAACCACAAATTACCTACTCCAAAATAAAAAGAAATCAAACTTACCTTACTAATCACAATTAGCTGGAACATAAACTGGTGAAAATTTACAGTAGTTTCACCAAATTCAACGTCCGCGGGCGTAGAAGCCGAGGCCATACCAACATGACCCACCAGTAAATTACGCTCAACCGGCATCTGATAACAAACTACTACACCTGTGACTACACACCAAGCACTAGCTAATTGAACATCACCAGAGCCACCTACCATCAACTTACTAAAATAAACATACGCTCGCTGACTTACCACATACAAACCACAACTTCCGGTGGATACACGGCAGTAAAGTTTAACCCAATTTTTACATGGTTCGATTTCGATGTACGTCTGTTAACAAATACTGTGGAGTTTTAGCGATTACTAAAGGTTTTGTTCAATATATGCTTTCGTGGTTAGGTTAGGCAGGTTAGGTTTGGTTCACTTAGCATTAACATAAAGTCCCTAAATGCATTCTACTAAGGATCCGATTTACTTCTACATTCATTCCCACGATTCTACGATATTTACTGTCGCTTGTCGACGGAGAATATCTTGTCCATGAGAAGTGCGTAAGGTAATTTTAAAGTTTTTTTTTCAACATAAATAACTTTTTTCGAGTCCAAACAGTGCTCATTACTTTAAGGAAGATTCAAATTTCGTGTGACGATAATTTGTCTTTGTGCTAGGAGAAATCATAAAACAATCGGAACCGTTACCGGCATTTTATTAGTCCCAGCACATAGCAGAACACCTTGTGGTATTTTTCCAACTTTATGGCATACAGAAAAAAAAAATTACTCGTCTCCTGAACGAAAATAAATGCACACCGACATAGTAGGCCAGGCCAGGTTGTAGATCATGCATATGCAGTTTAAAACCTGGTGAAAATAGCTCAAAAGCTAGCTGCACCACTTGGTGAAAATAGTCACTCCGTTTAATTTATTGTGGGGATACAATACACTTTTACCTGTTAATTCTTGAGGACACTTCAAATCTTGGAGGCCCTAAAATAGCGCCTCGCACTTGCTGTATGCCAGTTAATTAGGTCACTTGCACTTTATAGATTAATTTTACAAAAACAACTTTACATAATGTAATGTATTGTGTTCACGCGCTTTCGTTGTGTACACAACATAGCAGAAGCAATACCATCTTGCAACAAGTTTCTGCAATTCATCAATCATCATAAAATCACGCAAAAATAATAGTGAATCAATTTATATTACATTATAATATTCAATAATATTCCTGATCTACTTCGGTTTGCAGGCTTAATCTGTTTCCTATACCCCAAAATTATATTTTTCTTCTTTCACTAGAAAAAAGACCATCATTCTGGTCATGTACAACAATCCTGTACCTTCTCACGTGACACACTAGCGCGTCAGCTGTTTGTTGTGAGTCATGGCGGACAGTACCTTCAAATTTGACCTAAGTGATATAAAAAAGGATTTGTTATTTGCAATACAAGAATGTTCCGAACGTGGATTAATGAACAGTACAAAATGGTAATTATGACAAATTATTTAAGAAAGATAAAATGGTGTGTTTCCCGACGGACTTATACTAGCCTATGTTGTATTTGCACGTGAATTTATTCCTCAGCGCGCATAATATGAAGTCTTCTCAGAAAATGTTTTTAAGTCCACTTAATGTAGAAATAGGGTAATCGGGACTGGACTTGCAGTTTAAAGAGGGATCCGAACCATTGTGTGCCTCCACCAGCGATCGAACCCGGGACCCCTTGATTACAAGGCAAAAGGGTTACCACTGAAAGATTCCAGATAGGTTGAAAAAATGGGGTTATATGTTTACTATCCTTCGGACACCTATAACTTCTGAGTTTCGTCAATTTTTGACATTTGTACTTACCCATCTGGGTAAATATTTACTATCCTTCGGACACCTATAACTTCTGAGTTTCGTCAATTTTTGACATTTGTACTTACCTATCTGCTTCGCGGATCATTTTTTAACGTGTATCCACGTTTTTTTGATCAATTTTTTTTTTTTTTAAAAAAAGTGTTTTTGTAACTGAAGAACGTACGTTTCCGCAAATGGTTTGTGGGGCTATGTGTCAATGGTTCGTGGGGCTATGCGAGAATGGTGTGTGGGGCTATGTGAGAATGGTGTGTGGGGCTACGCATATTTTTTTCGAACCAATTTTTAACTATTGTGACCCTACCTAACCTAACCTTACCGGAAATGGTTCGTGGGGCTATGTATGAATGGTTCGTAGGGCTATGCGTCAATGGTTGAATTTCCGCTATGAAACATTCCCACATCACACAAAACACCTTCCAGATGTTAGACAATACTACAGGAACTTATTACGGTAAGTAGTTTCTTCTGTAGAAATGAAGAAATCTGTCCAAAGGATAGTAAACTAGTACCCCCCTTTTTTTTACTATGCTTGCCTAACGTAACCAAACCTAACCTAACCTTATCGGAAATGGTTCGTGGGGCTATCCGTGAATGGAAACACTGCATGCCCACTACGGTAGTCAAAATTTGCCCTCCATATTCTGTTATGGAAGTGAAAAAAGGAGTCAAAGTTATTACTCTCTATGTGAAAAATTGTGGGTTTTTTTTGTGTGTTTACTTCATCTTCAAGGAAGATTGACAAATGTTTAATTATGAAAACATTCATCATCTACCCAATTAGAATTTGGCACTTTGTAATATTTTATTTGTACAGCACTTTAATTCATACATTAGTGACGAGGATGGTGTACAAAATGACAGTATTTTCAGTGTTATTCGGTGCGGCTCAACCCTCAGAAGGAACGCACTCTATGTCATGTCCTGTTTCTCTCGTGTGTTTAAATATTGCATATTGTGGGATGAGGCTAAGCAGATAGGAAGGGAGAAGAGAATGCTAGTGAGAAAATGGAAGGAAGCCAAGGAAATAGAGAAGAAAGGTGAAGAAGACATAATGAACTGGAATGGGGGACTGAAGTTAAACAAAGAATGGAAGAAGATGTTAGAAAAAGTGGAAAGGACAAGAGAGAAAGAGGAGAGGAGAAGGAAGAAAAATGAAGGGAAAAGATCATGAGATTAAAAGTCCAACCACATTTTATATGGAAGTAATTGAGTTTAGCCTTTGAGGTAAAAGCAAAGTTGGTGAAAGTGAAAGTCACCTTCTAGAAAGTTCCTAACAACTTTCTAAATAGTCTGGAGGGAGTAATGTTTGTGTATATATAAGGCCCTGTTTTTGTATCTTGTTACTTTTGTACTTGATACAGAGTCTGAAGAAGACCTTGCTAGAAGGTTGAAACGTTACGTTTAGTTTATGTTTTTAATAATATAAATTACTGCCTTGGTCAGCATATTTAGTTTTTCATAATCATGGAAACAAGGCTTAATGGTGTTATAATTGGAGAAAAGTAAGTTTCTGATTAATATTTTATGCATAATATTTTGAGTAGTAGTGTACATAAATCTTCTTTGTAATGTCATTGAAAACCGTATGGTCCCAATATAATCCTTGCCTTCTAAAAAGTTCAGAGGAAATTAATTACCATCGATTATGTAACAAATGCTAATATTTTCATTACTTATTTTTTGTACTTGGTAAGTTTTTTGGGGAGTCCGGACCCCTAGCCCCCCTAAATAAGTCCTTTCTGTCCTTCAAAGCCATATGATCCGAATATAATCCTTGTCTTCCAATAAGTTCAGAGGAAATTATACAACAAATGCTAAACGAGTTTTTTTTTAATTATTTATTTTTCATACTTAATAAGTCTTTCAGGTGGGGAGGGGGTGTCCGGACCCCCTAAATATGTTATTTCTGTCCTTCAAAGCTGTATGATCCCAATATAATCCTTGTCTTCCGATAAGTTCAGAGGAAATTATACAACAAAGGTTAAAATATATTTTTCATTTTAGTACTTGATAAGTCTTTCGAGGGGGGGGGGAGGGGCACGGTCCGTACCCCCTGGACCACCCCCTAAATACGTCCTTGTCTAGAGGGTGATCCAGACTTTTTTAAAAATATAAAAGTAAAAAATCCTATGGTGATGCTAGTTTCCTTTGGCATTTCGACAATTTATTTTTACAACAAATGTCTAGGATATTTTCGACATCCAGTTGGAATATGTGTGCATGGGGGAAGTGAAGGTGAGATGATTTGTTTTCCCTTCCTCTTGTAATTGTTGTGTTTTTACTGAAGTATCCTGTAGTGTATAAAAGATTGGTTAGTGAGTGAAGATGAATCAGATTAGTGCGGTATTACTTAAACACACACTGTTTTCCAAGGTACCAAAGGAGGATAAATATCTTGGCCAGTGGCGCAACTTCGAGGAGGGGGTGGGGGTTGGTGGGGGCACAGCCAGAGGTTTTTTTCTTTTCGATTTCTTGATCACGTTGGCACTACCCATCGTAATTGCTGCTGGTCACCACTGGTCTGACTATTTCCTTGTAGTAATCAGTTCGTGCATGTTTGTCCCTACTTGTGGAACCTTTCATAGTGTCTGTGCATCCTTTATCTCTCTCCCTACATATCATTGAATTTGACAAACTTTACCAAAAATGAGCAATAGGGTTCATGATAAGAAACAAAATCAAAATGTTGTTAACCGAAGCCCATATAATTTTGGACCATAGTGGTACTTTTTTTTAAGGGGGAGGGGAGACTAGTGTTCGCTTGGCATGTAAGATTGCAACATAGAAAGAAAAATTAGTTAATTTGTTGGTATGAATTTACAATACCGGAAGTATCTCCGATTGCTTTCAAATTCGGCATACTCACTAATTTTGGTCTCGTAATCACGAATCTGCAGTTAAAATTTGGCGGTCACATCTAGAAATTGCAAAATAACCTTGTCAATTACCGCTATGATTCTCAAGTGTTGTGCAATAAGTGAGACCCGTGGCATTGAGCGTTGATTTGCATGTGAGAAAATGGCATCTTGCGTAAAGGTGGAAAACATGTTTGCCCCACGAACCATTTACGTAAGGTTAGGTTAGGTTAGGCAAGCATAGTTAAAATTAAGTGCCATCTTAAATATAGTTTTGTAACACTAATCATTGCGAAATAACAGTTGTTTTCTTCATAAATCAAGGGTGTGTATTCCGTTCATGGACCCACTTTTTTCGACTTATTTTGCAATTTCTAGATGTGACCGCCAAATTTTAACTGCAGATTTGTGATTGCGTGACCAAAATTAGTGAGTATGCCGAACTTGAAAGCAATTGAAGATACTTTCGGTATTGTAAATTTGCTCCAATTTGTTATGCATAAAGAAATTGTACAAATATTATTATTAAAATTATTACTGTCTAGCTAATTTTATGTAATTAGGGACATGAATTAAATATTTATGTTGATTTCAGGTTGGCAGAACTGAATTTTGCTCTGCAAGATGTAAAAGTGGACTTGGCAGATGTGAAGTCACGCTTCATACATGAATCTCTAGGTGATGAATTGGATACTTACTTACTGGCAAAGAGCTATTTTGATCTAAAAGAATATGACAGGTATGTAGATTTTTATCAGTATTTTAGCAGATGATACCATTGTATATTATTGTCATTATTGCAAAAATGAAAAATAATATGCAACATTTGAATAGTATCACATGATGAAGTGTTCATCTTGAAGGGCTTGCATTCGGGGATCATGTATGTGGTAAGATTTGTGACCCTTGTAATCTTCAGATTCTCATTTGTTGCTTTCTAGCCAATCTAGTTCAGTGTTCTTTTGCTTGTGATTGCATGTCCTCATCCATAGCTGAGCTTTCTGAAGTCCAGAAAACATACCTTAAGGCTCGGCTGGACCTTTGGCCGATGTCAGTGCAGCTGGTTTCGAACTTTCTTCTTTCGAAAAACCGCTATGATATTCCAAAACCTGAAAAATTACATTCGCTTAGAATTCCTTCTGGAGCATTCACATGAATCTTTGAGTGGTTTGCTATCTTTGTTGTCTAGATATTATTGATAGTTTAAAAGACTTATGTAGTTACGAAACTATTGAGGATATCTAGACCACAAGATTCACATGAATGCTCTAGTCTAGAAGGAATTCCACCCAACTTGGGGAGGATTTTTTTTAATGTAAATTTTACTGGATAAACAATATAGCATTGGACAGAAGTTCAACTTCGTTAACATTTAAGAATCACTTCGTATGATGCTAATATACTGCTAAGGGACTGGTATTATTTAGGAGGGGAGGTGGGAGGACAATATCCAGCACTTATAAATTAAGTCTTAAATTGTCAGTTGAATTATTGTGGGAAGATTAATCATTAAAATGTGGGAGAGCAACACTATAAAACTCTTGAATATCAATGTTGTCTTAGATTATCGCGGAAAATCTAGTTGGGGGAGATTGAGGATGAAATTAGGGGATATCTACATATTGGATATCAATGTTAAGTGTTAGATTAATATAGAATTTCTGTAGTAAAAGGATATTTTAAAGTTGGGCATTCATAAGCTGATTATTATTTAGGCTGTCATTTTTCTATATCATCTGGATGTCATATAGTATCAAGTGGATTTTAGTCGGAACTATTCGCCAAGCTGGGTGGCGGTGAATGTCATAACCACCTGCCTTTGTTTCTTCTCTCCCAAAACAAGCACCGGATACATGAAAAGGTACAAGGTACTACGAAATAAGAAGTGTATTAGTATTTGTATTTTCGATATTTTTTTCGTCCCTTTCTGCCACTTTTGGCTAATGAGGAATGAGAATGAGGGATGGTTAGTCACAACAGTAGCTACAGGACAAGACAAGGGGGTGCCACAAGTCGAGACAAAGTGTGAGCTGACCGTGCAAAAAGAGAAAATGTTGGAAGGGAGTAAACGTTGCGGTGCCCTGTGCAAACTATTGACTCTTTATTCAATTAGTATTATTGCCTGTTTCGAATTAAATACCCTAAAAATTTTCTTACTCCCTTCGGTCGCAATACTGCTAATTATGTACAAGGGTGGGTTGGAAGTGACCTCTCTTGAAGACCTGCATTACTTTTATACAGATAATGATACATAATTTGCACAGTTCGAATTGTGTGTATGTGTGACACACACACACACATGGGTGCCGCCAGGAATTTTAGAACAAGGGGACAAACTAAGGGAAAAGCAGGTATGTTTCATTTATGAAGCACTAAACACAAAGCTAAATACAGGGTGTGGCAGAAATAACTCCCAGATTTCATATGTAAATAAGAAAGCAAGGATAGTTGTTATGCAAAATTTTATTTCACAGTTGGGAAGAACAAGGTTTACCATTTTGGTAATTTTGGTGCATATTTGCAAAGAACAAAATGTACCACTGTTACAATGAACAGTGTGTACCATTTTTTTTTTTTTTGTCAAAATTGCGACAAGTCACCATTTTGTGTGACATAGTTCGCTTTGTCTTGAAAATGATATTGTCCAAATGCTGACCTGCACAGTCTACGCATTTCTGAAGTCTCGCCCTCAAGTTTTGCATTACCCTCCCAGTCATGTCTGGTGGTATTTGCCACGATTTCCTGTCGAATAACATCTTTCAGCCCATTGGTCTGTCTTCCTTGGTAATCTTTAGCCTTCAGGTACCCCCACAGAAAGAAGTTGCAGGGTGCGAGATCGGGGGAATGAGCTGGCCATGGAATGTCACCTCGAAGTGAAATCAAGATGCCCTGGAAACATTTCACATAGCACGTTCATCGATACACATTCTGTGGCACCATCCTGTTGGAACCACACACAGCCAAATTGCCACATTCGTTCAATTGCGGCTGCAGGTAGTTACGTAGCATCCCTACATAACGATCAGACGTACATCTTCCTCAAAGAAGTAGGGCCTATTAAACCAAAATCAGCAACAGTGGACCACACAGTGACACGTTCACTATGGAGTTCATGGAGTTGTCGAGCTTCAAAAGTTCTGTTTGTTCACACAGCCCTACAAATGAAAGTGCTCTTCATGACTGAAGAGCACAATAACATTATGTGGAACATTTTGCGGGATAGCCTCAGCAGATTCACATCAGTTAGTCCAGTCACGTTCAGTAAGTTCCTGCACAAACATCAGTTTGTAAGGATGGAACCATAGGTCCAAGTGTAAAATTCTCCATAGGCTGCGATCAGATATTGCAATAGCAGCAGCATGACCATTGTGGAGATCTCGTGATGGCCTGTCTCACTGCTTCAACATTCTGTAGTGTCCGCACACTGCAAGGTCTGCCAGGAGGCTTCGTTTTTAAAGCCGAGCCTGTTCTTTGGAACGTTTGCACCCACAGCAAAAATGGTCTTCCTGTCAGGATCTTTAGCATTTCGAGCAAGGCAGAAATGTGCGAACTAATTCCTATGTGGTGATTACACACACCACATTCTTGAAGTACGCCTATATTGCGAATGCACGATGCTCACTGCTCCACATACCTGAACTGGTCAGGTACGTGCTACTAAAGGCCACAACCCAATTCGCCTGCATCACTAGCACTGGATCAGGTAGCAGTAAATCCGGGAGTTATTTCCTAGTACATATGGGAAAGAAAATGGTAAACTTTGTTCTTTCCAACTGTGAAATAAAATTTTGCATAACATCTATCGTTGCTTTCTTATTTACATATGAAATCCAGGAGTTATTTCTGTCGCACCCTGTATATGAACAAACTATAAAATTTTGAACATATACAACTTCCTTCAATTGTAGAAGGCGACACAGCACAGGTATTCACGGAACAAAAACTGGAGATGCGTCCACTCTCTGCTAAATAAGTCAGTCGCTCTAGATTGGAAATTTGGATCACTTTAAAGTTGCAAAATAGGAATTGTAGCTTTCCTGGCGACGTGATTAGAACAAGTTTTCTCGGGTTACCAACCACGTTAGATTGGAGTTAGCTTCCAACGTTTCAAGCACATACATTCCTCTCATCATCAGGGAATATGAACTTTTAGTCGTCAAAACATACCAATCCTGAAAGTTGATCATGTTTTCAAATGTTGACAGGAATCTTTCTTTGCATTGGTCCTCTTAAAAAATCAGCTTGTAACCTCAGTCTACAGGTAATTGGTTGTCCTCGGTCTTCTTCAACTTGCTGTACTCATCTAATGACATTAGTCTGAGGTATTTTGGGATGTAAATGAACAATTCCCGACAATGCTGGTTTTCGGGTGAAAATCGTACATCCAAGGCAGCAATAAGTGAATCTGTGGACAGCACAAATATTTGCCAACAAAAGTACTCTTCTACACTTTCTGATGGGTAATTTTCATGATTTGTTGAGCTCAAACATACGTACATCTCAGCAAATTTGCTGTTGGCATTTGCAGAATCAAGAACGAACATTCAGGAAAAAAACCCAGGGAGGGGCAAATGCCTCCTCTTGTCCTTGTGTGGCGATGCCTATGGACATACACAATACACATATCCTCTGTGGGAACCTTTTGCCCATTATTTATATGTATGTGCTTGTAGAGGACTTCAGATGAAGCTTTTTTTTTAAAATGGAAGAAATAGTTTTTTGAGTGAATTTGTTTGTCAAATATTGCACTCCTTCCTTTGTGTATTTCCTATGTGCTGGATTATAGAGAGGCAGGGGTGACCGTCTGCCCCCTCCCGGTGGGCAGGGGTATAGCTCAGGAAGAGGGCTAAAAGAACGTTAAAAATATTGTATTTTTTCTTTGCTGGAGGTATTTTTTTGTGAAATGCTACACCCCTTTTGTATCACATATTTCGTACATATTACATATTTCAGAAGAATCAGTTATTATGTGGTTTGGATTGGACATTTGCATTTAGGTCCAATACACAAGCATGCTTCCCTTGCTAAAACAAACTTATGCGACCATTCTTTGTCTGGTGGTCTTTCCTTGGGTTGCCAAACTTTAGTCAAAATAAAGTGCTGTTTGCATGTGTAATTCTGCTAAATATGGTACTAAATTAAACTGGACTAGGATTTAAATTTGACAATAATTTCAATTTAAAAATGCCATATTACATATTATTATCATGCCCTTACTGACCACGACCCCCTCTCCAAACTGTTGCCAATAGCACGAAAACGCCGACTAACACCATGTTTGCCAAAATGGCACAAACAGGGCTACGGGTGGCTAGAAGCAGGTTAATTATTTTATGGTTCGGCAAGGATATGTTCATGCTTCTGCAATAGCAAGAGACGACACTTGTGACAGCGGCCAGCCGAACAGAGATAGAATTCTTTGTTCTTTTTCATGCACTGGGATCATGAGAAAGATGCCACCTGGCAGTTCTTTCAGATTCGCTCTCATGCCATGGGGTTGGAGTTTTATTGCTTCTGCTGAGAGTAACTTTCCATGCATTTTCCAAGAAACTTCTTCCACTATTTACCCCACTCCATACAATTGTTGACTCAGCCAGCGTGAAGCTAGATGGCGAGAGGAATATGTGGTTATATAGTTTCTGTAAACGCAAGAGGGTAGAATCAGGGAGTGCATGTAATCTCGATATCATACATCACGAGTGAAATGTCGAGTGTGAAGCTGCTGTCTCCGGAAACAATGGATTAGATCAACTGATCTATCATATTCACCAACACATTCATGTCATTACTGATAAAAGTCGTGGACACCTTCACAAAGAAACATCGCCTATAGTTTCATCTCTATTTGCAAGGCAAGTTTTTAAAATATTACGTATAGTGCTTGACAGTAGTCTTTTTCTACACCATTTATAATCAACTTTCTTCTTCTGTTGTCCATTATATTTTTATATCTTATCTATTGTATTTTTTCAATTTTTGCTATATTTGTCGCAAAATTTTATGTTCTACTAGAGAGTCAACTACCACAGAGGGGCCCTGGTTGGACTCCCAGGGTCGTTAATCTTAGGTGGGAATTTTCCCATCTATATCCCTGCATAAGTTGATCTGGGACACACAGCCTTTCATACATGGGTATCTTGGAACAACCATTTAGGGGTAAAAGCTGCTGAAAAGTGGTGCTGGTCATTCAGCATCTCCTACGTGCCTCATGGCACAGTGCAATGCACAACGAAAAGCTTTACCTTTACCTTTGCCTTTGGAGAGTTCACCTATTTATTTATAAAGCAATAATACAAAGTTTATTCGGGTGCGACCAGTATATAAGACTTATAAAGCAAATGATACGTTTCATAACGTAAGGTAAAGTTCCCTGTGCATATAGCACAGTGCCATGGAGGCAGAATTAGGTGATGTGTGGGTAGGGCACATTCTCGATCTTGGCCATTTTGCAAGTGATGTGATCAGCACCAAGCTCCAGCCATCTTTACCCTCCCCCCCAGGGTTTCCCCATGTACTCATTGATTTGAGGCTGGGTGAGCCCCAGAGCCACTTTAAGTGGGGACAAGGCTGGAAAATTCCAACCTTAAATCACCCACCCGGGTTTCCCATGTGTCAGTCAGATGTCTTGCCGACTAGGCCACGCGTGCTACGAAGCTAGAGCTGATAAAAAAGGTAAAGTGCTCCCCTGTGCATAGCACCATGCCATGAAGGCGTATAGGGGGTGTGGGGGTAACGCCCCACACTTTCTTGATCCGGTCGTGAGTAGGGGTGATGTGATCAGCATCATGCTCCTGACTGCCTTTACCCCCCAGGGTTTCCCCAGGTACCCATGTTATTCGTCGCTGGGTGGGTGCCAGGGCCGCTTCCATCGTTAGAAAAGTTCCCGGATTTGAACCGGCCGGGGATCGAACCCGGGACCGTTAGCATGGTAGTCAGACGCATTACCGACTGAGCCACTGCGGCCACATAGGGGTGATGCGACGTGTAATTCACGTTTGACAGTTAACTGAATAGATCACTTTTGCAACAGCACACAAGCTGCTTCAACATGAAAACGTGCCATCTGTCCAACAAATCCAGCATTACAATGGAAAAATTGCTCAAATTTTACTTCGAAATTGTTCCCCATACAATCTATTCACCGGACTTTACCTGTATGATTTCTTCCTGCAGCTGCAGCATTTTAACGATGTTGTTATATTAGAATATGCTGTAATAATTTTACTAGATATACTATATGGTAATGCATTGTAAATTACCTGATATGACATAAAAATATATAATGTAAAACGCACATTTCTAACTTGTCGCAGAAAACTAATATTGCACTTTAGCTAAAATCCAGAAAATTTTGATAATGGATTGCTATTTTAGTATAGGAGCGGAGTTCACTGCAGGAGGCACCAAATTATGTTCACACTATATATGGCTCCTGTATTATATGAAACTATAATTATAATTGAATCAGTCACATGAACAAACCAATTTAGGTTAAGACAACTACAGAATGAATATTTGGTGTGCCCAGTTTAGATTATTAAGTTGTAGACAGTGGCGAAGCGTGCTGTCTCGGGATGGGTAGGCACAGGATGGAGCAGGGTTTGGGGGGAGGGGAAGATGTGATTTTTTTTAACAGTAGTGTGTTAAAATATAGCCCCTAGAAAATAAAAGATAACATATTGCCTGAATCTCGTCTACTTAAGTCGTGATAGTGATTGTAAAGGATAATGTAGTGATTAACGCTCTCGACTTATAATCAAGAAGTAGAAGGTTCGATTCCTCTTGGAGGCATTGGTTCAGATTCTACTTTAATCTAGTCTCGATTAGATATCTGAGAATAAAGGTGCTTCTGTCTCGAAGGTCAGAAAAAAGTGACAATGAGACAATGTTCTGACCACATGTCACCCAATGAAAAGGCCGTTCTGTCAGGCCCTAGCCATCTTACATTTGTTAGATTAAAGCTGCTCGTAAAAATTATTTGCTACTTCAATAACAATATTGTAAATGTTTCTCGCATTACAGAAATGGTTGGTTCACTTGATCGTCACTTAACGTTTATTTCTTTTTAATGCTGACCTCCGCGGCAGATTGGTTATAACAGCGTGCTACGACAAGGGCCTCAGGTTCGAATCCCCAGCTGGGCATAGGTGTTCTTTGTGAGTGTCCCTTCGTCAATGTCATCATATTAACGCTCATTCTCATCTTCCCAATTAGCCAAAAATGGCAGAAAGCCAAGTAAAATAAACTAAATCTATCAATCAATTATTTCTTTTTAACTTTTTTATGCATATAATTCTTCTCCAACAGGCGACTTTTTTAAAAAAAAATTATAATATGATTTAGAAAATGATGAAATGCTAAATGAGAACACGGACTGTGTAACACACCGACCAGAAAATTTCAGTAACATGGATTTTCTCTATACGTTTGCATCGTACGTACTTTGCCCCATTTTAAAAGTAGCGCGTTTTCAGTTATGTCGCTAATCATGAAAGGAAATTTCGTCTCAATATCCCTTTCCTCAAAGAAATAAAATACTTTCCCCTCTCTGAATCGAGATTGGTGCGGGGCACATCCAGCAGCTAACACTTCGCGAAAAGCGGTTCCTCAAAAGAGCTGAAAGCACCAAACTTAGCACTGGTAACCAACTTGCATGCATTATTTGCAGTTAGAATTCTAATAATGCCTACTTTGATAGGTTAGGAGGCCAGGCTTAGAGGTGTTAGCAACACATTTTCCCTACAGGTTAGCAGCTGGGTGTGCTCCGCTCCCGGCACAGCTCTGAATCTTCCATGGAAACACTGCTTCAACAAGCTCTGTACGTCCACTGCCTCCTTCGTCACGTGCTCGTACACGATCGGCACTCTTCGGAAGTCAGGGAGAGGGGGTGAGAGAGAGAGAAAAGAGGCCGGCCTCTCAGGTTACATTACAGGCGAACGTACCCCTGAAATTATGCTTTCCCGCACGAATCACATAGGTTGTTATGGGACCAGCTGAGGCACTCTCAGGCGGGTCTCGCTGAATGCTCAGATACGGTTCCAGGCAGGGTTGCAAACTTGCGGTAATTATCGGAAGACCAAGAATTTCAGTTTTCTTTTATTAAGCGTCGTTTAATGAAATTTATAAGTAATAAAATAATCCGTTATAGACAAATATATTAGGGTAGGCCCAGCCTCCGGGCCTCATAGGACACTTCGCCACTGGTTGTAGACTTTTTAAAATTTATTCCTTGACCACAAACACTATTCATATGTAATTTATTTTCTGGCATTTCAAATTAAGTATCTAACCAATCAATGTGCTAGCTTTGCGAGTGTCGAAAATTAAAAACATTTAAGCTATAACTGTCGACCAATTCGCAGGCTACTGCATTCAAATTCAAATCAGTTACTATATATTTATGAAAAGATTTTTTTGGGGGGGGGGGATTGTGATGAATGAATTGGGGGGATTGCATCCATAGTCTTGGGGAGGGATGAGCAGCCTTTTTTTTTTCAAATTCAAATTCTTTATTTGCGTGGGCGAGGGTCAGCCTGAGGCTGTTCTGTCACCTAACCTGTGTCATCGATTACATTTAAATTTACATTTCTTATGTTATTACAGTATTAATACAGTGTACAATAAACTGTATGATTTAGTTACAAAATCTATTGATAAAGTATTTGTAATAAATGTATGAATAAAATGATACAAAAATTGTGAAAAGACAACTACATAAAAATTAAATAAAATGAATAAAAAATAAATAAAATTAAAAATATGTAGACAAAATACATAACATAAACATACAAGTTACATCATAGTATTTGAACACAATCTCTGCTCTGCCAAAAGAAAATTCTTTACTTCATTTCAGAAAGATTCCATTTTAGATATGCTCGACATGGTCTTAAGTAGGGCACTCCATATTTTTGCAGCAAAATATGATTGATTCTAAGGACATGTAATTGTTAAGATTTTAGATTATCGTAGCATTTTTTGCAAAAGCAAAGGAAAATTTGATAGCAGGTGCCCTTGCATCGGCCAAAGATACATCAGAGCCTTAAACTGAGTGTGTTGTATCAATTTGGTTTATATCTCCAAATCTATGAGCCGTAAGAATTTCAGGGACACTGTGTACTATGGCTGAAGTCTTCACACCGACTCTAGGATTGATGTCGGTATTCTTGTATTAACGTTTTTGTTATTTTTCTACCTTTCTAAGCCAATTGCACTAACAAGGATGCATGGTGAATTCATGAAATATGTGGTGAAACCTTATCCAGGTTTGACGTCATGATTCCAGTATATTGCATATCAGCCTTCACATTGTTTCAGTACATTCAGTGATCAACTCATGATCTTACCACTGAAAGTTCTGGTTTCAATTCTCAGACCAGACATTTTCTGTTATTTTTTTATATTATTATTATGGAGACAGAGAAAGTGATATGAAATAATAAAAATATAAATACATAGCATTTGAGAAATTAGAAATTGTTCTGAATGGTCATAAAAAATATCCACAAGCAAAAATTGCTTCTTAAGTGTGAATTTTAATTGTTTTGAAGCATGTAAATAGTAATACCTTCATTGATTTATTTAATTTTATTAATTTTGAACATTTGCATTGTTTCACACAATTGATAAATATTAGAAGGAAATAACATGTTGAAATACAAACTCAAGCGTATAAGCATGCATTGGGAGAAATTTGCCCAGGCAGTGTTTCTACGGCCCTGCGAGTGTAACTAACTAACAGCAGATTCAAGGTCCTGACACTCTGAAGAGTTCACTGGACAGATACTAAGAAGGGGGCCTCAGACACTCACCAGAAGTCATCAAAAAATATACTTCAAAATCAGCTCGGTAATTTTTACCCATATGTACGTCCTTACAGGTTAATGATGTTGAATTTTTTGCCGATCTTTATCTGTGAATAACATGGAATTATTTTGCTATTATCATGTCCATATATTTATATAAAAAATAATATGAAATCATATTTTTGTCCTTTTTTTCACAAAGCATGGTCTCACTGAAATCAGTCAACCACTTGAGTGTACAAGCACATTGAATGATCAGTTCACAACCTTGACAACAAAGGTTCTGGTTTTGAGTTGTAGCATAAACATTGGTGTTCCTTTGTGTGGTTCCTTCATCATTCACCCTGATCATCACAATTAGTCTAAGAAGCAGAAAAGTGATGCAAAATAAGAAAAATACGAATGTAGAATCCGTCCATGCACACACTGACCCCTAAAATCTTGAAGATGCAATGGGTCCACAACTATGTGGTGAAAAAATAAGATATTGTATTGTAAAGAATTATTTGTTTACTTCTTTATATATATATATATATATATATATATATATATATATATATATATATATAATATATATATATATATATATATATATATATATATATATATATATACTATTTACTATTGTGGTTTTCATGGTGTGAAAATACACCATTTTCATGTGATAATATGATATTTGATAATAATGTGGTAAATCAAATGTATTGACATGCATGTGTGTCTGTTCTATCCTGTTAGTGCAACATTACAGTTTATACTTTAGTGTATGTTGTGCATTATACTTTTTATTGTGTAATTTTTTGTTTCTTATTTACAGGTGTTCATACTTCACGGAATCATGTCAGAAACCGAAGACCAGATTTCTTCATCTGTATTCAAGATATTTATCAGGTGAAAAAAAGAAACTGGATGATATGACAGATACATCAAGTAAGTATGAGAGATAGTAAGCAGTTTTCCTCTTGCTGTTTAAGAAGTTATTCCAGTTATTTAGAGTAGAATTAATCAAAATTTTAATGTTGGAAGTTCATCAATGCTTTCCAGGTTATTTTTGAAATACCAGTTCGTCAGTTCGTTAGGTTACTCTCATTGATCAGGATGAGTGATGAAGAAATGAATTAAATAATGAGCACTCATGCCCTGGCTGGGACTTTAAGCTAGAACATTTTTTTGAGCCAGTTTATGAGTCAAACATAAATTTAATTGCTTGGATAAAAGAAACAGGTGTCAAAGGGTCTACAGTTTGTTGTTATTCTTTAATTTGTTGAGACAATTATATGAAGATAGCCATATAAAAATAGTGTTGTTTAAGAAACAAGTTATTCTGTGAAAACCCTTTCACCCAGTGGCATAGCATCTACCCCCGCAATGTTGAGGGGTGGGAGGGGGTGGAGCTGTAGGAGTCCCACTATGTTCTCTCTCTGTGCTCCTGAAATTTTATATAATCCCAGAAATTCAGCAGATAGTGTCACTTATTTAAAAAATGGATTTACGAAACAGAAATTTGGTTCCCAGTAACATATCATATGACGACGTTTGCGATAATAAGCATTGGCGATGTAGTGTCTCAGCCAGAGGGGCCCGGGCAACTTGACATTATGGGTCTCCTCCGAAATTCATAATTAAGTTACTTGCTCACAAATGGCAATCGATATGAAACTTCTCTCGTCTCATACTTTTATAGCTACGTAGTTTTTGTAAACGTAGTGTAGTACAGTTGTGAATCGAATAGAACGATTCAGTTGCTCAACCGGTCGATGCCTTATTGTTACACAATACCTAAACAAACAAACTTGATAATTCAATACTTTTTTTACCAGGAATATTTAAAATGTAACTTCCCACCAAGTATTTTCAAGGTGGCCCCCAAGCCTCAGTATGAGATTGAAATAAGATCTGAGATAAATTTCGCACATTGTTCACACCTTTTACGTTTTACTTCCAAGTGGCCCAAAAACTCAGGAGGTGAAGTCCAGAGGCAATTATCCCTTTACCCCTTAAGTCCAGTAGGCCCAGTAGCAGGGTATACAACGTGTACAGTGCTTGAAGTGCTCCAATCCCCCCCAATCGGCATTTCCTTGAGTGACAAATTTTCAGGGAATAAAGTCCAGTCGCTGCTTAATTTTCTATCTCTTAAGACTTTCACCCATAATATAGTAGCGTCAGTTGGCAGTGAACTGGAACTTGGATTTCTGGGTGGAAACTAGGCTTGCAACTAGATCAAAGGCTAGTGCATAATACTGGATAGGTACAGGAATGTTTTTAAGGCTTGACTAGACCTTTGGCAGCCATAAGGTTGATTTTTTTTTCAAATTTTCCTCTCCATTCGAAAAACCTCTTTGATATTCCAAAATATGAAAAATTACATACGCTTGGAATTCCTTCTTGAGCATTGACGTGAATTTTTGTGTACTTTGTTTTCACTGTTATCTAGATCAATAGTTTAATAGATTTATGTAATCGCGAAACTTTTGAGAATATCTAGATAACAGCGAAAATTCACGTCAATGCTCTAGAAGGGATTCAAAGCGTATGCAATTTTTCAGATTTTGGAATATCACAGTGGTCTTTCGAAAGAAGAGGAAAATCAATTGGCAGAAAAATTATGCTAAGTAGCAAGAATACAAATACAAAATGTATGTTACATATGTTTGCACTCCAGAAAACATTACTGTGTGATAACTTACAGGATGCAGTTTTTAATCCTGTAGTGGTTGTCAATTTTCAGCTCCACCAGATCCTATGCAGAATAACAGTTTGCGTGAATTGGCAACAGAACTGAAGAAGGATCATATGTCTAGGAAGTTGGATGGCTACGGACTGTACTTGTACGGTGTTGTTCTCAAAAGGCTGGAACTTTTACGTGAGGCTCTTGACATTCTTGTAGAAGCCGTGCACAAGGAACCACTATACTGGGGTGCCTGGCTGGAACTGGCAAGCCTTATTACAGATAAGACTAAAGTGAGTACTAAATTATTAGCAAGAAGCTTTGTGTGTGATATCTTTATTATTATGTCACTTTGCATGTGTAAATATCTTCAAAATTTCTGCAGTAGAAACACTCATTGCAGTTCTCTTACTCAAGGATATATTATCTGCTTTTATTTCCCTTACAAACACACACATCCATACACGGTCCTCACCAATCCATTCTGATCCACTTACAGTTCATTTTTTCGTGCAGTTTTTTGGTTGTGATTGATTTCGTCATCTGTCTGGTAGCTTTTTCAAGCACACACTGGCTTGATGTGGGTGGCGTGGTTATTTTTTCTCTTTTTCCTGCAGGCTGGGTGTGGTAGTTCCTTTTTTGGCCACACAAAGGGATTATGGTGCTGTGTGAGTGGGTTCCCCAGTTTTGTTGCCTGTGTCCATAGGAGATGTTTGTTTTCAGTTGTGTCTGCAGACAGACTTTTTTGCAGGTGTTGTAACCGTACATATTACATATATATTATTACTAATTATGTTAAGTATAGGTATATGCATATTTATATGATTTATTTAAGATGCATATTGCTCAGATCCCCATTTAAGGAAACTACTTCTCGTGGGAATGAAGCAGATTCTTGTCTCCCAGCTCTGACCTAAATTCCACATCTTCCATCCAAAAGGGTGAATCTTCTGCCCATCATCTCCCACCTTTCCAGAACAATAGTAGTGGCTATTTCAGCCCAAACTTTCACCACCACCTACCATGCTTGGCGATAATCGTTTGTTGTTTTTTAGCCAAAATATATTTCTGTTGTGAGATAACATTCATCAGGTTGAGTATGTCGGTAGCTGGCAGTTTCTGGAACCTTGGCCTGCATGACCCCGTGGTTCAAATGGAAAGGGCCAATCAGAGCTTGCCCCTTTATGTGGATAATTTTGGAAGATAGGAAGCCCGCGAGAAGAGAGAAGGACAACAGTTTTCCTTAACAGGAGAACAAGATAGTTTAACCAAGTGTTCATAACAGTTGGGCTGAAAAGTTCGTAGGCTGACTCATAGATGGCGTTACTAGAATTAAATCCATGTGATTTTTACTTAGTACTAACCTTCAAAAGATACGTGTATAAATTTCACAGCTGCCGATAATTAGTTCGTGAGATATAGCATTGTGAGTGAAGCAGCTTTTGTTATTGTGAAAAAATGGATAAAAAAGAATTTCGTGTGTTAATAAAGCATTGCTTTTTGGCGAAAAAAAAATACTGTTGAAGCCAAGGCTTGGCTTGATAAACATTATTCGGACTCTGCACCAGGAAAATCAACCGTTGAGAAGTGGTTTGCTAAATTTAAACGAGGCGAAATGAGCATCGAAGACGATGCACGCAGTGGACGCCCCAAAGAGGCTGTTACCGACGAAAACATCAAAAAAGTCCACAAAATAATTTTAAATGATCGTAAAGTGAAGTTGATCGAGATAGCTGAGACTTTAAAAATATCAAAGGAACGTGTTGGACACATTGTGCATGAATATTTGAACATGCGAAAGCTGTGTGCAAAAAGGGTGCCGCGCGAGCTCACAATTGATCAAAAGCAACAACGTTTTGATGATTCGGAGCAATGTTTAGCAATATTCAACCGTAATAAACACAAATTTTTCCGTTGATATATTACAATGGATGAAACATGGCTCCATAACTACACTCCAGAGTCCAATCGACAGTCAGCCGAGTGGACTGCACGTGATGAACCGAATCCAAAGCGTGGAAAGACGCAACAGTCGGCTGGCAAGGTTATGGCATCAGTATTCTGGGCTGCGCATGGTATTATATTCATCGATTACCTCAAAAAGGGCCAGACCATCAACAGCGATTATTACATAGCGTTGTTGGAGCGTTTAAAGGATGAAATCACGAAAAAACGGCCCCATTTGAAGAAGAAAAAAGTGCTGTTTCATCAAGACAATGCACCGTGTCACAAATCAATGTAAACGATGGCAAAATTATATGAATTAGACTACGAATTGCTTCCCCATCCACCATATTCTCCAGATCTGGCCCCCAGTGACTTTTTCCTGTTTGCAGACCTTAAAAGAATGCTCGCTGGAAAGAAATTTAGCACTGATGAAGAGGTAATCGCCGAAACTGAGGCCTATTTTGAGGCTAAAGAGAAATCGTACTATAAAAATGGCATCGAAAAATTGTATGACCGCTATAATCGTTGTATCGCCCTCGAAGGCAACTATATTGAATAATAAAATCTAATTTTGTCAAAGAAATATTTTTTACTATGTTAGCCTACGAACTTTTCAGCCCAACTGTTAGAGAGCGATTCATTGGAAGTGCTTTACAAGACAGTTTTTGACTTGTGCTCTTACGCAGAGTTTGGGCATGAAAGTTTCTTGCAAGAGTTTGTTCAGTGATGTTGAGTTGTTTCAGTGGCTCGCAAGAGAAGGCAATGGAGTGCATTGGTTGTCTTTCTGCCCTGTCCGATGACGCCGCGAGTAAGTGTCAGTGACTGTTCCTGGCATCGAACCGAGAGAACATCTGCCTAGCTCGTCCACCCAGAGCTGACGAGCCGTGGCCAGGTTCGAGTCCCGGAAGTCAACACCGCAGATGAGCGGGAAGCAACGGACTTGCAACAAACAGTGCATCAGAGGTTTTCGGACAGTAGTTGTGCCATAAGTTGGCCACATTTAAGCGGAGCAGAACTAAATGTGCGCCGTACTCAAAGAGGAGCAGTGTAAATAAATGTGAATAAAATGTATATAGTGTGTACGACGTCTCTCCATAAGAGCCCCTTGATTCTTTCACAGATCTGTGGGATTTTGTTGTGTTTTGGTCCCTGCAAACTGAGTCGACCGCGTTGGTGAGAATTATTGTATGCCAGCAATTTTCTCACTCGGCGTGGTCGGGCTACATTGTAGCTTCCAAAGGCGAGACGGCAACAATTAGCGTGGCGTCTCGGCTTGGTCACTTACAGTGTTTAAGCATCTCATTTAGTAGGTGAGTTTGAAGGCTGAGAAGGTGGGGTGTAGGCATGCATTTTTCTAATGGGGGGGGGGGGTGCTATTGAGATCAACAGTGTACTGAAGGAAGAAGAAGAAGAAAAGCTCTCGTCAGCTAGTTCTACCATGGATACGAGCAGGAGAAAAAACATGACACCCAGAACAAGTCAGTATGTGTCTGACGAAGCTGCACAAATGTGGCGAAGGCAATTGAGATCAAAGTACAGTGTTGAAAAATGAACTGTAAGTGGATTAGAATGAATTACCTCTCTCCATGTATCTGCCGAACAGATATCTGAAGATACAAAGTCCTTACCAAGTACATCCAAAATAAATAACTAACTAACTCTCTAGCCTTCTTGAACCCGAAGGTTCATCGCTGCAGCAGCACAGGCCTTCCATCAGTCTCTATCCTGAGCAAAATCTATATACTCTTTTTCATCCCTACCAATTTCCTTTAGGTCCATCTCAACATTATCCCTCCCATCTTCATCTTGGTCTTCCTACTGGTCTCTTACTATCAGGTTTACCAACAAGAATCCTGTATTTTTTTTTCTCTCCCATTCGTGCCACATGGCCTGCCTTGATTTAATGATTCTAATAATATCTGGACATGAATAGAAATTATGTAGTTCTAAATTATGTAATGTTCTCCACTCCCTTTTAGGCCCAAATATTTTCCTAAGGATCTTATTTTCAAATACTCTCAATTTATGTTCCTCTTTCAATGTAAGGGACCAAGTTTTGCATCCATATAATATTACAGGCAACATTACTGTTTTGTATATTTTAACTTTTAGTTTCTTAGATATTAAACGAGAAGACAAAAGTTTATGAAGAGAAAAGTAACATGCATTTCCTGAATTAAGTCTGCTTTTTATTTCCTGTTTAATATAATTTTCATTTATTAGTATTACTCCAAAATAATCATTTTTAAATATGCTTAAACTTCCAGGTATCAAAATATTAGGGGATGATACCACTTTGAAGTGATGCCAATTCTTGAAAATTGTAGCAATTTAAAATATTTCTCTCGTAGTCTACGGTTGTTACAAGCATAAAAAACACAGTTTTTTGTTGTGACGTTTCAGGAGAACACATGTAGTGTTCCTTTATTTTTAGTTTGATTAAAGATACAGGTATAAAAAAGGTAAAGTGCTCCCCTGTGCATAGCACCATGCCATGAAGGCGTATAGGGGGTTTGGGGGTAATGCCCCACACTTTCTTGATCCGGTTGTGAGTGGGGGTGATGTGATCAGCATCACGCCCCTGACCGCTTTTCCCCCCCCAGGGTTTCCACCAGGTACCCATGTTATTCGACACTGGGTGGGCGCCGGGGCCGCTTCCAACCTTAGAAAAGTTCCCGGATTTGAACCGGCCGGGGATCGAACCCGGGACCTTGAGCATGGTAGTCAGACTCGTTACCGACTGAGCCACCGTGGCCACACAGGTATAACAATGGTTAAAAATGTTTAAAAGGAATCAGTTATACAATGGATCTTGTCAATTTTACATTGTTGGAATGTAGCAACTTAGCTGTGAAATAAGTACTCTATTCAGAACATTTCTAAATTTCATATATAACCATTGCTACAATTTTCAAGTATCAGTATCACTTCAAAGTGGTATCATCCCATCATGTTTGGAGACTACCATATCACTTTTCCAAAGTGTTAACTTTAAATTAAGTATTCACAATTTCACAAATGAGATGATCAGAATATTAAACTTGCTGTAATTTAATCACAGAATCCCTTTTTGACAATACTGGTACAGAATTTCTGAAAATTATGCAATTTTTGTAATTCCCTGGATATTCAGACTCCGTGAAAGTATGAAAGCTATTTCTGTGGACCCCTTAAAATTCCAAGATTCCAAAACAGTATCGGCCGGTATCAGTGAATTATTTGCAATTGGTGCTTTCCAGTATTGATCAACTTCATCCTAATATAGCTGACTCTCATACTTCTTCCTATTTTACTAGATGATAAAGGTTTAAAACAGTTGAAGTAGTATGTGTACAAAATAAATCGCATGCTGGACCTATTTGTATTTAATTCATTTTTCAGTTGAATTCGTTAACTCTGGCAGATCATTGGATCAAGCATTTTTTCCTGGCCCACACATACCTTGAACAGCAGCAACATGAAGATGCATTGTCAATTTACTGGATGCTACAGCAGTCTGGATTCGAGAAAAGTACATATTTAATGGCTCAGGTTGCGATAACATTTCACAACAGAAGAGGTAAGTGTACTCTAGCTATTTTCTATTCGGGTTTCTTGTTTATTCATGCATGCTTGTCATACACCTACCAAATATCCCCCAGATCTGAGCCATCTATGCAATGTCAGACCTCTTTTGTTCCGCTTGTTGATGCTATCCTGTCTATATATCTATGGATGTCTGATGTACTTAAAACAAAATACAGTCAACTCTCGATTCAACGACCTTTCACAGTTCCCGGGAAAAGGGTCGTTATTTCGAAGGGGTCGTTATTGGAATTTGCAGCTTAAAGGGAGCTCAAACGGACACAAAGATGCCTAGGAGATGGTAACACCATTTATCCTGGTAGTTATACAACCTGTTATGCACAGGATGCGTGTTGTGAGAAGGAAAATAGAACATGAAAAAGTTTTCACAAAAGAGAATTTAAAATAATGTTACTTTATTTCAATTGTGCACAGTCGTTGCTTTTCCAGGAAATTCTTACAATTCTAGTTCATGAGAAACCCGTTTGCACTGAGACCAATGGAAAGGACAACAATCTCTCGCTTATTGCAAGCGAAACTCAAAGAATCTTGACACCAGTCAGACTGGTGCCAGCAAAAGTCGGGAGATAATCGGGCAGAATGGATGTTGGATTTTATACCGGTTTACTGGAGCATTGTCTGTTACAAGATTAACTGGTAAGATTAGATCTCTCGGGAGAAGCAACACAACCTTTCTAGGTACCAGACAGAAATAAATAAAGTCAGGGCTATAATTTTCGTTCTGGTTCGGCTGTGTAAAATACATCGTAAAAAAAAAAAGTCACTTTTCTTTGCTTCAACCAACTTCATTCACCCTCCTTCCCCATTCAAGGGAGCAGTCCAAACTCCTTCCTTGACTTGCATTGTAATCCAGCTTGAAAAAGGAAACGCGCAACTTGCGATCTGTTTTCACCCAATGCGTATTCTAGGACAAGTCATTAAACAGCGTGGTAGTCGATAATCATTCGGGTTTGGAATTGAATTTCACTTTAAACTGTATATTTAGTCCCGATCAGCCCATCAGCATAAAATGAACAGAAAACAAGCTTTATGAAACTGCGCATTTTCACATATCAAAATGGTAGATCGTTATTTACTCTCACGTTAATCGACGATTTAATGTTGGATTTAGGAGTATTCTCGATGTCAAACACCCACCCTTCCAAACGTTTTCCCCTTGAATAATGTATTTTTTATCAGTCTCAGCGACCATGCCTACATTGAACACACTTTTTTTTTCCTCCACATGAATGGTTCTGAAGAAAAGCGGATGCAAATTAAATTTACAGATTTGCTTATCAGAAGGCGCAGAACATGAAGTAATTTTAACTCTTGTTTTCCTTTCTGGAGATCGAATTTCGTTATCGTCAAATCAAAACAGCTTTGCGAGATTCAAAACAATAACTTTTGCCTTCACGCTGGATGAGTCATCGCTGTTATCGGCAAGCAAGAGCTTTGCAGACGCTAGACAAAACACTGGCGCCAGCTGCATCGTAAAAACAAGGAGACCGGCTGGAAGTTCGAGCAACAGGTGGCGGAAGAGAAAACTCCCAGCATTTTAAAGATAACGCAACTGTCGAAGACGGAACTTTTAACAGCAGTGTAAAGAAGAAAGAAATGACCCTTGCTTTACATTTTACCATGCAACAGACAATAATACGGGCAATATTTCCTATGCAGACAACAGCATTAAAAAATAATAATAATAAATAAACTGAAATCTGCAATTATCAACATTGCCGTGCACACCAGTGGCGGAGAATGAGCTGGGGAAAGAGTAGAGGGTCACTTTTTTTTTTTTTACTTGTTCTATGATTTTGTTCGTTTTCAAGAATATAACCAGAACTGATTGTCCCATTTTAGACATCAAAGGAAAGGAAGAGGGGTGGTTCCTTTTCCACCCTCGCCTGTAATCAGCCCGCATCAGCAAGAAAATCCTGGCTGAAACTATCTGCATTGCCCCCCCCCCCCCCCACGTTTGCTGACAGGAAAAGAGGGAGAAGTCAGAAGGCGCAGAACATGAAGTTATTTTAACTCTTGTTTTCCTTTCTGGAGATCACTTTTTTGGCAGATATTACGACATCGACACAATTAGGAAAACGTATGAAGTTGGAAACGGGAGTTATGATGCACGTAAGATCGAAGTAAACTTTTGTGCAAACCGGGATGACAACGCATTAAGCGGGTTGACGATCTTTAGTTCACCTACAGTATGTAACATTGTTATTCGTACACATAGAATTTCCGAGGAAAAAATGTCATATCTACTAGTAAATATAATCATTTTCATATGTACCTGGAAATTAATGTTAATGAAGGTTTCAGCAACAAATGTCAATAAAATTGTATGTTCAAAATGTATAAAAAGATAATATAATTTGTGTGAAAAGAGAAAAACACGCTGTTTCATGCAACATTGTTATTCGTACAGGCAAGAGCTTCAATCTTCCTCGCATACAGCGCCACCGCTATTCGGGCGATTTCGTGCAGTTTGCAACTTCGTAACAAGTTTGAACATGCAGGCGTGCTCCCCGTCAAGCGGAATGCTGGCGTAGGTATTGTTGTAGGCCTATCGTCTATCTATCAGAGTGTTCGAGATGGGCAAGGTGAAGGAATTTAGTTCCGATCTGAAGGATGTTGTTATAATTTGGCCCTCAGAGGTTATTCGTTAAGGAAAATTGGACAAACAGTCAATAAATCACACTCCACAGTTCAGTACATAGTAAAGAAATTTAGAGAGGATGGTTCAGCACAGAATGTGCCGAGAAAACCAAAAGAGAGAAGGTTGAATAGACGTAATGAACGCTTTATTTTAAAAAGAGTGCGAGAAATCCCCCGACTAAGTGTTCCTCAGTTACGACCGTTAGTAGAAAATGTTGCTGGCAAGATAATGTCCGATCAAACTGTCCGACGTGCCTTGTGGAAGCATGGATATCATGGCAGAATAGCACGAAAAAGGCCGTATGTAAGTAAGGTGAATTGCAGGAATAGACTTTCATTCGCGAAAGAGCACATCCACAAGGACCAGGAATTTTGGGATAGTGTCATATGGTCAGACGAGTCCAAGATTAATATATACGGGTCAGATGGGATAAATAGGGTCTGGAGAAAATCAAATAAAGACAATGATCTCATTAATACAGTTCCAAAAGTTAAACACGGTGGTGGGTCATTAATGAATTGGGGCTGTATGTCGTCCAAAGGTGTTGGTACCATCCAGTTTATTGATGGTATCGTGGATGCATATGTCAGGCACAAATAATTAGTGAATCATGTGTTCCAGGGTGCATTATATCACATATTTGAACATATTGAAGAACAATGTAAAGCAGAGTGTCCAAAAAATGGACATGCCGCCTATCTACAGATTCCAACAAGACAATGACAGTAAGCATAAGGTGCGAGTTAACATGAATTGGCTAATATGAAATGTGCCCAAACTACTACAAACACCAGCTCAAAGTCGAGACTTAAATCCCATCGAGCATTTATGGGCAATTTTGAAGAGGCGAGTCCATAAAGCAGGCGTCAAGTCCAAACAAGAGTTGAAAACTGTTGTGCAAGCCGAGTGGAATAAAATAAGCTCTGAAACATGTCAGAAACTGGTTAATTCTATGAAGAACAGGCGTCAAGCAGTAATTAAAGCCAAAGGATACGCATCAAAGTATTAGAACTGTGAGTCAATTTGCTCTGAATATACTTTTTTTCTTTTATATTATTAAGTGTACGAATAGAAAAGTTGTACAAAAAATGGTATGTTTCTCTTTCAGTTTCATTTAATTTATTATTGTCATTGGTTATACAGAATTTGGGTAAGATTTTATGTTCCTAATGATATTAGTTATTGAATTGTAAAGAAACAATTTCAAAAGAGTGTATTTCCTTCCAGATATTAAAGTATTTTCTTTGAAAATCCGTGTGTACGAATAAGAATGTTACATACTGTATGTGGTTTTAATTATCTCTAACAGTTTCGCTTTTTTATGAAGTGTTGCAGGGAACAAAGAACGCGTTTTGAATGAAAGCGGTTACCGGAAGTTGTCGGCTACAAGGCCGAAAGTTGCTCACTCACGGGAACCTGCTGAACTCTAGGTCAGAGCTGGACAGATGGGCCAGACTTCCAGGCGCCACGCATCTGTATTTTCGAACATTCCTGCGTTCTTATCTCTCAAGGTGGTGTATTTATCGATGAAAGAACTTGACCTGCCATACACATTGGCAGACTGCATGTTCAGCAGTCATTTCGGGCTGCTCCCACCCTCCTCCGCGAGTTTTCAGCAGCTCTTAGGACAAGGAAACAAGTCAAGTCGATTTAAAATAACATCCAAGCACATGCGATCTTCTCTTCTCGCGTATCCAAGAGCAAGCGTGGCAAAACAAGCCTGGCACGTTGGGTAGCGGCAGTCGGGTGCCGGGTAACATTGGTGCGCTTCAGGGAGGGGAGGGCAGAGGTCAAGTGCTATTGGATATCACTCAAGCATGGTGTGGTGGTGTCTATTTTTAGTTCAGACCTAACTGTGAGCGGTAGAGCGCTCGTAAAGGGAATGAGTGGAGGAATAAACAACGCATTTTTCCGATTTCCTTCAATTTTTCAACTTTTTTTTCCCGTTATACCTGGGGTCGTAGAATCGAGAGTTGACTGTATTAATACTTTTGAAACTAATGAAGATATCCATAGCATGAGAAATAAAGATAAAATTTGAATGCTTACTCTTTATACGATGGGACTTAAAAACTCAGCTGTTGACCTGTATAACAAGTTGCCAAGAGAGTTAAGACATGTACCAAAACTGGAAAGGTTCAAGAGTAAAATCAAATCAATGCTAATTGAACATTCATGACACTATACAATAGGCAACATTCACCTTTGAATGCAAATAGATCAACAGACATATCTATTGAGTATAAGTGGAAAGGATTCAAGGTTTTGTGCATGTGTAATGAAAAGTACATGTAATAATAATATTAATAAATAAATAAAACAATAATGCAGTTATTGCATTAGTTAGCATGCACAGTTTGTGTTGTACATGTCAATTACAACTAATTTATATTGTGCAAAGGGTTACGATACACCATTATATTTATAACCATATGTATTTGATGTTCAAATTACAAATCCTTATTATTATGTATTCCACTTTGACATGTTCTATGCTACAGATGTACCTACTTGTACAAAATTGTAGTCCTTGGATTCAAATAAATCAAAATCAAATCACAAAGATCAGGATGAGGGATGATATGATGAAATTGATGAAGGTACAATCACAAAGAACACCCATGCCCAGGCCAGGATTCGAACCCAGGACCCCTGGTGTCGTAGCACACCGTGCAAACCACTGCACTGCTGGCTTTATAGCTTATTATGTGATGATAACATTATAATTTGGTACACAGAGGAGCAACGATAAAGCAAGAGAGCCAGGTTCGAGTGATGTATAATCAATGTATTCCTACAAATATTGATTATGTCTTCTATCTTATATTATTGGTCAAGATTTGTTCTCTTATGCATGCATACATAATCCAAATTTCAGCCATCAATCCTTCTATCTCTGAGGATACTACAATGCATAAAAAAGTAATGTTTTCTCTATTATTTCATGCTTTTTATATGTACGTAATTTGCACCCCCTGCCCCTTCATGCAATTTAAATGTTTAATATGTTAAAAAAGGGGTAAAATATAAAGCAGGATTCAAATTGGGGAGCAATCATGTGACTCCCAATAATGTAATTGGTTGATATGTGTATTTCATATTAGAATCTACCATAAGTCACCACTTATGTGTGGTATATTACGTTCTTTTCCAAAACTGACATTTCAGACCCGTTGCCAGATCCTTCCTCAGGGTGTAATGGGTCCAAAACATCAGTTTTTGGAAAGAACCTAATAAATCACACATAAATAGTGGCCTGTATTTTATTTAATAATTGCAAACTGTGGTACTGAACCTTTAAGAAATTACGTGAAGATATTAGTATCTGTTATCCATTTTCGAAAGCTACAGATTATCTGAATAATCCAAATGATTGACACATCCAGGTTTCTAAAATCTGGATAAAATTTAATCAGGATTAGTCTGTCCCAAGTTTGAAGAAAAATATAGAAGGTTGCTGGTATGGTATTATTCTGATGATTGAGATGCCTCTAATTTTAAAAATCTGTGTTTTCTTTCTAAAATATCTTATTTGCTTTCCCATTTTTTGCAGAAGTGGATCAGGCCATTGCAACATTCCGCCGCTTGCAGAAAGTTGACCCATATCGACTGGACAACTTGGATACATTTTCCAACTTACTTTACGTGAAGGAACTTCGAGTTGACTTGGCTTATTTAGCACATCATGCATGTGAGATAGACAAATATCGGGTGGAAACATGTTGTGTTATAGGTCAGTGTTTACTGTTACATTGTTTAATGGAGATAATAAACCTTAAATAAGTAGATATAGCATTATGTATAAAAGTACAATGCTTTTTTAAAAAATAAGTTGCTAGTTCAACAGATATTTTTTTCAAGACAACTCTCAGAATCATGAACACGTAATTTGAAAAAGTGCATTATTTACTCAGCTACTAATGAAATGTGTGCCATTATTTTTTATTTGTCCTCTTGTCATTTTATCCTTAACATTTTATTATCAAATTACAATATGCAGAATTATAATTCAACACAAATACAGTTTTTTTTATCTATTTTTATTTTATTTTAAAGACTTGATTATGAAAATGTATTTGACTCCTTCATAGCTGTGTGTTGTTCAGCACTAAATATGTGATCCCTCCATTGCGAGACACTGTATTTAGTTACACGGTTATTAAGAAATGCATTATTTGGTTGTTTTGATATTATTTGAGAATTGTATGATCTGTATGCCAGGGAAAAAAAGTTTGTGCAATACAGTGTGTTGCCACTGATGATATTAGACATGAATTTCTTATTGGCCTTGTTCATCTGTAGAGGCTCTATTTAACCATATTCAAATATTTTTATCATTCATTTAATTTGGATTTTTTTTCTAATATTGCTGAGTCTCTTTCCATGTGTCCAAGTCATGTTTTAAGTTATAATACTGATTATCGAAACTTCTGTGTAATATCCTTACTATCCATACTAGGAGAACATTTTGTTAATAAATTGTGAGTGTTATCTAGTTTCAAATAACGAATAATAGCATTTTTCGCACCTTTTTATTACAGGTAATTACTACAGTTTACGTTCAGAGCATCAGAAAGCTGTGCTTTACTTCCAGAGGGCATTGAAACTAAATCCTCATTATTTGTCGGCTTGGACTCTTATGGGACATGAGTTTGTGGAAATGAAGAACACAAATGCTGCGATCCAGAGTTACAGACAAGCCATTGGTTAGTTCAAAATGTTTGTAGTTACATTTATGGTGTCATGATATATTTGCTTTTGTGGATGTCTGTGTTAACTCTCCTGCATTCTGTTGCATGATTTTGCATCTTCATATTTTGGCAGTTTTTATTTTGTTGTCTCTGGGAGGCATGGTAAATTTTTGCTGTTCATTTGGCACAACCCATGTGAACATGTGACTTGAAGATGTCAAAATTTACAAAACAAAGAAAACGTGCATCGAGTAAGTAACAAAATTCAATCGAGCAAAAATCTTGTTTCACTAATAAATGTCACATATATGTAACATTTGCATTCTGACCATCTACCGTATTTACTCATGTATAATGTGCACTTTTTTCCAAAAATTTTGCCCCCAAAAACTGTGGTGCGTATTATGCATGGAATAATTTGGACAGCCATGAAACTGTGCAGGGTCATTCCATGATTTTGTGGATTTTGTGACACTTGCATTGATTTTTCATGTTTACGGAATCCTATCATGTTATATATAGTTGTAGAGCTTAGATCCTGTAGTTTTTGAATATGGCAACAGCATTCCAAGCAAGATAGCAACACTAATGTGCAATGCGGTTGAAATAAGCTCATCACAAAATGAAGGAACGTTCTGTTTTTTATGGTGCTTTGGATGAAAGAAAAGATAAGGAAGAAGAAAATAATAATTAAAATGTATTACTGGTCAAATAATATGATATATGTGGAGTGTGTAAATGCCTTAATTGAAGAAATATTGTGCTGCTAACTGCTAGTTTGAGGATCCTGAATGTGCCTCATATAAATGTTATGTTAGTCACAGAAGAAGTGTGTGTGTATGTATATATATATATATATTTTGGTTTGTGAAACCAAAAACATACCCAGAGTGGTTTTGAAATCCCCCCAACCTCCAAAACATTCTGGTCCACAACACCCCTTCACCACACAACCAACACCCCCTGCCCACAAATGCAAGCACCCTAGGTGCAAAACCTGCCCCATCCTCATTACCTCTCACACAATCTGGCCACTGGCAAATTTACCCTCCATCCCAAAGGGACCTGCCATGCCTCAAACCTTATCTACACCCTCACCTGCAACATCTGTGGTGATTTTTACCTGTGGGAAACATCAACAGCCCTCAACCTCCGCATCAGTAACCACCGCTCCTCCACCCACAACCTGGACTTCACTGTCGCCTTCCACACCAACCACCACAACATCAGTTTCAACGACTGCTTCCGGGTAGCGATCATCCATCTCCTACCCAAACCAGCCAACACCTCTGTTCGCAAAAGATGGGAGAGGGCCTATATATCGGCCATGAGTGCAACCACTCCTCCTGGCCTGAACAAGGCCACCCAGTAATGCCCAACCCTCCCCCCTCCCCCCCTCCCCACTCATCCTACACACTCACAGTTTACGACGAGCCTGGTGACAAAAGAGTGTTTTTTTTCATTCTACGCACTGCTTCTTCTTCGATGGGGACCTGGCAACTCTGCAGGGCCCCAACTTCCGGTTCTGTCTATTCCTCCTCACACCGATGATGCTATGAAATTAGCGAAAATTTTGAATTTTTCTACTGTCCGGTGAGTGTTTCCTTTTACCTTCTTTGATTTTTACTTAGCCCTTTTGGCCCTCCTTGCTTTTATCCATTATATATATGTATATATATATACTTTGAAGATTTTTTAAGAAAAAGTAAAGAAGGAATGAGCAAAACCACATACAAAAGTTTGAAGGCCATTTCCCATGATTTTTCACTTTGTAATGTAATGTTCTGCGACACCAAGAAAAGCAGTGTTATTCTGGTGGAATTCGAGCATGCACCTCTGATCACATGGAATGCATATCAGCAGAATTTGTTGGGCGAGAAATAATGGAAATCAACTTTGTGATCACTGCAAATCCATAACGTAATTTTGATCTCGCTTTCTATTACAGAATAAATAATGTGGTTAAAGAGAGAAAGATTTGGGATGCTAAATACAGTGGAGGTAGCGTGGGTTGGTGACTTATTGTTTACAAAAGAGGATATTCTCCTTTTGGTCCACATAGCAACAGGTGACTCATTGAATAGATATGATGTCATTCACTCTTGATCAGCATAACAACAGCTTTAAGATCTACAACTAAGAAAGCCATTTCTTGAAACAGGATTTTACTGCTCATTATATACGAGATATAATTTTGTCACTTTTCCTCATCAAAAACCTAGGTGTGCATTATACATGCGTAAATACTGTATTTAATATCATTTTTCTTTCTTGCAGAAGTAAATCGCAGGGACTACAGAGCCTGGTATGGTCTTGGACAAACATATGAAATCCTAAAGATGTACTTCTACTGTCTCTATTATTACAAACAAGCCCAGCAGTTGAGACCAAATGATAGCAGGATATTAATTGCTCTCGGTGAGACTTTTGAAAAACTGGAGAAGTTTGCTGATGCTATAAAATGTTACTACAAGGGAAGAAGTGTTGGCGACATAGAAGGAGGAATAGCACTTCTGAGGTTGGCAAAGTAAGTACACTGTGAAACTCTATATTATTACTAATATTATTTTCATTATTGAAGTAAAATAGATGTACAGTTTTTACCAGACTAGTCCCTACTAGTGTTTGGAAGTAACTACAGTTGAACCTCGATTTTTAGTTTTCCAGGGGACCAAGCTAAAAAAACTTAAAATGCGGAAAAATGCAAATTCAAGGAAAATTTTATGACATTTTGTTATTGTGGGACCATCAAGATTGAATTTATAATGTGGAAAAATGTAAAATCCGGGAACATAAAATTGGAGTTCCTCTGTAGTAACAAATAGCAGTTACATTTTTGCAATATTGGCATTACTTTTACAGTCACTTTAAAAAAAAAAAAAAAAAAAAAAGTGCTCCCCTGTGCTTAGCACAACGCCATGAAGGCATATAGGGGGTGTGGGGGTAACGCCCCACACTTTCTTACAGTCACTTTACAAAGCTTAAACGTAAACTTGAAAATTTGAAACGTGAGGGAAGATCTAAATTTGGCAACCCTGTTTCCAACTATGTGTCTTCTCTAGATGCTAAGGTGAATGAATTTTCATTTCCTATTTTGTGCAAGATCAATCCAGTCTTCACCATTCTTATGAATTGCCTTCAGGTCCATCTTAATATGTAGAAATTTGACTCTTCCAACTGAGCTACCATCCCCTGGTTTCACATGATTTTTTTTTTTGCTCTTCCTGTTTGATGTGGAGAATATCAACAGTAGTTGATGTAAGAGGTTTATTTTTTAAGTAGGGGCCATTTTGAAATAGAACTAAAACATCCAAAGACAGAAATTTAATTACCTCTGTGGCTGTTCATACGTACATTCAGCTACTTCTCAACGTAGTTCCCATAGTTGTTGAGGCACTTGTCATAGCAGTAGATGAGCTTTTGTAGACCCTCATCAAAGAAATCTGCCGCCAGGTCAGATAGCCAATTTGTCACGGTCTGTTTGGCTTCATCGGTGCTGTTGAATCGCTTCCTAGTGAAGAAAGTCTTCAAGTGGAGGAATAGGTGATAATCGCTAGGGACAAGATCCGGACTGTACGGAGGGTGGTTCATCTGCTTCCAGCCAAATGAGTCAATGAACAACTGTGGCCATGCATTGTCGTGCAGCAACATGATACCGGAAGACAGCATTCCTCGTCGTTTATTCTGTATTGCTCGGCAAAGTTTTTTGAGTATGTTGCAATACACGGCTACATTAACTGTTTCAGAAACTTACTCAGAAGCACCCCAAACTGTGCTCTCAACATCATGCACCAATGAGTCCATTATGATTGAGGGGCGTCCTGATCATGGTTCATCATGAACATTCGTGTGACCAGCCTTAAACAGACGTACCCACTTATGCACCATGCCTTCAACAATGACATTCTCACCATACACCTCACGTAACTGGCGATAAATGTCTGCCGCTTTCACATTTTTCGATATCAAAAACCTGATCACTGATCGTAGCTCACACTCGGCGATATTTTCAATCACCTGCACCAGTTCCATTGTCCACCACAACTACACCAAGCATTTCACAACATGCAAATGGCGTCTGTTTACGTGCAAGGCATGTCAGTAACTAACACACATGCGCAAAACACCAAGCATGCAATGTTGCCAACGTGAGCGCAAAATGGCTCCTAATTAAAAATAAACCTCGTAGACTGAAATTTCTACATGTATATCTCCTGTGTGTGTCAAATAGTAAGATCATTTTTAACTCTACATGGGAAGAAACTAGGCACTGTTCGTGTCAACAGTGTTTCAAAGGCAACATGTCCCGTTGTGGTAACACTAACAAACAACTTCACATGGGTAAAACAGCAAGAGAAAAAAAAATCAGGTGATGCCAGGGCTAAGAGCTCTGTTGGTAGAGCATTGGCACGGTATGCCAGAGATCTGGTTTTAAGTCCTGGTTAAGTTTCCATTTTGTGCTTCTCCTGTGTATGCCAAACAGTAAGGAATCTTATTGTTGCCAGTCCACATTTGTCTCAGCTGTCCTACAGATGTCTTGCCATCAGTTTTCCCAGGAAGAACCCTGTAAACTTTTCTATCCTCTCGCATGCATGTTACATTACCTGCCCAAAGAAGTTTTCTTGATATTATTATTCTATTAATATCCAGGGATGAATATCGATTATGAGGCTCAGTAAACTTTCCCCAGCCACCTGTTTTTTTCCATCTCTTTTAGGTCCAAATATATTTTTCACATCCGTACAAAACTACATAATTACTGTTTTGAGTATTTGAACCTTGTGATTCTTTGTTGTTAGACAAGAGGATAAAAGTTGATGAATAGAATAGTTGCATGCATTACCTGAAATAAGTCTGTTTTTAACTTCCTCATTAATGTTGTTTTCATTTGTTATTACTCGTAAATATTCAATTCAAATGAGTTATCTATAATTAGTGTAATTTCAGCGTAACTTTTTTCCCTGCAAGTCTTATAAGAGGGCAAAAGCCTGTCCAAAATACAATTCTTGGGCAGGTGTTCACACTTCAGACAAGCCATTGCATATGTTTAAAATTGCTTGAACGTTGCTCATATGATGCCCCTTCCTTTCCAGGTTGTATGACAAACAGAATGAAAGCGATCACGCAGCAGCTGCTTATTCCGAGTACGTAGTTGAGACTGAAGCCCGTGGGATCGTGGATAAGAATGAACAGAGTCAGGCATATAAATACTTGGCTAATTACTACGTCAAGAGAAACCAGTTAGATGATGCATACCACTTTTCCTTGAAGTGCCTAGAGTATGAAGAGGTAAGTGTTAAATAAATTCTTGATTTTGGTTGTTTATTTACCGACTGTACATCATTACATTCTGTAATTCAACTCATTCCAGAATATAGTAACTATTTTTTATCATAAATGGAATGAAAAAATAATGCCCAGACACGTACCGTAAAACGATCCAAATTTTCAAACCCACCTTTCAAGGATTGAGAAAGAATAATGTTACGCTGGGTAGAATAAGTGAATGGTTAGAGCCACATATTTATGGTGAATAAAGGCTCAAGATTTCAGTACACAAACTTGGCACAATACGGGGTCAAAAGTAGTATATAAAATGCCATTTCGGTGAAAATGTGGAATATAGTCCCAAATTTGATGTATATACTACACTAAACATTTCCCTTTTAACAGCACATTTATGTAGGTATCAGAGTCATTAAGTTTATTCGTGGATAAAAGTGTCCATTAACAGGATTATTCAGACTAAAGAAAGAATTGCATTGGTAAATATTTTCTAAATTTCCTATTTAAGAGTTTATTTCGCAGTTTTCAGTTCATTTCACATCATTTTGTGACAAAACATCATAGGAAAATGCACCTCACACCTTTCAAAAACATGAAAGATGAGCAATACAGTGTGTTATTTCACATTCTCATGTTTCTTTCAAAAATTAAATATGCATGACTATGAATGGTTAAAAACTCAAAACTCCCTCATCACAAGGTTGCCGTGTCCATACGGTTCCTCCCTCACTGGCAATGGATTTGTACAGCATCATTCAGACCTGAATGGAACTGCCAACTTCTTCATCGGAGATTGCCTATGCCATCATAAGGATTTTTTTCCCCAACTATGTTAAAATATGATTTTGTGAACATGTTTGAACTATTCGAACATGTTGAGTTTGTTTATGAAATCACATTTTCAACACAGTTGAGAGACTTCCTTACAGTGTCGGAGGTCTGAAAAAAGGAAATGCAAATCCATCTAGCTCCAGACGATGCTGCACAGATGAAGAAGTAACCAGCCGGATACAACATTCTTAAGTGTTTTAGTAGGGCTGAGTCGATACCGATTCCCACTGATACCGATACTTGAAAATTGCAATAATTAAAATTTGTCCAAAATATTGATCAATATTTTTGTAAATAATCTTCTTCAATTATGTGCATGAATTTACCAATAAATTGGCTTTAGAATATTCAAGAATTAGATCAGAATATTAAAATTATGTTATGTAATAACAAATACAGTTTTTCTTGCATAATTTATGCAAATTAAAAATTAAGTTTTAATTTTACATAATTTGCAGTTTAGTTAGACTCCACAAAAATATCACATGGCATTTTCACGGGCTCCATGAAAGACCAAATTGCCGGAAAAGTAGCAGCTGTTATCAGTAGATGAATTCCAACCGATACTTTGTGATACCGATATCACTTATAAAACTGCCGGCAGCACCTGTAGTGTTTTTGATTTATTGACAATTTACCTATTATACCCAATGTATTTGTCATTGGACATTTGTAAATGTCATTCCGTTTTCAATCACGGAAGAATATGGTGGATATGAAAAGTTGTCATTTTAAGATATGTGTCTAGACATTAGTATTTTATTTTACTTATGTAGCTAATGACATGTGGTGTACAGTTCAAACTTTTGTTCATCGATGATTATTCAATTTGCATTTTAAGTGTCACCTTAGTATCCAAAAGGTTTCTTTTCATATTTTCATTTCAAATAATGCCATTAATGAAATGTAAGTCTGCATCAACTGCAAATTGTATGCACTACATTTTTTCCTTGGATAAGTGTAATCGTGGTAAAGCACAGAAATGGGAAAATTGCATTCCCAACATTTCTCAATGTTTTTGTTATAGTGTCCTTAGGGGCTGAAGGAATCATATCAGCTGACAAGTTGTTTTTTTTTTTAAAAATATGTATGTGTTGATGTTCATGGATATAAAAGCCCAGCACGAAACATTATGCAAAAACTGATTTTTATGGGTTTTTCCATGTGCATTGTCAAGAAAGAAATTGAGAAAGAGTAAAAACTACATAAAGAGGTTATAAAAAGTGACAGGTTCAGTTCTTCCTTGACATTGTTGGCGAGAAACCCTTGAAAAATTGCACTTTTAGTGTGTCGTGTTTTCTTTTTTTCATCCCTGGGCATCAACAGGTAACAGCAAGCTCCAGTCAGCAAGTAACTAAGAAGAAATTTAAGAGCGGTATTATAGCTTATTGAAGTTACGTAATGCAAGTGCTGTAGAACCTGGATTTTACATTTTCCTGCAGTATGCATTCAATTCTCATGGTCCTAATGGAGCTAAATGTTATATTTTCCCAGATTGTAATTTTTTCTACATTTAAAAGTTTGTTTGACGTTGGTCTCACTGAGAACATAAAGTTGATGTTTCATTGCTCTTTTTTGTGAGTATCTTTATTATGAAATCTTGATTGTATGTTTTTTCTAAGCTTTATATTATGCAGAAAAGCATTGCAACGTTCCATCAACTCTAGAAAAAGTGAACTTTTTGTTCATGAAGATGCAAACAAAAATATTATAATACAAAGTAGTACTCCATACTAAGTCTCTCGAGTTTACATATAATTTATTTTCATATTTAAGTTATTTTATGTTACTATGTCACTTTTCTTGACCTATCGCCCAGCTGCCAGTCTCCCTCCCACAATCCT
>NC_139245.1:28789975-28919598 GCF_977018435.1 Lepisma saccharinum | reverse complement strand
AGATGTGCAATAACGTGTCCCGATGCCGTGTTCCGGAGAGAATAACATAGGTCTCTCGTATAATTGTGCTCGTTACTTTTGTAACGTTACAGTTCTTTCCCTTCACAAAAGTCTGTTTCAAAAAAGTGATACACATATCCGTTACGAATAGCAAATACCGTATCGAAGGCGTTTTCGAAGAAGCCTCACAATTATGATCGGCAGGCATACTAACATTACAGCATTTGACATTTTGAAAGTCATTAAATTATAATACGTATTTCGTTTTGGATGTCAGTGAAAAAATGAAATTGTAAAACAAAACGTTTGAAAACATCCGTAAACAAGATTCAGCGTGACAGAAGTTCTGGTTATTGGAATTTACTGATTAACTATGTATTTATCACAAATATAATTTATTTTCTGCATACTAAATCACTTTTACGTGGATTTGTTCTAATTTGATTATGTATGCAAGATGAATTTAAACATGTGCGTTCACTTTATACGATAGAAAACAAACGTTTGTTGTAAGAAAACGTTATGTGTATATATATATATATATATATATATATATATATATATATATATATATATATATTCTCTCTCTCTCTCTCTCTCTCTCTCTCTTCTCTCTCTCTCTCTCTCTCTCTCTCTCTCTCTCTCTCTCTCTCTCTCTCTCCTCTCTCTCTCTCTCTCTCCTCTCTCTCTCTCTCTCTCTTCTCTCTCTCTCCTCTCTCTCTCTCTCTCTCTCTCTCTCTCTCTCTCTCTCTCTCTCTCTCTCTCTCTCTCTCTCTCTCTCTCTCTCTCTCTCTCTCTCTCTCTCTCTCTCTCTCTCTCTCTCTCTCTCTCTCTCTCTCTCTCTCTCTCTCTCTCTCTCTCTCTCTCTCTCTCTCTCTCTCTCTCTCTCTCTCTCTCTCTCTCTCTCTCTCTCTCTCTCTCTCTCTCTCTCTCTCTCTCTCTCTCTCTCTCTCTCCCCCTCTCTCTTTTTTTCTCTTTTTTTTCAGTTTACATGTCTTACATCAATTAAAAAATAAAGTATGTTTGGCGATGAGAATGATTCATGCTTAGATTAAATTGCTGAAGGACGAAACATAAAGGACCAACCAAGGAATCATCTGTGCTACGCGTTCATCCACGTAAGCGAGAGGCAAGCTTTTTCCTATCGGAAGGTAAAAAAAAAAAAAGGTAAAGTGCTCCCCTGTGCATAGCACCACGCCATGAAGGCGTATAGGGGGTGTGGGGGTAACGCCCACACTTTCTTGATCCGGTCGTGAGTGGGGGTGATGTGATCAGCATCACGCCCCTGACCGCCTTTACCCCCCAGGGTTTCCCCCAGGTACCCATGTTATTCGACGCTGGGTGGCGCCGGGGCCGCTTCCATCGTTAGAAAAGTTCCCGGATTTGACCGGCCGGGGATCGAACCCGGACCTTTAGCATGGTAGTCAGACGCGTTACCGACTGAGCCACCGCGGCCACCTTTTTCCTATCGGAAGACGAAAAATAATTATTTGCTGCACGACCTTGATAAGGCGAACTGAACCACAAGGAAAGAAACCTGTGCAGACCCGCAACTCCCTGTGCACTGTACTACCACGTGGAGGGGAGGGGGAGAGTTGACCGTTCTTCCTTATGGGCCGAGCTGAAGAGTAGAAGAGCTGTGCGGGGACTTTTCGTCCAAGGTTTTTTCCCTTGTGTCGCTCGTAGCAGCAGCAGCACCACGCAAAATCGGAAAATGTGAATCCTCAAACTTTGTACACGTGACCTTCGGTCACGAAGCAGCCGAGGAGACAACGCCCTGGGGCGATATGAAAGGCACTTTTAGCAAGTAGAAACTATGTAGAAACGAAAGTTAGATGGAATTGTTGTACGAAACAAACGAAACCGCGTTTGTGCAACTGGTTTGTGGCTAGACAGGGCCATTGGACTCTCAAGAAGGCAAGAATTCTATGGGAAGTGATTCTCAAAACTAAGCGAATAAAAGGACAGTATATTTTATCATTTACAAGGGCCCTCATCCGCTTACAATTTTGAAAATTACTTTCAGTAATTCTTGTCTTCTTGGACAGGAGGTTCATTAAACTTTTTGGTGTAGAAACAGACAGAGCGCCCACCTACCACGTTTGAAAGAAGAGCATAGGCAGACATGAAAGTAATTTTCAAGTACGTAAGGACGACAGTCGACGTGTACATTGAGCAACGTGTGACTGAGAAATACAATCGTAACAAAGGACAGGATTCTTCAAGAAACAGTAATTTCATAAAAACTTCCTATCATTAACTCAGTTCATCCTTTTATCCTCTTTTGTTTGTTATACTTTTGTATTATTCTTGTTTTATATAGCTTTTCTGCCACTTGTAGATAATCGCGACGATGAAGATGAATGATGATCATATTAAATCTATGAAGGGATGCTTACAAAAAAAAACAGCCATGCCCAGGTGTCTACCTCGAACTTGGAATGTTTGGTACCGAGTGTATGAGTGGACCACTCAACGACTTCGGTCTTCGAGGCTACGGTTTCAGTTGCAACATGCAGTATAATTACGTTTCTACTACTACTACTTATAAAGCCCCCTTGACACATGAGATACTACAAATAATTTCAGGCATACCCTCGAATTTTGATTGCCTGGCACTTTTTTAAACTAAGTAATGAAGTCACGTTTATATTCATATTAGGCCTACGACTAGCTCGAACTAAAAACGCTTGTGAAATACTGTGTATATGTTATCCTTCTGAAGTGAGAAACTTCATATTCTGCTAAGAAAATATGCATGAAAAATTATATTTGTAGCTACTACTTGAAGAATTCAAATTATTATGATGGAATTTCAACTTACGTATACTCTGCATATAATGTGTTATCGGAGAGGAGTTTTTGTCTCGCAGTCAATTTATTTTTAGTTGAGGAACTCGAGAGTAAGTTGGAAATATTTAATGACCCACGTTGTGGTGTGCTGTTCGATTAATCAGAATTGGAGTGAGAGAAATTTGTAGTTAAGGTCATTCAACACGTCAATTTGTAACTGTGAATGCAAGTTTTCTTTGATTTAGCGGGAAATCAGTTTGCTACTGTTGTAAGTAATAAATTGAAACATATATATTTTCTGCTCGAGTAGGAATCCACAGCCCTTATCCAATCAATCACTTTCTGTGTTTGAAACTTCTGTCTAGGAAAGCTACACACAATTTGCTTTTAATAACAGAAGCTTCAAAATAACCTATCCATTCTTGTCTTGCAAGTAATGTTTGATTTGATTTGTTATATTTAACTTTGGTTTTCTGCCACTTTTGGCTAATCGCGAAGACGAGGATGGGTGATGCAATGACAAAATTGATGAAAGGACATCACGAAGAAAATTATGAAAACAATACACAGGCTGGGATCTGAACTCGGGACCTGTGGTGTCGCATTGTTCATGAAATAAAAACATAACATGTATAGTGGCTCAAATTAGTAATCGAATATGTAGCATTTTGCTGCATTTCTTCACAATATTTCGAAATTAACAACATGTACATAAATATAAACGATAGTGAAATATTTATAGGCATTTATTAAAGCTATATTCCCTGTTACATTTTTTCTTTTTTAATTTTGGGTGCGTCAGCACTTAGGCTATTTTGCAACCGCCACGTTATACGGGGTCCAGCCCCTTACCATAACAAATAACGTAACTGTAATATCGAATAACTGAAATATTAAAATATTCTGACTTAGGTTAAAAGCTGAGGCTCTAAAGGGGCACTCAGCACACATGACAAAAAACAGAACACACAGAATTATACTGGCCATAGGGTCAGTCGCCAGAGCCTCGTTAGTCTGCAAAGAGCAGTCCAGGGTGTACTACGTGGAATGAAGTTGACGATTGGGTGTACTACGTGGAAGGTCACCCCTTACACCCCTGTTACGGTTTCAAATCTGAGAATAGTTATTTATGTTTTGGTGTGAAAGAAGAGATCACTTTAATATTCAGACAAATCGTGAAAGCCTTCTGTTTCTGTTAAGCTACGTTTCCATTCAGACAAGTTCCAGACTCATGACGTGCAACATGTGCCGGCGCATGTTGCGCGTCATTTAGTGTACTCGTACTGCTTCCAATTCAAAACTACTTCTTCAAAATACGTCCGCAACAACACTGGAGTGCAGGATCGCAGTGTAGCGTTGTGCAGTGCTTTAGAGTAGTCAGTGTTCCTTCTCTTGTATTGTAATAATTTGGTGGTGATTTAACTTGGGTAAAGATGAACAATAAAGCTATGGCGGGTTTTGTGGTTATGGCAGGCGCGTATCATGAATTTCTAAAAAAAGAGGCGAAAACAACCTAGATGGTGAATTAGAAGTTTTCTAGCAAAAAATTAACTCGTTGATGAGAGACTTACGTCTTCAAAGTGGATACGAAAACTTTGTAAGAATGACTGCAAGTGATTTTGCATTGTTATTAAATCTTGTTGGACCACAGATTGTAGTCGCGTCGTCTGTTTCTACTCTAGTTCGTATGCCCCAGGAACTTGCTGCAGGCTGTTTCCATTGTCCGCCGCGCACGTTGTGCGTCTTAATCGTTTGGGGCAATTTTGTCCCCGGCACTTGCGCCGCGGCATGTTGCAGACAGTTTCCATTTCAACAAATGCTTGGCACATGCAGCGTCGCATGCCGCGTGTCATGTTGCGCGGTAAAATTTGTGGTAATAGAAACGAGACTTTACATAGTTCTTTTATCGGTCAACTACAGTGCGGGGAAGAAACAATTCATGCTATTTCCTAACTACGTCTGTTACCAGTAGCTCCATTGCCCCTGACTGAAGTACGAGAAAAATGGGTAACAAAAACAAAAATACAACATTTGACGAACTGCAGCTATTTATTTTTACCTAACCAAAGGGTGCAGGTACAGGGAAATTAAAAATGTTAAGTACATGTAAGAGTACCGTGGGTGACGCAATAAAACAAAATGAAAAGGAAAATGAGGTAGATTCCGTATCTCAGAAAATTCAACCAAGAGAAATAGGAGAACGAAATGAACGAGCTTCAGTATGAAAAATAAAGACCCTTTCCTCACCCCCATCCCCTTCCCAAACCAAGGGCTCCGAAAGCAGCTGTGCAACTTGGAGCAGGCACTGGGACTGCTGTACGTTCAGTAGCGTTTGGTCCGAAAGCGAAATTCCTAGAAAAATGCCACAGTTCGTCCGCGACGGTTTAATGAGTTGCATTTCGCCCGAGCCTGGCTGATGATGAGTCACACCTTGACTAACCGGTGGCAGCGGTGGAATTAGTGACTAGGATACCTCAGTTAACAACTTTTAAAACTACATTGCATAGACAGCGGAGTGTAGCGCAGGGAGTGCAGACTGAGCCAAATCGTCGAGAGAGGGGTCCCGGGTTCGATACCCGGTGGAGGCACAAGTGGTTCGGATCCCACTTTAAATTGTAGGTCCAGTCCCGATTAGCCTTACTGTGCATAAAGGGGACTTAAAACAACAAATAAAATCGTTGAGAGGAAGTGAACTTGGATCCAGAAATTTTAGTCATGGCAGTCAACACTACTACTTCTAAGCAGCTCCCATAAGTGACTGAGGTTAGAATGAAAGTTTGTCTTGTTTTAAGTTCACTTGTATGCACAGATAGGCTAATTGGGAGTGGGCCTACAGTTTAAAGTGGAATTCGAATCACAGGAATCGAACCCGGCTAGAATGCAAGTGTTTTCTCATACTCACATGGGAAGTTGTTTATGTTATTGTTTCACATAATTTGTAGGTAGTCACACGTGGTCTGAGAAACAGAAAAGTCACACATAGCCTACGCATAATTCTCTCGAGGCAGTTTGTTGCAAGAACTTTGCTTGCAGGCCACGGACAATAACTTTCATGGGTAAAAAAGTGTCCCATCATAAGGTAGAGAGCATCCTGCTTAGAGCAATGTATGCGCTCCAAACGTTGGACGCTGACGCCGATATAACCTGGCTCGCAAGCCGAGAACACTGTTCGAATCTCCACAGGCATATAACAAAAATGCATCATACCCAAATGACACATCTGGCGTAATACCTAACGTGCCAAATTTTGGAAAATAGGGGCTGATAGCGTGTGTGAGAACCAGAGCGACTTAACTCTAATTTATCAAATTAATAGGAGAGGAAATAATGTATTCTTAGGAATATGACTCTTAAACGTGACTCCGCCTTACAGATAAGAATTAGAAGTGGAAAATGTCGATTTTCTCCAAATACTCTTCAGAGGATTTTTTTTTAACGAAACTGAAAACAGAATTTTTGTAGTTACGTTCCTCTGATTCCCGTAGGACGATAGGTGAAATACATTTCATGAGCGATGTTTCAAAGAGGTTGTGTTAAGATGTCAAACATGTAGCCGACAGCCATGTTGTATGAAGAAAGCATATAGGATAAGCTCCAATCACACTTAATCTAGGCTCACAACAAAGATAGCGGCTGAGTGAATTGGAAAAAACAATTAGTTTCATGTTTAAGATCATTCTATCAATTAATGCAGTTGCTTATAAAAATAAAAAATGGTCCAAAATGCTTCAAAGTAATTGAAAATATGAGGCATTGCGGATACGAAGGGCGAACTCAACAAAGTGCATTGTGATGGAAATGCGTTTCAAGTTGCCAGGCACAGTGCAAACTCCATAAAATCTTTGAAAATCACGCATGAAACATTCCAATCTACAGTTACCAAGTTTTTGTGGAGCTCGAATTGTGCCTGACAACTTGAAACGCATTTCCCTCACAATGCACTTTGTTGAGTTCGCCCTTCGTATCCGCAGTGCTTCATATCGTCTCTAGGAAAAACCCAGAAAATTAATACGCCCATTCAAATTTAAAACCTTTATTTGCATACTAAATAGAAAGAATTTTCACCAGATACTTGAAATTAGTTTGAGAAAATCTAAAATAAGAGGAATTCCTATCCCTGTTCTCGTGTTTATATTTCCTGGCAAATACTCTGTAAGAGGCTGTCGCGGTATATTGCCGCTCTATACATTGAAGAATCAATGCTTTATACTCCGAAGTCGATACTAAAGGTTCATGGACGTCTGCAGGATTTTTTCCAAAGAGGGGCAAGCAAGGTAGTTTTTCCGGGGGGAGGGAGGCAAGTGATAGGTGATGGAAGTGGTATAAAGACAATGACCCAACCCATCCATATTTTCTAGTCCAGGCTCTAATCCGACATCTCCCGGGTTCGAATCCCGGTCGGGCTTGGTTGTTTGTGAATGTCCATTCATCAATTTCATCATTTCATCACTCATCCCCATCTTCGCAAATTAGCCTAGAGGCACAAAACGCGAAGTAAAATAAACTAAATCAATCAATCTAATCCGACATTAGACTTCGCAGTTTATTACGCTAACCAATTTGCCACGGGATCGGCTTCTTCGTGTTTGTCTGCTTATGAAATGATTAATTAGTTATTCAAACTATATAGGTAGGAAAGCTATATAAAATAACGAACAGAAAAATAAATCCACTTGACGTCTTGTAGTACTATCATTAACCTACAATTTCATGCTCACAAATCCACACAGAAAACTTCTTGTGGCATTAGTTTTACAGAATGGCCTTGGGGAATAAACATCGCCCATTTCCTGGTTCAGCTCGAAACAATTCAGGTGCCTTATCGAAGCTGCTCTTGAGCACGCAGGGTTTCTAACCTACTTCGCCGTAATTCAGTTGTTGTATCTTGATTAATATGCTGTATTGTAGAGTCAACCGCAGATTAAATAGGAGAAAAAAGATTTTCCCGACGGAAAATAAGTTGGTAATGCTGCAAACACCGAGGCATTCTTGATAAGACGCTTGAGGAGCGTCGAGCAAACTTTCCTGAAAAAGCGCAACCCCAGTATCGAAGGTCATGCTACACGTGGATTGGCAACTTTCGGGAGCATGCTGTCTGTCTACACAATTCTACCCAAATACCTGTTTGAAAATGAATCTTCTGTTCGCATTTTATTTTTCAAATGTAGTTCTGACATTGTAATCATTTTGCAATTATTTTTATTTGTTCTTATTTTGCTTCGCTTTTATGTCACTTTTATAATTAATCGAAACTATGAAGATGGATGATAATTAGATTAAATTAATTAAGAGACACCTAAAAAAGATATTTACAGACCAGGACTCGAACCCGGAACCTAAAGCGGATAGGTAGTGGGGAAAACCGTCAATAACTCCCGCCACGAACGTACTTATAATTTTTGTAATTTCTCACGAGTATTTTTTGTTCTGTTCATGCATAATATACCTGCTTTCGGAAACTTAATTTATAAGTGACACACTTATAGGGACAAGCCACGTATTGTTTGAATGGAGGGACATCTCGTTCATATACTACTAGATACAATCATGGACTATACTTGAAATGGCCTCCCCGATGGCGCAGTGGTAGCGTCATCGCCTTGTAATGAAGGGGTCCCGGGTTCGATACCCGGTGGAGGCACAAGTGATTGGGATTTCACTTTAAACTGTAGGTCCAGTCCTGATTAGCCTAACTGTGCATAAAGTGGACTCAAATCAATCAATCATATATGATGGAAGTTAAGAAAAAGATAAAAATTTTAGAAGAGATACTGTGAACAAGTCGAATTGGAGAGAGATTGTATTTTGTCTTTGTTAAATGTATTTCATGTAGTTTATATAACATGAAGTTATAAGTTAAATAAATGTTGTTTTGTTCGTTAACGTTTGGCCTAATTGAAGATTATTACAATATACTTGAAATGTGAAGTGCTAAACACTACTTTCGGAGATCAGTTGGACATGGCAATTTTGATATACAAGTTGCATTTTCTCTACTTAGATTCATTAAGTCCAAATTTTATCCTAATAGATAATCTCCCAACAACGCAAAATGTTTTAATTGACTCGAATTCACAATGACTCATATACAGTGTGTTTATAAATGAACGGTGGGGTTTCAAAAATTAATAATACATCTATATATTACCTTACACGGGCAAAACGTACGCCGTAAGCAGCAGCAACTGTCCAAGTTTATATAACTTTATTTATATTTGTATAAAGATAGAAGTCAAGAGGGGGCAATTGCTCCTCTGTGCCTCCTTGCAGGTGCTCTTGACCGTCTGGAAGAAATAGTGCACGACAGACGTGAAAACTAAATCCATCTTCAGTATCCTTTTGTCTTGCTACTCTTAGATTCTGCAACCTTTCTTTCTATAGTTCAATGTTTGCCCCCTAACCCCCTAGAATTGATTTCCGTACAAGTTTGAGAGCTAATCTCCCCTGCACCCTGTGGTTGCGCCACTGCACCTTCTTCCGCCGTTGTTGCTTTGTGAACTTTCATCTGCTTGAAAATACTTAATTTTCTTCAAGAGCATAATATCGTTTAATAACCGGTGATAAGATTCCTCAACCCTAAATTTCTGGATTAAAGTATAATAATATAGGAGCATGGAAATCTGAAAGGGGGCGAGGATGGCCACATCTCCCCTTTAGAAAACGAATGTCAGCTAAAAGTATATATTTCACGCGTATAATTTGATCCCAGTCATAGTAATGTACATTAATTATTATAATGGGAATGCAGGAATGCGATAATTTCGAATTCAAGTGGTGTTTCTTGAGGGGGCAACACTATTATCTGGTTAATATGCCCCATGGAAAAATACCTTGCTTGTCCCTGCGTCGAAAATATCGGCAGACGTCAATGATTAGGGGGTGGGGCATGTGCCCCCCCCCCTTTGCACCCCGTGCGCACGTCTATGACTACTCATTTCTACACTAGTTGGAAGCTGTATTCAATTTCGAGCCAAAAATGTAATTTTCAAATCAGGGTTGTTAAACGTCCACGAACCCATAAATTCTAATGGGTTCTTCTATTGGGTTCCGCAACAAGACCGGAACCTTCTTTATCGCACAGTTTTAATTCGGTCCAAGTTGCGTATTCTTTCATTTCAATATGGAACTTAGACAGTCTTTAAATTGATCCGGAAAGAAGGTCCCTGTGCCGTATTTCAATTGATCCGGAGAAAAGGTTCCTGGAACGAATTGAAATATTTTAAACGTAAAAAGGCTCTTTACGGTCCAGATCCATTTATGCTTGCTAATATTCCCTGCTGAACCGGAATTGAATTGATTTAAAATTCCTGACCCTTTATCAACCCTGGTTGAAATTCATTTTTTTACAAACAACCATATTTTTAACGGCTATTACACATTAATCCCATACGATATACTGAAAGGTAAGAGACTTGGGCTATTCCTTTTTCTTCCTTGATGTTAAATAGATTATATTCGTCACGCGCCTATAACGTTACTACCTAACATTTGTGAATTGTTCTTTCCTTGTAACGTTAACATCTAACATACTGAATTTATTTACGTTCCTTATGCAGATGGTATGTACCCAACTGCATTTTGTTCCGTTCCGCTACAGTGGTTTACATTTTGTTACATTCCTATGTAACGTTAATTGACCATATTGCCTTTCACTTCATTCCGTTACGGAGGATTGCATTCATTACGTTCCTATGTACCGTTATTTACTACCATGTTGCATTTCGTTACTACGGTCCTTGTAACGCTAGTATATACCATATTGCATTTCGTTACTACGTTCCTTGTATCCTTGTAACGGTAGTATATACCATATTGCATATTACGTTATGTTCCAATGTGCTCATTTCGTTCCGTTCCTTTATAACGTTAATATCTACCATAATACATTTTGTTACGTTCCTTGTAACGTCAATCTATAACATATTGCATTTCGTTACGTTACATGGGTACCAGCAGTTGAACCATACTCTTCCTCCTACAAAATGGAACGTACCGTGTAACGCAAATTGGGTACGTTACGACTCCCTGTTTACAATTGTGTATAGCAGTAGTTCCCAAACTTTTTCGTTTCACGGCACCCTTAGTGTTTTCAAGATTTTTCGTGGCACCCAAGTCAGAATGTAGGCTTATATAACACTTGCAATACTCAGTTACTGTGGTTAGGTTGATTGCCTTAAGTTAAGAAATAAACACACATTTCAAATTCTGAAACATTTTATATGTAAAAAGTACTAAATAAATACATATTCGGAACAATCATATCATTGAAAGAATTTACAATTGAAAATATTGGAACATTTTGCGACACCCCTGTATGCCAGCCATGGCACCCCAGGGTGCCACAGTGCACACTTTAGGAACCACTGGCATATAGTGTTGAATCCAGTCACTTTCCTCCCGGTGGATATCAAACTTCATACGGGGAATGTCATAGCATCAAATTATAATACTAATAAAAGTAATACTTATGTTTTAAAATTGCCCGTTACCTCTGGAATGTAATTAAATTAAAATAAATTAAAGTAAATTTGCATAAGGCTGCTCAAGCACATCATCACCATTTCACATTAAATTATTGTCTGACTAACTGTTAAAATAGCTGCAAGAAATAGAAATTCCTTGCAACAATAAAATTTCACATTACACAAGCCCTTCCGCTCTACACATGTCCACTGTTGAGTTTTAGTGAAATGGAATTTTATTCTAGATTACTAATTAGCAGTTATCAAAATGAACAATATTTAAGTTCGTTCATTATTTTGACTTTTGATTATAAATAAGACTAAATCAGTGGTTATTATTACAAAAAAGCCAGAAAAAGTACATTCTACATTAAATTAAAGTGAATGAAAAAAAGCCAAATTTCTTAGCTATTGACGGAATGCTCTGTCAAAAGATTGAAATTTTCTGGAGGACTTTTCTATTTCCAGAGCCTACCCCCCTGCCCCAAGTAAAGTTTTACAAATTTCTCACTCACTGCCTAAAATGTTCACTAATTTCTGTGAAAAACTAAATATACCATCACGCTACTGTTAAAGAGAACTGAAAATACTAGGGTTGAACCAATACCAACCGATACTTTTCTGGAGTCATGAAATTTATTAAAGCACAAATTTCATTATTTTTGCAATAACATTTTTGGTGAAAGAAGTGAGTGTTGTAATTAAATGATTATCTCATGTGAAATTATGAATAATTTAAAGCAAAACTTGAGTAAATTACTATGATATAGTTCCAACAGAAAATTTATATCTTAAAATTTATAAATGTTCTGAACTCTTTAGATAGTTACAATTTTCAAGTATTGGTATCGGTGAACATCAGTAAGAGAACCAGTAGTAGTATTGGCATTTGTTCAAAGTGGATGCCTAAAACGAACCATAATCTTCAATGAATCTGGTACGTGATAGCTAAAAAAGCCATCTGTCACTGATCTATAAGAGCTAGATAGTGTAGTTTTACTTTAATTCCAAGTTACATATATGTGGGTTAAGTCATAAGTCATGGCAACTATTTTTATTTCTCGTGAACAGGCGACAACACGAAAAATCTAAGATATATGTCTGAAAATGTGTGGAATTTACTTTCGAAATAAGCCACCAGATGAAGTCTGGATGCAGGAGACTCTCGTAGGGAAGAGGCAGAGCACATGACATTGGACAAAAGTGTTTTATTTTGGCAGTTGACACACTGCCCCGTATGAAGGCATCCACCCACCTCACCACTGTTTGATAGGGTATGACATGCACACCCAGTGTTTCCCGTAGCTCTTTATGGCATTCCTGTGTATTTCTGTCATGGAGAACTGCTATTTTAACGTACAAATGTTGTTCCTGCTTCATGACCTCCATTTTCGAACGCTGTCACTCACCGACTGAATTTGGGTGTGTGTTTACTACCCCACCGTTGTTTACATACACCATCTGGTGGCTTCTTTCAAATGTATATCTTAGATTTTTCGTGTTGTCCCCTGTTTTCAAGAAAAAAAATAGTTGCCATGACTTATGACTTAACCCTCGTATATGATGAGATTTATAACTTTTCTGAATAATATTAAATAGCTACAATGTTCAAGTATCGATATTTGTAGGTATTATTAAGAATATTGTTTTGTGTTATTGACTTCCATCTACGTATTTCATCTGTGCAACTAAGATGCAGAAACGAAAAGAGAAGTCTCAGATAATAAATTAACAATGAATTGACAAATTTTTTTTCTCTTCCCTTTCTTTTAGGTAGAAAATGGATCTGCAGTTTCTAGTAGGTTTAGAGGAAGGACAGTTGTGGAAGGAACCCCAACCATGGATATGGATTTGAGTTTTACACCGTGAAGGGAATTGTGTAGAAAGAAGGTTAGTGTATTTTTATGTTCTTTGTGGCCGACCTCCATGGTGGAGTGGTTAGCTTAGCATGCCACAAAACCAAGAGTCCCAGGTTCGAATCCCAGCCTGGGCATTGGTGTTCTTTGTGAGTGCCCCTTCTTCAATTTCATCATCATCACTTTTTCTCATCCTTGCTCAATATTTTCTCTACAAAGCTGTGCAAGAAATTTCTGTGGAAATCACCAGTGGCTTTGAAGAATGTATTGTTGTTGTTGAGTGTTTGAATGATGAATCCAAGATGAAAAAGGCAATAAACAAAATTACAATGGAACGAAAATTTTACATTTTTCAAGGAACATATGGCCAAATAATGTCCACTTACCAGTAATTCCTTGATTTCCAGAGTTACGTACGATTTATTGACACTGGGTATTGAAAAGAAGTGTAAAATAATCAATATAGAAAAAAAGATAATTACACATTCCGCACCATACCAGCAGTACTATAATGCCATCTATGTGTGTTATTCAGACAACACTTTACAGAGGTTCTGGACTTTAACAATATTAATAATAATTGAACCTTGAAGTTTGGGAAATGTATCCTGGAGAACCTAGAATTAACTATACCTGCATTTTGTTGTTCCTAAAGTTGGAAGCTGTTGTAGAAAATGTGAAATTCACAAATATGTTATAACACAATCCTTTACATTTGGGACCGGGAACATACAACCAAAGTGTATATATCTTGAAACATAAAGTCTTGTCTTATTTTCCTTGTGTTGAATACAAACTTGAATGAAATTGTGTGTAGGTTTAGAAGAACTTACTTTACGGGTAAACCAAACATACTAATTGATCAGTCCTTTGGCAATATTCGAAAGTGCCAGTTTCTGAATGTAGAGCTCTTTAGAAACAAACTTAGAACTAATGTAGAGTTTTATGTTTTTCATACAACAACCGGTTAGAAGAGTACAATACCAAAAAAGGGTGAGCAGGAAATCATAGAGGTTTGAACTTTAATTATTTTTTAAATATTGTTACCTATTTTTTAAATATGTCCACACATCCAATATTATTTTTTTATATATAAATAGCCATTATACCCTTATTACCCCCCACCACCCCTCCTGCCCTCTGTGAGCATTGGACTGGTTGAGATGAAAGATAAAATTGCTTTGTTTCTAACACAAAGACCTTTCTTTACTACTGTTGAAAAGAACATCTTTTAAATAGAAAAAGTATTGGTAACACAATTAAGCCTTGTTTCCATAACATTAAAAACTACATATGCTGACCAAGGCAGTCTATATTTCAGTAAAAAACACTTAACAATGTGACGTTCCAACTCTCTATCAGGGTCTTCCTCAGACTTGAAACCAAACTGAAAATGTTTCTTCCTTTGAATTTTGCCATTTGTAGATTTTCATCTGCAACTTGTTCAATAACTTCAGCTGTAAATTTTACTTAGACTAATTATCCAATCCTGTAATTTTCCAAGAGCATGTGATTCCTTTTGATATGCCATTTCAATGAACATTTTCAATTTAAATCACTTTCAACACTTAAGTTTACTTACACCTTGTGCCAACATAATTTAAATGAATAATTAATTTTTAAAAACACTTAAGTGTTTTGTTTATACTTCTGAAATATTTTGTAAAAAAGAAGAGGAAAATTTACCAGAAGTATTAATAAATTAATATTTCTGTAGTTTTATTATTCATTTAAATTAAATTAGTGGTTGGAAATTCAAATTAGATTTAGTTTTGTTCTGTCCTAATATCAATCTATTTGCTATTAACATTATATTAACTTACGTAGCTGTAAAAGAACTAATACCAACAAGTGCCACAGTGAAATACTATTTCACTACTACTAGTGAAAAACAATGATGCGAAAATGATGATTGTTAATTATATTAATTAATACTATTGCAAGTCTCCATTAATATCTTGTACTAAGAGTTCACTGCTTCATGAAAAAAAAAATATTAGTTCCTCGGAGCATAATGTGAAATGTAATTTGGGCGGGAGGGGTATAATATTAGAAGCATGTTGATATAATGGGGAACACTACTGGGTACTGGTACCTTGTTATCAGTGTCAGTAAATTTTGTACTCTATCAAAATCAGTATACTTCATAACAGTACATTCTAGGAATGGCACAGATTAACCCTTAAACGCATAGCGTTAGCACACTTTCATGCTAGAGGCTTGTCTATATTGAGTGTGTAGGCAAACCAACCTAGTGCCAGAAGTCACTTTAGGAAGAATAAAGCTTGTGTTTGAGATCATTAGTTTCAGTCCAGGTAACGGCATTGTTGTGAGAGGATGTATTTGTTTTGACCTTCGATTTTTTTATTCAAAATGTTATAAGCTGGAAAGTAAATATAGTGTTTTTATCTGATTGTCTTTCACTATGGAGCTCTGAATATTTTCATCATTTAGTAAACACATGTAATTTAAAACTTATGATGTTTTCTGTTCAAGAATTTGCATCACTTGTTCGATTTTTACTCATAATGATTGCATTACCATATGGTAACGCTATGCAGATACAGTAGCTACAGGTCTTTTCAACAATTACTTCAATTATTTTATTATTATTACCTGTAAAGCAAGACATTTAAGTTGTTAAGCCTCTTGTCATCTTTTGCATGTTTATTTATTTCTATTGCTTAAAAATTATATTTATATTTTATTTTAATAATAATAATAAATATGATAATGATGACCATTTCATGGAACATTTTGTGCCTGTTCAGTAGCTCAGCTTTGTTGAGTCTGTGATCCCTTATTACAGAAAACATTCATGCAAGATATTTATTAGAGGTAAAGCTATAAGATTTGGTTACAAAGCCTGCCTGGTGCTTGAAAAACCTTCTTTTGTTTTGATATGTATCAAGGCAAGATTATAAGAAGATTTCACTGACATTGAAAACAAATTTAGAAAGACTGCAGTCCCTGTTATCCGTATGCCACATGAATTTCCAAGGCAAAAAATTATCCCAGCCTGAATTTGGATGGAAATCGCTCAAAACTATATGACATCATTTCGTGTTGTACCTAAGGGAGCTTGTCGGCCCATTACAACACAAAGGAAGGTTTTAAGAGACGTCTGGTATGCTGGTGGTCCACCAGTGGTATTCGCATTAGACATGTCAAATATGTTGTTGGACTTCACGTTCCAAGTTTCATACGTTTCTATGATAATGTCCTCCCCGATGGCATAGTGGTAACATAGTCAGTCACCTTGTAGTGTCCCAGGTTCGATACACGGATGAGGTACATGACACAGTGGTTCCGATCCCACTTTAAACTCTAGGTCCAGTCTCGATTAGCTATTCTGTGCATAAAGTGGACTTAAAACTTCAATTCTACTCAATTCAAAGTTTCTATGACAAGTGAATATTCAAGAGTGATAAACAATATGTGAATATAGAGTAATCTATAATATTTGTATTATTTTTAAAAAATAATCAAATTTTGAAAGTAATTTTAAGGTTAATTCAAAAATTTCCAAGTTTTCAAAAATAAATAAATTTGTTGGGGTGAACGCATAGCGTTACCATATGGTAATGGGGCATAAATCGAAAAGGGAGAATGAAAATTTTCAAAAAATTATTCAGTATCGCTTATTAGTACATAACAGATATTAAAATAAAAACAAGAAAAAAAATTGACAAAAAAATCATTCATGCGTTTAAGGGTTAATCAGTACTCTCTCAGTCTATTTGATTATATTAGTCTTATCAGAAATGTTACTGATAATTTTACCACATCGATATATCTATAACTAGCCTGCATCTTTGTTCAAAATTCTTCCATTTTTTAGAATTTTTTTGGATATTAAAGTATAATTCATATACAGTGCTTTCAGTTTGGCTCAGGACCAAGATAGCGTGTGACTGCAGACTGCGAGGCATGGCAAAGATGCAGGCATTTTCGATCTATAACGTCCTGCTTAATATCTTTAGCATGCGGACAATTATATTCATATTGCATAACGAGTACTAACTGTGTTATGAGAGTTGTTCAAAGTGGTAGCCAAATACATTCACTCATTCCCCGCATGTTTTGATGAAATTTTGATTTACATGCAATAGTTCCTCTTCCGTAATTCTTGTAAGTTCTGTTTCTCTTAATCTCAGAACAAGTTGCCTGTTTCTCTACTTGAGCTACAACGCCAGGTGATTTATGTGAAAATTGCCTACAAACGTCTCACCGTGTTCGGTTTTCACATGTCACACATAAAAATTCTTTGTTCTAACATGGACCTTTCGGCTGGCATTTCAATGGTCTCAAAATCTTATTAAACACACACTGAAATTACACACAAAAACTAACACTGAAAGTAATGTATGTGACCTATGAGAGACTTACCACACACACACATACACACATGCACGCGCACGCACACACTGAAATTAAACAGAAGCCCCATCTAGTTTGCTGCACTTTTTGACATTAGGTGGAGTGCAGGTGTATCCTGGTGTCAGCCTGGTGCAAGAAAATGACATTCAACCAAGTAGATGGATAGCGGTGTTCAAGTTCATAAGATTCAACAAAATTTATGTCTGATGCTTTAAACATTCATTTGATTGGTTAGTACGCACCACGACCATACATCACACATACCTCTCCAGAACATAGTGCAATGGTGCAGATAAAAATTCCCACTACTTGACACCAAATCAACGAAGTAGACAAGTCAGTGTTGCACCATTTAATCTCTTGATGTGCAATTGCAGAGAGAGCCAAAAACTGCATACTAAAGCGAGCAGAACCATACTGATAAGCTAGCAACAATTACCCGTGCAACATGAGCTTCAGACAGTGTTTTGTTTTGTGCACTCTCCTGGCCAGGGCCAGATTAAGGTGGGTGCTATTGATGCTGCAGCATTAGGCCCATTCCTGAAATAGGCCCAGCTGAAAACAGACGAGAATTTTCCGAAAGCTGAACAGTTTTATAAATAAATCTTAGAATGAAATTTGGAGCCCCAATTTCGGATGCCCTAGACACAGCGTTACTTATTATACAGTTACTATTATTCTTTGCTCTGTGACGTAACTATAACGTCGTTGTGTTTATTGTTTACTGAAGATTTCAGCATCAGGCCCAATTTCGTCTTAATCCAGCCCTGCTCCTGGCACCTAAACAATCAACTTTTGCATGTCAATGCAATGGTATTTTCTTTCACATAATGATCAAGAATAACATCACAGTAACTGCACTGTCAACTTGAGTCTAATGTTTAACCTGTAAGGATGCATGTATGGGTAAAAATTAACCAGTCAATTTTGAAATCTATTTTTTGATAACTTCCGATTTTTGTCTGAGGCCACACTTTTGAGTACCTTTCCAATGAACCCTTCCGAGTATCAGCACCTTGAATCAGCTGTCAGTTAGTTTGTTAGTTCTGCTCGCCGGGCTGTACAAACATTGCCTGGGTAAATTTCACCCAATGTGCTCTCATATATTTCAGTTTGGTATTTCACCATGTTATTTTTCCACATTTTTATCATTTGTGTAATTCAATTCAAATGTTCAAAATTAATAAAATTATATTAATCAATGAAGGTATTACATGCTTTAAAATAATTAAATTTGGACTTAAGTAATTTTTCTTCCGCATATTTTTTACCCAGCATGCATCCTTACGTTATGGCAGAAAATGCTCTTCTTACAGACTTTTCTTTCTCATTTTTTTCTCAACTTTATCTTTGTAAAATGAAATAAAAATATTCAAACTTAATAAAATTAGGTTAATTATTGAAGATATTATTATTTACATGCTTTGAAACAATTAAAATTTGGAGGGCCTCCCTCATGGCGCAGTGGTAGCGTCATTGCCTTGTAATCGAGGGGTCCCGGGTTCGATACCCGGTGGAGGCACAAGTGGTTTGGATCCCACTTTAAACTGTAGGTCCAGTCCCGATTAGCCTTACTGTGCATAAAGTGGACTTAAAACACCATCTCAAATTAAAATTTGGACTTAACGAAGCAATTTTCTTCTGGGTATTTTTTTTTTACCCAGCACACATCCTTACGTCCCAGTGGAGAGTGTGCATCCTGCCGGGTTAACAATGGCAAGAAAACAACTTAACAGAACAAATATGTCAATCAAAAGTTCATCAAAGATTCCATAAATGTGTGAATGCAGTTGGCCACCACTTTGAACAACTCGAATGAACAATAAATGTAAAAATTCAATATCATGACCTCTAGAATTAAGAATAATTTGATTAACTGCCAATGTTCTTCAACATTAGATCTAGCCTTTTCTCATACTGATATCAGTTGTATTGGTATTGGAAAATATGTTACATTGGTTGGAATTTAATCAGCAATGTCAGCTGATACTTTTCTGGATTCCAGCTATCATGCAGAGCGTATAAAATGACAACCGATAATATACCAAGTTCTGTTATACTGGGAGCTAAGCAAAACATGTATAGTTACATTGTACAGGTTAAATAGATCAGCCATGTACTTAAAGTTTTGAGTCCTTTACTATTTGGTAAAAACAAGTTGTCTGTTTTGGGGAGGTATTAAAAAACAAAATGTAAGGTTATAACGATTTTAAAATGAAAGGAATAACCTTTGACTGTTGAATGTGTGTATCGTTTTATGGTTATATGTATAAATGTCTGCTGAAAGAGACGTGTTGCAACTGGTATCAAAGTTGGTAAAAATCTGATATTTCAATCTAGTCCGATATTCAGTCTTACTTTCAGATTTTTGCTCATAGAGGACGTACTGATACAGTTTTTGCAAGTTTAATGCAGTTTCAAGATCATAGCTAGTACTACTCAGGCTAAATTAACAATCCTAGTCTAAATATATTACCTTTATAGAATTAATAAATATAAAGAAGAAATATATATTAAAAATTTCACCTAACAAATTAAATATAAACAACCAAAAATTAATTATTACTACAATTAAACCAACAACTCTCCACTTATGCTCCCACGTCTAACCGCGGCAGCTGGCACGAATTTGGCCAGGCAACGTAATTAAAAATGAAAATCCTGCAATCTAAATTATATTAAACTAAGCAAATCCACGCCCTGCGAACCACCAAACCAATTACTCCAACCACCAACCCACCAGAAATTAGCAGGATATTTTTAACTCTCTTTAGTAAATACATGTGAAATTTCATTAAGGAGATTTAAGCCAGAATAAAACTTTAATTTAACCTATAATGAGAGGTTCATATTATTACATAAGATGAGTTATATTAAATTAAATTATAATGAGAAATAATATCACGAAAATTTCCTCCCTAATAATCTCTCTGTCTCCCATATTCTATAGAACACAATTTTTTTCCCCTCTAAAATTATGTTCTATATAAATATATTCACTTCTTTTTTCTCTAAACTCAATAAGCATTAAAATTACATATTAAGTAAGGCAATTACTTTAAGTTAATTCCTGAATTCCCATTCTCCTGAAAAGAAAGAAAACCTAATAGATTTGTTACCGACCTTTGTTTTCTTGTAATGATTCCAGATCATACACCTTTCTCATAAATATGTACCAGTGTAAAAATCTAAGGATATTTATAATGCACCACCAGAATTTTCATAACATTTTTCTGTTACTGAATTGATTAAATAATGGTACTGGAGTCTGTCCAAAAAATTATCAGCAAGTACATCGAAATTGGCTAATTTTCTCCTTTGTCACATCACTAGTTCATCCTATTAAGTTACCCAATGGAATGATTTTGGCAATTATTGACTGGAAAAGTTGTCCACACTCACTGAATTCAACATTGCCTCAGTAAATGGCACTCCAAACCTGTTAGGTGAGATCTGTCAAGGATTAAGGTTTCTAGACCTGACTAGGTGCTAACTGCATTGGTGCAAGTTGATTCCTGTTAGATGTTCATCTGCCGTCACTGTTTTCAAGAGTATTTTTTTGGACATAGATTGTATTGTGTTGCTTGCCTGTTTTCACTCCACTAGTGATAGTAAGGTGAGGTTAAAGGAAAGTTCCCCATCCTCATTACACGATGCCATAGAGCAGTAAAGAGTGATACTGACACGTCGGATTCATTGATGTTTGTGTACCTAGCATGGCAGGCAACGTGATTGGTGGACGGGTTTGATGCCTAGCAGAAGCAGGTTTCCTCAGTTTTTGGCACGTGCACTGTTCAAAGTCGCTGCGGTAAATGTGTTGTTGGAATCTGCATATTACCGAAAAGGGGGTGCACTTCATGTTCTGCAATAAATTGCAAGAACAGTGGAGGAAGAAAAGATCAACAAGGAAGACATGTAAGTTTATTCCACTTTCCAAAAGACTCAGAAAGATAAGTTCTTCATATATTTATACACACAAAGTTCTGAAAGTTGCACAACGCTTAATTTTTATTGACAATAACATAGAAACTGTTAGAAATATCCTCACCTTTTTTTTAGTATTATAAAGATCCGTGTGCACTGGGGTGTTTTCAAAATAATTTCCACTTATTTGTTTGTCACTCATATAATGTCGTCAAGAAATTAATAAATATCTCATCCAGAAGTATATCGATATTTTACATTTCACAAATCAATGAAACAAGATCTAACAAACAATTGCCATGGTGTGATTTATTATCTGTGATGATGTGAAACACCTGGTTTATGACTATATTATTTTTTGTCGGTAGAGTGTCTGACTGCCACGTGGATGACCCCGAGTTCTATTCCCAGGGTGGGTAATCTAAGGTCGGAATTTTTCCTGCCTAGTACCCACACAAAGCATCCGCGGGGCTCACCTGGCCTCAAATCAATTGGTACCTGGGGGCAACCATGGAGAGTAAAGGCAGCTGGAGCATGGTGTTGATCACATCACTTCCAAAATGGCAGAGATTGAGAATGTGCTATATGCACGTACATTATTATTTACATTACATTGTAATTGGTATTATTATTAACATTGTTATTAGTGTTTTTATTACCATTATTAGGAAAAACTAGTTCACAAAAGCATCCACATTGAGAGAGGAGCAAGTAAGAAAATTTTAAAATCTATTTTTGGAAAATGGTAAAGATTATTATTTTAATAATAACCAATATTTTCATTGTAATATGTAGAAATTCTGTTGTGGGCAAATTGAGGTACAAAATTGTTACTTTATTTTTTTTTTATTTTTTCAAACCAAAAACAAAAAACAATATCTATTTAACAAGTCGTACATTTTGAATTTTGGGGGAAATTTAGCCTTTTTTGTTCTCTCTCTACGGATGCCCTTGGGGGGACGAGTGCCAGTATCTGTAATAGCGGATAGAAATCAGTAATCATGCATACACAATTATATTTAAAGGCAAAAAATTGCAATGGAAAATCAAGAATTGCCTACCAGAAAATGAAATATGCAACTATGAAACTATCACAAACGTAGAAACATAGTAGATATTATATATAATGAAAACAATGAAGAGAAAGATAAAAATGCTTGTATAAAATTTCAAAGCTTTTGTTTCTGTATGAGTTTGTTTTCGTTCAGTGACTGGTGCAAATCAAGTTGCACTTAGTCCTATGAAAGAGACAGTCGATTTCAAGACGACAGACGATATTCGGCGTCAGTTTTCCCTAAAACTAATTCCATCTTGAATATCCTCTCATCAGGCTACTATTATATTTTGTTAGTCCTACTTCTTACTTCAATTCAATGTTTACCCCCTCTTGAGTGTTCCTCCGAAAAATTATTTCCATCTAAGGTTAAGGGAGCAATGTCCACTGACCCTACTGTGTGTGGTTGCACCACTCATTCAATCATATTTTGCAATAAGCTATAGATTATATGCCGAATGTCATAATTTTATTCGTATTATTCTTTCTCTTTCACTAAAAAAATCATTTGTAAGAAATGCGTACGACAGAATTTGCAAATGGTCACGATATCTGCGCACATTTTGAAAAGCATATCAAGCACATCAGTGAAAGCAAAAGGTCAAAAAAATTCTGTAAATCACAATGCAAAGTATTACGCGTATGCTCTTATATTACGGACAAGTGGGATGCAGGTACTAATGGATCTAGGGTTGCCAGACATTCCTCTTTTATCTTTAACTTTGCTGCTTCTAATTGATGTAATGTCCAACGTTAAACCATCTTGTTGTGAACTTAATAGTTAGTTTACACATTTAAAAGAAACCGGTGTTACACTTTCTGTCAAGCATTGTTGAAACAACACAGGAGTTAATTTTTTTGGTTGTCTTCCGACCGCGGCAAACATATGAGTCAGATGCAGCAGCAACCATGCTAGCATTAGCTCTGCTTGCCTGGGAACAGAAACTCTCCTCAGTTAGCACCCCCTGTCGATGCAGTGGCGTGCCCAGGATTTTTTAAAAGAAGGGGAAAGGTTATGTATACTCTTTTTTTTCTTTCTAGTAATCAACCATCATTGTGCCATCTGACCCCCACCCCACCCCTTTGAGCATGCCAGTGACACCATGCAATGATCTTGGCCATTTTTGGAGGTGGTGTCTGATTTGATTTTTGTTATTTAGGGTTGCTTTTCAGCTGCTTTTGGCTAATTGCGACGATGAGGATGAGTGATGTAAGTAGTAAGTAAAAGTACCCACACATGCCATGAAGGCGTATGGGGTGATTTGAAGGTAGATCTCCACATATTCTTGATCTCTGCCATAGTTGGGATCATGTAAACAGCATCATGCCTGGCCGCCTTTAACCCCAAAGGTTGCTCCTCGGGTACCCATTGATAAAAGGCTGGGTGGTCCTCAGAGCCATGCAGAAACACAGAAATGGCTGGAAAAATTCCTCATCCAGTTCATCTGCCCTTAGGTTCAGACCTGGGTTTTCCATGTGGTAGTCAAATGAGTTACCACGGCCCCTACCCGGATGAGTGATGATCAGATGAAATTAATGAAGGGACACGCAAAGAACATTCAGGCTGGGATACAAACCCGAGACCCCTGTAATCGTAGCATGCTGTGCTGACCACTCTGCCACAGAGGCAGGCAGTGGAGGTGATGTGATCAGTAGAGCCCGAATTTGTATGCAATTACTAGGGAACAGATTTCTAGGTCCATACCTATTATTTTTTTCTACATCCTAGTCGTGTGCTATTTAGAGACCTTTGTGTTACTGAAAGTCTATAGGACCTAAAATACCTAAATAAACTATAAATTCCTATAAATGCCAAAGTGAACTAAAAAGTACTATAAATGCCTAAAAACCCTATTTTGACTTGAAAAATACCTTTTATACCATTCGCTTAACTTTAAAAATAACTAAAAATGACCCTTAATTTCCACCACAAAGGTTTGAGACCCTTCAACCTTAAGACCTTGAACGAATCAGAGCAGCAAAAGAAGCAATGCAACAGCAAGGGGTGTCTATGTCTGTGCAAATTTCTGCCATCTTCCAGCTTGCATCACGAGATTGGAAAAATTTGAAGCAAAACGACTGGATGAGGCATTCTCCATTGTTAAATGCTGTACTTCCCAGGCAATTAAAGGGATTGTAGGTGTAGCATACCAAACAAAAATGCAGCCTTTTTGGGACGGAAACGTAGCTACAGAATGATTCAGTTTTTAAAATAGGGCCGGCATTATTCCCGGCTTTCAACAGTTAGGTGAAAGGTGAGGGTTTGCATCGGAAACTACAATTACCCTAGTATAGAGGCTGTTCATCAAGGACAGAAGACAACTGCAAACCTGCCTGCAATTTGAGTTTTGAAGTTGAGGTTTTGAGCACACTTTATGCACAGATAGGCTAATCGTGAGTTGACCTACAGTTTAAAGTGGGATCTGAACCACTTTGTGCCTCCCAACGAATATCGAACCTACGACCTCTTCATTGCAAGGTGATGACATTACCATTATGTCTCTGGGAGAACCAAACCTGGCTTGGGAATCAGGAGCACTTGCATTTATGAATTTTGCACCAATAAATTCCTGCGGTGTAGAGAGAAGGTTCTCCATGGACTCTTCTGGGTTGTAATGATCATATTGAAAGCTAATGGGATTGTTACAATCCAGAAGTGTCCATGACTGAAACACCCATTCACGGACGACTGGAAGAACTTCATGACGGAGAACATTGAAAAGCATATGGTGGTGCAGTACTTCAAAATATGATAATGTTTTTGCATTGGACAAATTGTACAGGGTGGCTCAATAAGTCACTTAACACCCCCAGTACAAGGCCACTGCGGCATGGAACGTGAAAATGGCGATGACCAATCGTTGCCTGGCCAGGGGGAACCACATTGACGTCACCCGCATGGTTGGCAGCCATCTTGATGTCCGCCATCTTGAATTCAACTTCAGAAATTTAAATGGGAAGGGGGTCGTGCGAATATCAAAATGGGCTAGAATTTCACCAGGAAAACAACTGTGACATTTGTTTTCACCTAACTTTAAATTTAAGGGCGATTCTCGCATGGGAGAGTGACACGTCCTTTCCTTATTGCTTAAATGTTTATTGTTCAAATTATCGTTAGTATGTGATTATGTGGTATTTATTGTTTAGACCAATCACTGAAAATGTCCGGATATTGACTTACCGGTATGTACATATCTTGTAGTATTGGTTGACATGGGAATTACAATTGTGTTTTGTCTTTACATAAAAGTTTAAAAGAGTAATTATATGAATTGATCGTGTCAAGAGTAGCACATTTCCTTTTTCACTGATCTGAACGAAAATGCCACTAACACGTGAGGAACGGATTGCCATCATATTGATGTCAGTGGAGAGAAGTACGTGTGGCATTGCCGCAGACTTCAATAACCGCAATCCTGCAAGACAACCGGTGTCACATGTGGCCATCAGCCAGTTGCTGGCATAATTTCAAGATAGTGGATCTGTAGACGACAAACCGCGACATGGACGTCTGAAAACAGCCATGGATGAGGGTACTGCTGTAGCGGTGTTGGAATCATTTGCAAAGTCCCCAACCCATAGCACACGGAGACTGGCGCTGGAAAGCGGTGTCAGCAGGGATTCAATTCAAAGGATTGTACGTGACCACCACTGGCATCCGTATAAGATACAGCTGCAGCAGCACCTTAGTGAGGACAATCCAGACAGGCATCTACAGTTTTGTGAGTGGGCTATAGCACAACTGCAACGTGACCCTGCCGTCGGTAGCAAGATTCTGTTCAGTGATGAGGCTAATTTTTATGTGTCGGGGGAGGTGAATAAGCAAAATCTGCGGTACTGGTCACCCGAAAATCCACATTGGACAGATCCCTGCAAGGTGACGGGAGGCGGGAAGCTAATGGTGTGGTGGGATACTTGGGGTTCCTGACTTGTTCGTCCATTTTTCATTGAGGGCAACTTAAATGCAGAGGGCTACTTGCTTCTGCTACGGGAGCAGATCTTACCATCCTTACTGTCCGAGGATGGGAGCTATCCTGAATGTTTCCAGCAAGATGGTGCTCCACCGCACGATGGGATGATAGTCTGTCAGTACCTGGATCAACAATTCCCTTACCACTGAATTGGTCACCGAGGGACTGTGGAATGGCCTGCACGCTCACCTGACCTGACACCATTGGACACCTGAAAGCCATGGTGTATGCTACGAAAATCAGGGATCTAGCCCATTTGCGCACACGCATTGTGGATGCCTGTACTGCAATAACTCCTGAGGTTCTTCAGAATGTGGTAAGGTCATGGGAGAGACGATTACACGTGTGTGTTGAGCAAGAGGGACGTCATATTGAGCATGTGTTATAACTTTGTGGTATTGTTAACTCTGCAGCAATTAAAGTTAGGTGAAAACAAATGTCATAGTTGTTTTCCTGGTGAAATTCTAGCCCATTTTGATGTCGCACAACCCCCTTCCCATTTAAATTTCTGAAGTTGAATTCAAGATGGCTGCCAACTATGCGGGTGACGTCAATGTGGTTCCCCCTTGGCCAGGCAACGATTGGTCATCATCATTTTCACGTTCCATGCCACAGTGGCCTTGTACTGGGGGTGTTAAGTGACTTATTGAGCCACCCTGTAGATTGTTTATAATCAAAGAATATTATCAGGGGTGTAAACAACACCCCTGAACCCCCCACAGTATGCAGGAGGGGGCAGAAAGCTTCAGGGCCACAGTAAGAATGGTAAATTAAGAAAGACCGATAGTTAAGAAAAGTTTTTCTTTTGGCGTTAAAATATATTTTCAACCAAATATAATATATTTTTATGTCCCTACAATTGCAAACAGATAAAGTTAATTGGCAATTCAAGTTAATCTTAAACTACTTGTCAAAAATCATCGTAACATTAAAGAAAAATGCAGAAATAGTCGAAGCATCTGCATTACGGAACAAAATATCTTCATTCCACTTCGTCTTAATGCTTGTATTCTAAAGTGAACTCTTGGAACATAAATGTTTCCAAAATTACAAAATTCCAGCCATATTCCTTGATGAGCCATGCAGCCTTCTAAAAACGTGGTCTTAGTAATTTTGGGGAGTTAGAAAATGAAGCTAAAGAAATGGCCAGAAGGTGGTATATGATGTATTTGACCCTATCTGTGTCGTTTTCATCAGCTTAGAGATCATTTTTCAAAACCTTTGATCAAAAATTACTTGAGAAGCACAATGACAAGAGTGAGATGGCGCTAAGTAACTAAAGCAATCGGGCTCGGAAAATGGAATTGATCAAACTTGCACAAGAATTTACTTCCGTCAAAAAATGCAGAGACTGGTAATGGACATTTAACAATATCATAATTTTTGTAGTACCAGTGTATTTTTTACATACAATTACCCAGGTATTATATATATATATATATATATATATATATTGTCTGTTGTCTTAACCTTTCGTACCAGTTTTTACGTTGATTCAAATTACATGTATGTATTTTCATATTTGTATACACCTAAGATTAATGTAGGCTTGAATTTATATTTTAGAAAAGCTATCTTTTTTAAACAACTGAAGGTTGCAGGGGCATGTTAGTTCCGCTACTGAATATTATTCTATGATGTAGTAAAATAGCAACTTTTGTATACAAATTGCATCTGAAACTAGTTATTTCATAAAATTATTATTAATTAATAATTATGCCTATTAATATATTATAAAAGTCCTAAATCCCTCTTTTTTAGCACCTAAAAATCCATTCCTTAGTAATTAAATATTCTATTCTTTTCTAGATACACACCTTGAACAAGAAAATGTCAACAAATTATATAACTGGCATGATTTTGCATAAGTTTTATGTTACATATTTGCCAAGATATTACATATTTTACCTATTTACTTTGCATAAAACAACATATTTTGGTAATTTTTTCTGCTATATTTTTAATATCAGAAACATGAAGAAAATTTGTAGCTCATGTGATGTCATATTTTCTAATCAATAAGATGCATAATGCTTACAGTCACCTAAAATTGACTGCCAAGTCGAAAGACAGACTGAAGACCAAAAGAAAATTTTTTTTTTAGGGGAACTGTTATTCATCGAAAACCTTCTGGTTACATATTTTCGTTTCACTTTTAAGTTTAGCAAAGCACCTAAAAATTTGGCATCAGTGGACGAGATCACAAGAAAGCTACTTTCCTGTATGTAGCAAGTTACACAATATGTCCTCTTGTACAAACAGTACAAAAGTAGCTATGTATTTTCATTCGATTGTTCTTTCTGTAGATGCTTTTTTTTACAATTTGTATTGAAAGGCAAAAAGAGCTCTCTTACGTATTTATATATTCTACAATAATTTGCGAAATTTGAAAAGTAATTAATAGTTGACAAAATTGGTTTCTTAAATATGTACATGTTGCTTTGCTTTCATTGAGTTCATACATTTGATACAAATTTTAATTTGAACAACTTATGTCCTTAAAATTATGGTGAATATGTTGAAATAAAATAAATATCTAGTAGAATTCTTGAAATTGCTTGGATACTCAATTATTATTAATGTTACATATTCTTTGATACTATATATTTAGCATTATTTTCTTGTAATTTACATTTATTACAAGCATAAGAAAACAGTTTTTCGTTGTGACGTTTCAAAACACACGCTCCCTTCATCAGATATTTATTTTTATTTTGACTAAAGATACAGTTATAACAATGGTTAACAATTTTTTAAACAAAAATAATCCATTATATAATGGATGTTGTCAATGTTACATTGTTGTAATATAGCAACCTAACTGTGAAAACAAGCAGTCTGTTTTATTTTTATTTCAGATAAAAAATTTTGATCACATTATTTTTTTATTTAAAATTATGAATCCCAAATATCATCAGGTAATTCAAAGTCATCATTGTTTTCACAAAGTTTCTTGATGTTTTCTGTTACATTAAATTTTAAAGATGATGGCTTACTCCATTTGTGAAAAATAAAACTCCATACTGGATCTATGTTACCATTTTCATTATTTAATTTATTCCAGTGTTCTTCTGCAATGAACGAAGCTTCCCAGACATTCAACTCTATGTTTCCCGTCAATCTTTTTAATCAAATGCTTCTCTTCGATGATGTGAGCTGACAAACCTGTTCTTGGATTTAGATTTATAAGGTCCAAATCATGTTCGTGCCATCTTATTGCCAGTTTCCTTGCTGTTTGTCCTACATAATCCTTTGAACATGAACAACTTATATTATATATTCCTGTGGTTTCCACATCTGGTAGAGAGTTTCTCATTTTGAATTCATTAAATGTACATTCCAAACTTCTTGGTGATCTAAAAACAATTTTGAAATTAAATCTTCTAAAAAATTTTGCAATTTTATGTGAAAATCCCTTGTGGGATGGAATGCACACAAATTTCTTTTCAACAGATTTTTCATCTTTGTCTGTATTTCTCTTTTCCTTTAGTTTTCTTGCGACTTGTTTTTTGATTTGGTTTATTCTGTTAGTGTAAAAACCATTTTCTTTTGCTATATTAAAATGCCTTTCTTCTTCATTTCTTCTTGTAGTAACAGTAAACTACAAGAAAATAATTCTACAATGCAAGCAATGTGTACATACAAGAAAAACTACATATTTAGCTACATTTACTTTTGATAATACATATTTAGGTACATATTTTATCAATTATTGTTACATATTTATGTACATATTTTGTAATTGGATATTACTTAAAAATCCGGGGTCTAGTGATAAGCACCATTGATCAGAGGGGGAGTTTGAAAATGAAAATGAAAATTTAGATTAGATGTGTTCATATGATTACATACTGTATGCAGTTATGAAAAGATGCAACCACGTGTCCTTCCTGGTTGCCTTCAGACATTTTGTGTAGTAACTGCCCATAAATAGTGTGTTTTTCATGTTAGAAATGGATTCACATATGTTGAAGTGTGTTTGTGTATTATTATCCTTTTGTATGCTCTGAGAACTTATATCCTTCTGTTTTACAGCTGGAACAATATTTTCTGCACAGAAGGGAAGACTAATGGAAACATTTTGTTTGTGCTATTGATGTTGTTGCTGAAGTTAAGAAAAGATGGCTTGTCAACAGTACTGTTTGAGCAACAGTTAAAGAAAAAAACAGACAAGATCAGTTTAACAAGAAAACATTGTGAAACATCAAAACTTTACCAAAGGAAGTATTTTTATAAGAATTTTAACCATTCTCACTTTGTCGTTGGTATAAAAGAAGAGTTTTTGTAATTGAAGAAATGTTACATATAAAGGAGATTGTATATAGAAAGGATTGTGATTGCAAGAAATTTCATCCTTCCCGTTTTGCACATGAGAAAATTAATGCAAGACAAAAATTGAGTAAGTATGTTTTTAAGTCCACTTTATGCACAGAAAAGCTAATCAGGAGTGGACGTACAGTTTAAAGTGAATTCCAAACCACTGTGCAATGTGCCTCCATCAGGTATCAAACCTTGGACCCCTTGCTTACAAGGAGATGATGTTACCACTACACCATCGGGGAGGTCCTACAAGAAATAAAGATTAAAATGTTCCAAGTTATTTGACCACCCTTATTACCTAACCTGCAACATACCTTCAGTGTGGGGGGAAAAAAACACCATGCAATACAGTTTAACCTTGGGTTTACATTTTTCAGACGACCAAACTAAAATAATTTAAAATACAGAAAAATGTAAAATCGAGGAAAACTTATTTATATTTTACTATATTTGGACTATCAAGATTGAATGTATAATGCGGGAAAATGTAAAATCCAAGAACGTAACATTGGGGTTGCAATGTATTATTTTTATCCACACAAACAAGTAATCTAATGCTTTATTTTGAACAGATGTAGTAATAATATTTTTTCTCTCCACATAGTGCTTCTACAGAATAAGTTACAACATATCATTGCTAATTTCTTATTGTATATCATTTTAATATCTTCCCTTATTATTGTAACTTATTTATTATTGATATTCCCACGGAACGAAGCGACCACCAAATGAGGATTATGAAAATAAATACATTGAAGAGTAATACCCCTCACATTGAATTATAGAAAGAAGAAAGAAAAATAATTAAATTGAAATATCTTATACTAAACAAAGGAAACTGAATGGAATAAGGCATACAAAACTGGCAAAATCATTGGCACTTTTTCTGATTTTAAAAATATATGTTATGTATCCTTTATGACATGAAGGCCTTTACAGTATTTAATGTGAATGTAGAAGAAGCTACAGCAGCCTCGAATCCTGGCATTGGCACGGGCACAGGTGTTACTTTGTGAGTGTTATTTTATCAATTTCATCTAATTATTCTTCATCCTCATTGCTATGATTCCGGGTTCGATACCCGGTGGAGGCACAAGTGGTTCGGATCCCACTTTAAACTGTGGGTCCTTTCCCGATTAGCCTTACTCTGCATAAACTTAAAACAGCAACTCAAACCAAACTCATTGCTATGATTAGCCTAAAGAGGCAAAAAGAGCAATGTAAGATAAGAATACATACCGGGTGGTCCAAAAGTCCCGGAACGGTCACATATCGTGAGAAATACACATCGAATCGGAAAACTGAAAAATATACGTGTTTAATAAGTGAAAGAAAGCTATTCAATGATATCACACTTGATTCCCCAACCCCTCCGCATGTGGGTGAGGTGGGGGCAATGAAATTTTAAATAGAAACCCCCATTTTGTATTGTAGAATCAGAAAGAGGACTTCATTCCGAGTCCAACGAGCTATCAAGTATCCTCCTAGCTCAATTAGGAACGGAGATGTGGCAATTTTAAATTTTTGAAAAAAATAAAATAAATTTAAAAAACGTGAACATTTCATAAAACCCAAAAAAATTTTCAAAGGGACGCTCTGCCCCTAATTGAGCTAGAGAGAAAGCAATTGCAGATTCGGAATCTTCACGTCAAGACCTTTCAATAGTGTATATGGAAAAGGGGGGGGGGGTCTACATGCAGATTCCAAATCTGCAATTGCTTTCACTCTAGCTCAATTAGGGGCAGAGCGTCCCTTTGAAATTTTTTTCGGTTTTATGAAATTTTCACGTTTTTTAAATTTATTTTATTTTTTTTTCGAAAATTTAAAATCGCCACATCTCCGTTCCTAATTGAGCTAAGAGGATGGTTGATAGCTCGTTGGACTTTGAATGAAGTCCTCTTTCCGATTCTACAATACAAAATGGGGTTCCCATTTACAATTTCACAGTTGCCCCACCCCCACCCCACCTCACCCCCAGGGTGCGGGGTTGGGGAATCAAGTGTGATATCATTGAATAGCTTTCTTTCACTTATTAAACACGTATTTTTTCGTTTTTCAATTCGATGTGTATTTCTCACGATATGACCGTTCCGGGACTTTTGGACCACCTGGTATATGCAAATCAACCAACCAAACAAAATCTCTTAAAAGACACAAGCGTAGATCATTTCCAGTACATTAAGAATCAAAAGTTAAACATTTTTCCATCCATTTGATTGAAACAGAAACACAGCTTCCATTGACATAGCATTAGTGCTTACAACTAGCACAGAACGAAAGATTACAAAAACTACGAAATAGAAATTAGATAATTATTTTCAGAATGTGTGAATCAAAGTAAAGATGGGGTGAGATATGTTACAAATGCAGTGCACAAAAGAGGAAAATATGTCAACTAAGTACATCGGCTCAGGTACCATTGCTAGAGTCCTTCAGGGAATTCATAATCCAACTTCTTCATGCAGCTGTACGTTGATATGATAATATTTTCATGTTTCAGCATCCTGACAATGTCCACGCAAAGTGGATGAAACACAGTCCTTTTTGTGGCATTTTTTATTATGATTTTATCTGAATAATGTTGAATGCAGGTGAACCTGAGTTAATACGTATGTCAAGGTGAAGAGAGCATAATATGTATAACTGAGAATTAATTACAAATCAGATTTAGATACCATGTCATATTATAATTAAAATACTGTAATTGTATCTATTTTGAGGAACAAGATACAGTATAATACAGTTTTTTTTGTCATAAAGTGGTAAATTAATGAATATAAAAAGTTGATTCTTAAATACATTATATTTGCCACTTTATTAATGAGCACTTTGATGCTGAAATACTACAGTATTAAAGTCTATACTTTTACTACCCAATTAAAAAAAAATATCTAAAATAGCACTTTTACTAATGACTGTGCAAAGTGTGGTATAATCTGGCTACTAAATCTGTAGTATTATTTTCCTGTAGTTTACGGTTATTACAAGCATAAGAAAACATTGTGACGTTTCAGGAGAACACACGCTCCCCTCATCAGACATTTATTTTCATTTTGACTAAAGATACAGTTATAACAATGGTAAATAACCGTAAACTACAGGAAAATAATTCTACAATGCAAGCAATGCGTACATACAAGAAAATCTATAAATCTGTAGTTACTATTTCAGTTTTAGTTTTATGTAGATTAGCATCGACTTCCCGTATAAACTTTACTTCCTGATCAAGCATGTAACTTTTTCCTCTTTCTGATGAAAATATTCTCTCGGGCTATCGACCAGGTAAGATGTGGAAAAGATTTAAAGCTTTCAAGAGGTAATGTCACTCTGAAGATGAGAGTGATGTTACCTCTTGAAAGCTTGGAATCTTTTCCACAACTCAACTGGTCGATAGACCGAGAGAATGTTTTCATCAATCGTCGCCTGGAAAGCTTCAAGTCTTTTCCTCTTTCTGTTCTCCATGGCCGATCAGTAACAACAGGACTGTCGCATATTTCATTTAACATTTGACAAGCACTGAAAGTAATCATCAAAATCAATTTCATTAAAAATTGCTAATTGGGTAGTTACTCCCTAACATAGAATAAATAAACTTTAAAAATGCACTGATAAATAAGGCATTGTTCACTGTATTCTAAACTCATCTGAACATTAGGACAGAACAAAACTAAAACTAATTCTACATTACCAGAAATGGCACTGGGGCACACTCATTACGTTTGCTTCTAATCTCATGTAAAGGTCATGGAAATGGCTTATCCTTGTTGCACACTGGTTGAAAAACAGCCTGAAAAATGTATATTTCTATTAGAAATGCAAGACAAGCAATTAAAATGCACATTGATTAGTCCAAATTTAATAAACATAAAATGATGAAAGCAAAGTTAATGAAATACAAAATGTAGCAAACTTATATGATGTTAATCAAAGTACAATATGTAGAAAATAAATGAATGATGCATTTAAACTACACTACACTATATAGAACTAGTTATTTCAGAGTAAATAATAAAAAATAAAACTGAATAAAAACCTACTATTTAAATTCTTAAACAACTTCAATTATAAAGATCAAAAACATGCAACTAACTATTAACACATTATACACTTGAGTTTATGGAATTTAGTGAAACATCTTTGTTTCATATCACACGGTGTTCTTTTTGCATGTAATAATTAGCTCTCATAATATTAGCAGTTAAAAATCTTATACATAAAGAAACTTAAAATGTCCACATTTCCTCATAAACCACTTCCTTCCATGCATTGTACATGTCCACTTTTGGCCAGAAAAAAATCACAGAAGTCAGTACCAAGGAAAAACCTCAAAAATGTGATGCTCATGATGCAATTAAGGTTTGGATTGAATGTATGCACATCAGGTCTGTCAAGCAAATTACAAAAATTTGCAACCACATTTTAAAACATTACGCAAGTAACTTATTAAGTGTGGTTTGCATTAGCTTTGTTCTTAAGGAGTAGTAACCACAAACTCTTCAGGTACATTAAAATAAATTACATTATTCACATAATAATTCGACATGCGGAATTCCTGGTTTGGATAGATTCCGTTGCTTAACACACCATAAGTGCCATCTTCTCGATCACCGACAGGCAATGATATCATCAACCGAAAACCTTCCATACCTGCATGAGAAATCCCACAATAGAAGTAGCGTATTGGCACAGGATAAACCGTATTTACAGGTGGACTGTGGTAAGGTAGGGTGCGTGAGTACACTTGTGGAGGTTGCAGAGCCGGCCGAAGATATCGGTTTGTAGTGGTGGGTACTACGGGAACAATAAACTGTGGGAACAAGGAACCATCACATGACGAATAGTTCTCTGCTGCATACATTGTTGGCACCCTCAGGGTGGTCCTTGTAGAGTGTTGGATCCGTGCAATGTGCTGATATGAGTTTGCCAAGTTAGACCGTGCAAGTGGCATTTTTGCTGCCTTGTATTTGAACAGCCTGCTAAGTTTTGTACATGTAAGTACTCCGCTGCTTCTTAGAATCTGCAAAGAAAAATGAAAGCATTAAACTACAAATAACTTCTAAGTTAATTATGGCATTCCTAAACCTGAAGGTTCATTACCGCTGCAACACAAAGTTTCCATCTGGCCCTATTCTGGACAAGATCTTTACCATATTTGCCAATTTCTTTCAGGCCCTTCTAAACATTGTCCTTCCACAGTCAGTGGTCTGGTCAGGATTTTTTGAAAGGGTGCAGGGTTATGCCTTACTTTTTAGTAGTCAGCCCTATATTTTGCCATATTTTTCATCATTTAAAGTTATTTTTTTAGAAATGTTGAACCAAGGGCAGGGTTATAACACCCACCAACCCCCTCTTGGGCATGCCACTGTCCAGTCATCTTGGTCTTTCTAAAATTCCCTTATCAACAAGATTCCTGTAAACTTTCTTATCCTCTTGAAGTATTGCAACATATAAGAGGGATAACATGCAACACCCTTAATCTTTGTGTGTATTGGGAATCAAGGTGAATATTATTTTAAATAATATTTTGCATGCTGAGGTCTCATTTTGATAGTATGAGGAGAAGCAAGTCTAGCAGTGATAGACCACTCGATCTCACATCTCCAATTATTCTCCCCGACCTCCATGGCAGAGTGGTTAGCACAGTTTACTATGATTCCAGGAGGCTTGGGTTTCGAATCCCATTCCGGACATGAATATTCTGTGCGAGTGTCCCTTCATCAATTTTCTTTCTCTGCTAATTTGCATTTTTGCCATTACAGATCACTTTTCTGGTTTTTGGACTTAAATCACAACAATAAAAATGGCTAATTTATTCAGGGAAGACATGAGGAATAGTGATAAACAAACATTCATGCTGTACTTAGAATTTGAACTCAACACATTTCTTGCAAGTGTTTATTGTTTTCAAAGAGTACTTTCTTAAAATTCCTCGTATATGTGTGTTTGTGTGTGTGTGCACATGTGTATGTACAGTCAACGGCAAAGAAAATAGGCAAATTGTCCAATATTTTCATTACTCTTTATTCCACACCCTGTGTTGTTTTAAGGAATCAATTTCTGTTGATATAAAGCAAATGTTGTCATCTGCTTATGACGTTTTTACATCAATTCATGATCATCACATTGTGGAAAATGGACTGAATGAAAATGGTGATGGGCAATGTGCCTACTATTTATTTTGCCCTTGGGTGTACATATGTGCACACTTAAGTACATATGCTCAACCAGAAAGTTTTCAATGGTGGTCAGGCTGCTGAAAAAGTATTTTTAGTGTCAATATTGTCATGAAAATGTGGCAAAATAACCATAATGATTTATGTTTTGAAAAAAATTAAGTCCAAAAGTGGTTATGGCACTCCTATAGAGTGACCAGTAATGAAGGAAACTTCAGTCAAAAGCCTTGGAGCACCTTCCGCTCCCATCTGTTCAACTATGGCCAAAAGGAAATATGCTACACACTGCCCCTCCCCTCCACATGTAAGTGCAATGCACAGTACATGCGGTTCTACACAGGTGCTTTTGCCTGTGGTCTCACCATTAAGGGATTGAGGGGGCACTATGCTAACCTTATGTACAAAGGGAAAGTAAACCTTCCTTGCCCCCCCCCCCTAAGTTTTGGAACCCAATCTCTGAAACTGGTTCTCACTATACCCCCCACACACACACACATGCATTCTTATGAGGAGTTAAAGCAAATGCTTCCCTATTTTATTTTCCAGTTTATTGCTATTGTGTGTGTGTGTGTGCAGGTGCATATTTTATGCACATCCACGTCCGGAAAGGGGTGGGGGGGCACACGGATGCCTCCTGCAAAATTAATGTCCACCTAAAAAGTGTATATTTCACACAATTTCATTTCCGTCGCAGTGATGTATGTTAATCATTGTAGGGGTGTTGAAGGAACATTGTAATTTCAGACTCGATCAGTGTTTTTTGAGGAGGAATCACTATTATGCGGGGAAAATATGCCTCCTTTGCCCCCCCCCCCTGGAAAAAATACCTTGCTTGCCCCTCCCTGGAAAAAAAATTCTGACGTCCATGTGTATGCATTATTGTAGGTAGTATGATATTTGGTGCAAGAAAATGTGGTTTTAAACAAATTTTCAAAAAATTCCTCTTGTGGGCATTTTTTTTTTTTTCAGATACATTTAGACCTCTTTGTCTGGTAAAGTTTACAGCAATGTGACAAGTCGATGCTAACAACTTCATTTTTTAACCTGCAGTTAGAATGTGTAATAAAACTATGCATGTTCCAATTTTTTTTAAGAACTTTGTTCTGAGATGGCAACATTGTTAATAATGTGACCAATCTAGATGTTATATTCAATGTGACCTATATGTTTTACATTCTTGCCATCATGGAACAGAATATCTAGTTCCTTCGAAATATTTTTGAAAATGATTTTATGCTCTTGATCTCTATTCTTGGCACCTGAGATTTTGGGGAACATGCTGCCATCAGCCCTTCATTACAGAACTTTTGTTTACACCTGACTCGGTAATTCGAGTAATTTCATAGTCCACACAAAGCGAATATATCTCCGATGACTGTTTCTATTGATGAAAAGTTTCCTCTGACCATTTCACATCTTAATTTCAAAAATGCCCGGATTGGTCTTCACAGGGCTTTTCCCCTGCCATTTATACTCTAAACCGGTCAAAACCACCAACTATGTTCTCCATGCCCCTCCCTTCCCCCCAATATTTCCGGTTCATTACTCATGAAGGAGGTTGCATGGAGAGACGGCAGGTTTTCCAGATCAAGAAAAGCAAACAAAAAAAAATGCATTTCAAGGGTAAAATTAATTAATTAATTTTCGAAACATTGTTGCAGTAAATTAAAATATCTCAAAGTAGTTCTCTAGAAATATCCTTTCTCGATGCTCAGGTAAAATTTGAAAGTTTCCTGTGTACTAGTTCTCGAGATAATCGTGACCAAAGTTACCCCATAAACTTACACAGGTTTCACAAGTCTTCACCGGGGTAGGTGATGACCTTAAGCTCGCCCGTTTTGTCTTGACAACAACATTTTATACTAGACAACCCAACTTACACAGGACGTTGCCGGGTTGTATATAGAGCTAGGCTCAAGTTCAGGGTTGCCACATGAACAATAGATATGTGAGAAATGTACGAAATTAATAATAGATAAAGCATTACATATTTAAAAATACAAATATTTCAGAATTATGTCGTGAATGACAAAACATGGAAGAACTGGAATTTCCTTACTTAAAGAAGAACCGATTTTCTACTGTTTCATAGTTGATGAGTGCAGAAAAAAAGAGCGGAGAGGATAAAGAGCAGAAGGGGGGGGGGGGAAGAAAAGAGGAAAGTAGAGGAGAAAAGAGAGGAAAGGAAAGGAGATGCAAGGGGAGGAGGAAAGGGGATTAGAGAGGAGAAGAAAAATACGAAATGATGATAGAGGAGATGAATGGACAGTCTATTTAAAGAGAAGAGCGAAGGAAAAAGGAGAAGATCGGAGTTAAGGCGGGAATCAAAGACAGGAGACCAGATAAGGTGAGTGGAGAAGAGAGGGGTGGAGACAAAAGAAGAAGATATGTCACAAGATAGAGGTGGGGATATGAGGACTAGCGGAGAGAATAGGGTTACCAGATCGCTGTAAGGGAAATGTAGGACATGCTGTCCAAAAATGTAGGACATTAAGTCAAAATGTAGGACACAAAACATTCTCAATAAATAATAGAGGTAAAGGTGGTATTATGAGCCATTCATGTATTATGAACCCCCGCAATATCATGGAGTGGCCTTAACCTGGCGGCGACGATTTGAGCTGCTAATTTAGTAACGGCTTTTGCCGCCAGAGAGTTCTCGTTCAGTTGCAGCTGATAGTTTATGAGTGAACGTGTTCTTTTTGTTTTCTCGATCGGGTAAGTGTTTTGCTTTTAATTGCAGTACTTATTCATTTAAATTCATCCTAGTGCATTATTGCATTGGATAAAGCATGTTTAAAAGATTGTTTTTTTGTAGATACTATGTAATTTTGCAAGTAACAAAGATTCGTTATGCATGTTCCAATTCCAATATGGCAAGGGTTGTAAAATGAGCCCCCATCGTGCTTGGTATATGAGCCCCCAAAATTTAAGGGGCTCATATTATATACACTACAGGAGTGGTTTCAACTTTGTCTTTTCAGATGTCACGAAAAGTGCAAGGTCCAAAAAACAAGACCAAAAGGAAAAACTGGAATACTGAAGATATGGTTAAGGCGATCAAGACTGTAAGAAACAAAGATATGGGATTGAAAAAGGCATCAGAAATGTTTCTTGTTCCAAGACCTACTCTTCAAAGACTTGTTCGAGTTGACAAACCACCGGAAGAACCGGTTTAACAAAATTAGGGAGAAGACCTATAATGGGCGAGGAGCTTGAAACAGAGTTAGTCGAGTATTTACTTATCGTGGAAATTAAATTCTATGGTCTTACCAGACAAGATGTTCGCAGGGTAGCTTACCATCTGTTTGAAAGAAATGGAATTAATCAGCTATTCACAGAAGAGGGGTTAGCTGGTAGAGTTTGGTTCGACCACTTCATGAATCGTCATAACAATGTTTTATCTCTTTTGAAACCTGCTACGACATCGTTTTCAAGAGCAAATGGCTTTAACAAAAAGGCAGTCGACAATTTCTTTGATATCCTGGAAGTCGAGTATGCCAAACACAACTACCCGGCAGATAGAGTATTTAATGTCATTCAAAGCAAAATCCCTCAAATCATTGGGTTGGGTTGAGAGGAAAAAGACAAGTGGGAGCTCTAAGTTCTGCTGAACGGGGGTCTCTCGTGACAGTAATCTGCTGCATGAGTGCAGGGGGGAAGGTACTTTTGTACCTCTTATCTTAATTTTCCTTAGGAAAAATATGTCTGAGCTTCTCATGAAAGGCGCTCCAAGCAAACATTTTCACAGACTGACTAACGCACTTTATTGACAAAACTAAACCCTCAAAAAAATACCCTGTGCTCCTTGTTCTAGATGGCCACAACTCCCACACAAAAAACATTGACATTGTGAATCTTGCTCGAGAAAATGGCATATCCATTGTAAGTTTACCCCCACACACATCACATAAACTGCAACCTCTTGACAAAACATTTCTTGGCGCTTTGAAACATCACTACAGTGAAAACATACGCAAGTGGATGCTTCACAGTGAGAGATATGTTGGACCCTATGATATTGCCGAACTATTGGGAAAGGCTTATTTGACTTGCCAGAAGGGATCCATTGCTGTGAATGGGTTTCAGGTTACAGGATGATAGCCATACATATACTCTAACATAAATATAGTTTGACTAAAACTGAAATTTTGATAAAAATTGTCTCCTCATAGAAGTACCACTTAAATCATGTAGTAAGAGGTGCATTGATTAGTATGCAAACTTGCAATCATACTAATCAATGCACCTCTTACTACATGATTTAAGTGGTACTTCTCTGAGGAGACAATTTTTATCAAAATTTCAGGTTTAGTCAAACTATAATTATGTTACAGTGGACAGTCAAACTCTTTGAAATTATAGGGACCAGTAACAGACATTTTACAGATTTTATGAAAAAATAATTTCTCTCGTTAGTCTGTTGGGCTGATGGTAATAAAAGTACTCTCTGAACATTTGAATTATGACCTGTAATGTTAAACAAATATTCAGGAATTACCGTAATTTAAAATTCGAGAAGTTTCATCTTGGGTAGTCTTTAGTTCAATAACAATCAGTCATTATGATAGCAAAAATTCTTGACCACAAGAATAATTTATTGGCTTAGTATTGATTTCTTGACCTACTTGTTGATTTCTTTACTTTTTCTTGACTACCATGACTTTCTTGACTGATACACACCCTGAATAACTTGTTCTCTATACCCCTGATTTACAATCAAATTATATTGAATAAGAATGGCAACACCTTGTTCCATCAGTATAATCCCTAAGGCAAGAGATTCTGCTCAGGTATGAACAGTGACGTTATCAGAAAGTGGTCAAAACTGTGTTCATTAAGTCCTTCCGTTTTTCCGTATTTTTAATAGCAGGACAAACTTTTTTCTTTTTGTGCAATGACTGAATCAAAATAAATTTCACCATTGAGTTTGGAAGCGCAGTCCATAGACTTGTAACTTGCATGATTTTTTTCTGTTACCTACTTTCCTAATTAATATTATGTGACTGTCAAAATGTAGGACATTTATGATATTTTTCAAATTCCTCCCGGACGCCGGAAATAATGTTAAAATGTAGGACATGTCCGGGAAAATCCGGACGTCTGGTAACCCTAGGAGAGAAGAACAGGGTAGAGACAAGAAGCGAAGATACAAGAGGAGAGGAAAGGTAAGTGAGAAGAAAAATATTGTCTTGAGTGTCAAAAATTGGTGCATTAATCGAATTAGCAACATGAGACAATCAATATCGTTTTATAAATATTCTTGGGGTTAAATACCTTCTGGTTGAGTTCACAGCAAGATAAGATCTTCCGTGTAAGATTTCCGCTTTTACCTGAGATTACACCACTAAAAACATGAATTTAGTTTTCATATTTTAAAACGAGTATCCATTTTTTTTAATTCTCGGCTGGTTTATATGGGGAGATTTTAGTGTCATACCATTTCATGGTTAATGACAAACAGAATCATTCCATTTCACAAGGCGTGGACGATGAACACAATGAGTTATTACTAGACCTCGGATTTTTAGATCCTAAAAATATTAAGTTAGGCCCGAAAAATCCTAAAGTAGGTTCAAATAAACTTAAAATAGTTCAAAATTCCTGAAAAATGCTGATTTGGTATAGTCAGTCACCTATATCCTGAAATGCGCAGTATCTTGCATAACGTTATGTGTGTTGCCTAATGCTGCAATGGCAGAACTTACCATTGGAAATTTGCTATTAAAATTCGCCGTATAGTTAGGCAACAATTTTTTTTCATATTATCCACAGTCAAATTCCGCAATTTTGTCTGTGAGGATCATCTTATATGCTGAAAATAATCTTTCAACAAAAACATAGTCAGTGGTGCAAACTTCAATGCTGATGTTAGTGTGCTACAAAGCACCGAAGTGACGCGAAAGTGATCAGACCACTTTGGATTGTACAGAACAGTGGCACCAGACATTTTGCTTTGTTTAGAGCTTTGAAAAATCACCAAGGACTTGGAGGAAGGTAAATCGACAGCGAGTACGTTTCAAACCACGTTCGTCATTGAATTTTTTCGTGACCAAACAAAGCAAATGCCTCTGTGTGACATACAAATTCTGAAAAACCTTTAAAAATATATAAAAATCTAAAAAAAGGCTTGATTCAGGCGCAAAAATCTAAAATAGGTTCTAACAAGCGAAATAGTTTTTTTAGACACTATAAAACTTCATCAGTTGTTGCGTTTTTTTATAAAACTTTGACATAACTTATTATTTCTTATTAAATACCTAAAATCCGAGGTCTAGTTATTACTAGGGAAAAGATTAAGGTGCAGAATTATGGTCGGGAGGGGGGAGGGGGAAGGTTCTGAAAATGTTTTCAAAAAGGTGCTGATAAAATGCCTTTATTCAGGTGTAAACCAGTTATATTAACATTTTTTATTCAATGCTGTAGCAAATAACATAATTAGTAATAAGTAGATAAAGTAACCAGTATTTTAGGAAGTAAACGTGACATTTTCTGGTTTTAAACAACTTGTTATACTGGGTTACGCTCAACATTTCTGTTTTCGAATGTAAGTCGCTGATACTTTGAGCTCAGGAGATTCTTACCTATATGTGGAGAAACTGCATTATCTTGGAAATTATTGGGTCTGAAATGATTATATTATACCATTTTATAGCTCTCGTTCTGCTCTACAAAATGAAACTATAGGATTTTGTGTTGCTGCTAAAGAAGAGTGAAAATCATTTATTTTCCTGTCCAATTTTTTTAACAAAACATTAAAGAAAAGGAAGGAAAACGGTGCTGAGCATCAAAGAGGGGGTGAAAAGGCGATGAATGTGCTAATCTCACGAAAAGTTGCAACAAAGTGTGTTCTTTACTTGATTCCATATCGTATAAAATACAGGGTGTTAATAAAGTCCCGGTACCATTACAAATGTAATGTACATTGTAATGGTACCGGGACTTTGTGAACACCCTGTGTATATATCTCAAACGATCAGTGTGATAACAGCTATATTTTTGGAAAGGTAAAAAAAGTAAAGTGCTCCCCTGTGCATAGCACCACGCCATGAAGGCGTATAGGGGGTGTGGGGGTAACGCCCCACACTTTCTTGATCCGGTCGCGAGTGGGGGTGATGTGATCAGCATCACGCCACTGACCGCCTTTACCCCCCAGGGTTTCCCCCAGGTACCCATGTTATTCGACGCTGGGTGGGCGCCGGGGCCGCTTCCATCGTTAGAAAAGTTCCCGGATTTGAACCGGCCTGGGATCGAACCAGGGACCTTTAGCATGGTAGTCAGACGCGTTAGCGACTGAGCCGGCTGCACCTTAAAATCCGTTCCCTAATTATGACGAAAAATGTTCCTTTGAATGTTTATCGATTCGTTGTGACTAATTTACTGATATACATTATCAGTTTGCAAACAAATGTTTATTAAAGTGGTACAGTAGTATTATCAACACTGTGTGTTCCGTAAATATTATACTCGATATATTTAATGGTAACACACTGTTAATTACTCAATAAGATAGAGAAATAAAGAATGCCAAATGTGCGTTCGGAACCTTTAATCGAAGGACGATTTTGTGTTTGTATTCTCTGCTACAGTTCAGAAACTAGATTTTTATTGTAGAGACGCAATAGGCGAGACAAAATTAATATTTTTTCTATGTATGTCTTACGGTTTCAGAGTTGAAGACTAAAATTGGTAAACGCTGTAAGTGCCACAATAATTCAAACACCGTTTTCCACGTTAAACTGTGAAATGTGCCATGCTTTATAATGTGGTAAACGTGAAATGTGGCTAGTAGCCCTCTAAGTAGTTCAAATGGCGTGTAAAGAGGTCACTAGTGTGAATGTTCTTACGGACTGATGTGCGGAACGATGCGATTTCCCAACACTTTTGCTTTTGGCACTTACAACGTTTACCACTTTTAGTCCTCAGCTGTTATTTGCAGGCATATATTAAAAAGAAGTGTAAGTTGAGAAATCAATTTTTTTTGCAGAACATGGGCCAAATTGACCGACTTTGCTTTGAATCTTGGGCTGACACCAGTGGCGTAGCGTGATTCTATGAAAGGTGTAAGGCTTCCTTAGATAAACCTGATCTGAATATTGGATAAAGAAACCCCAAAGATATTTTAACTAAATAGAATCTATTTGAATGTAAGTCATGCATGGGCATACTCGATTTCAAACACAAAATGCACACACTCTATGTTAACAATAATAGCATATTTATGTATTACTTAATGAAAATTCTCATTTATACTGTAACTCGATCCGACGATCCTTTAGTCTGAACACCTCCATCACGTTGTCGTAGAATCGGGAGTTTCTGGTCAATTTCTTTAACAGCTCCTTTTCAATGGATATCAGTCCCAAGTCAGATTTCCTTGCCTGAGTCTGTGTGCTGCGTTGAAATGTGTGAATCCTCTTCAGTGCAGAAAACTACTTTTCCACCGACGAGCTTGAGGCAGGAACAGTGAGGAAGAATTCTGTTAGTTTGTACACTTGTTCAACAGCTTCATTCAAATGGGTAGTACGCAAGTACTCATGAAGTTCAAACACACTCTTTACTCGATATTCGGCTTCAGAATAAATTATCTGTAGCTCAACTTTCAACTGGTAGCAATTGACAAATTTCGCATACAGCTTAGTTAAGGACACATGTCATATTTTTATTCTTATTATTCTTTTTCTTTCACTAAAAGCCATTTGAGGGAAATGCTTAGGATACAATTTGCAAATGCAATGCATTCGAGAATATTACTCATTATCATGGTTACGATATTTGCGCACATTTTGAAAAGCATATCAAGCAACTTAGTCAAAGGAAAAGGTAAAACAAATCTGTAAATCATAATGCTAAGTATTACGCGTAGCTATGCTTTTAACTATGCAGGCGCCTAACTTTGCGGGCGCTCCTGGATCTAGGATTGCCAGACATTCCTCCTCGCTGCTTCTAATGAAGGTAATATCCAATATTAAACCATCTCTTTGTGAACTTAATAGTTAGTTTACACATTTAAAATGACACCCGTTTTGTTAGCTACACCTCCCGTCAAGCATTGTTGAAACAACACGGGAGTCGATTTTCTTGGTTCTCTTCCGACCGTGGCAAACAGACGCAGCGGGGACAGAAATCTCGCCAGTTAGTAATGCGCATTACAGTGCGTGAGAATCGGGGCGCCCTGTCATTGGTTGAGAAGATACTACATAAGCAAACACACCCGCCATGGGCGAGTCCAAATCATTTCTTCCATCCACTCGCACGTAAGTCCTCTCAAGAAGCCTTACAGAGAAACAACTCGAATCAAAGCAAGTCCTCAATTGTTTCGTTAAAAGTTCTACTTGAAGTCTGATGTTGTTCAAGCGATAAATATGGGAATGAAATACTTTTTCTTCAATAATTTCAACTTGTAAGGTGGACTTACAAGCCTTACGTGGGCACTACGCCGCTGGCCGACACAGACGTAACCTGAAGCTCCACCTTGAAGTCCAAACATTGTTGCGATAAGCCTAAAGTTGCAAAAAATCGACGTAAAACAACCCAGTGCAATCAATCAATTGAAGCCACCCCCCGTGGCAGAGTGGCGCTACGACGCCAGGGGTCCCGGGTTCGAATCCTGGCCAGGCATGGATGTTTGTGAGTGTCCATTCATCAATGTCATCATATCATCACTCATCTTCGCAAATTAGTCAAAAAGTGGCGCAAGAAGCGAAGTAATATAAATCAATTCAATCAATTAATTGAAGTCCAAAAAGAAGTGTTTACTTTCGTTTAAATAATTAACCCAAATAGTACTTCTTTGAATGTGTGCCCAACCTTATAGACTAGTTTTATTTATTCTTCTCTTGATTTATGAAGACATTTTTTGATTGTTTAAAAAAAATATTACGTGCTGCAAGCCTCTCCATATTATTGCCTAAATATTCTTTGTTTGTTGTCTGTGATCTTAGTGGAAGTAGCTGTAGAACCAAGATATCAAGAATTAAAAATGAAGACACTTCCCTTACGTTTCAATTGCTACGTAAACCTCACATGGTTCACTCTCCCGACAGAAACGTTAGGGCACGGTAGCCAATGAAAACGCAGCGTGTAAGACTTCCTTGAGCAGTGTTGCCACAGGCTGAGGACAATTTCCCTTTTCATGGGGGGTAAAATTTCCCTTCTAAGTTAAATTTTTCCCTTCGTTTAAAGAAACCATATAATTATTGTAATAATAAGTCGTACTATTTTCGTTGGTCCATGTTCGTGACATGAAACGTGTTAAACAAATCAATTACGTGCTTACTGCATTGGCGTCGGGAAGGGAGATCGAACAAGGCGGTGAACTCCCTGGAAATTAGAATCCTTCATTTCAAATTGTAAAAAAGAAGAAAAGCTTGTTATTTTTATTGTTAATAACAGAAAAAGTCCAGTCAGTTAGTATTCGAAGAGATTAGCCAAAGTAAAAATTGCGTTAGGAGGGAAAAATTGAGTTCAAAATAAAGGAACCAGTTTATGTTTTCATATTCCAGAATTTTATTTCTGGGGCTTATCCCATTTCAGTAACCGCCATCTAAAGGCGAAAAATTGTCAGGCTTATAAACCAACGAAATATTTGAAGCCCCGAGTCCACTCACTGGCTACGTGCCTAATTTAAACCAAAGGTTAGAGCTGCCAGGATTCCAAAAATCAGTTGCTTTTTATATAAGAGGTAAAACAACATTATGGCAAAAATTTCCCTTAACTTTTAAACGGTTGTTCTTGAACGAAATATGTAAAAGTTAATAACAAAATAGAATATCTATGCATTTCAGTACTCCAACTGTAAGAAATATAAGAATATAATGAAAAACAGTTGTGCTGGATCTGGTTCGAGTGGTAAAATCTCCCCAAGAATACTACCTGGGTATAACAATAATAATAATAATAGATTTGGAATAAAATTTGTTTATTTTTTTAATTTGTAATAGTTATTGTTTTGTAATAATAATCATAACCATTATTATTATTATTTCTACCCCCTACAAACATTTCTGGCGACGCCCATAATATACGAACTATAGGAAGATCTATAGAACGAGTACCTTATTCGTGTGTTCAGTAATTATTCACTGCCATTCCGCTCGCTACTGTACCATATGGGCCAGGTTCGAAACCTGATCAGACATAAATTTGTGTTTGTTTCATCACCCATTTCATACTCATCGTCGGTATTAACCGAAGATGTTGAAAAGACGCGTAAAATAAACAAAATATAAATATAGGATTATATTCTAATGGAGTGAAAGTAAGAGCACTAAAAATATATATGAATACGAGTCTGGAACCTCATATCTCCTGCAAAAGGCGATATTCCTTACGGATGTAAGTTACAGACTTTGGACCTTACACCATCGATAAAATTAGCAATACCATACCGTTTTTGTTATTTAGCGTCACTTTTCTGACACTTTTGTCAAATCCGACGATGAGGATGAATATTGAAGGGACACTCACAAAGAACAACCATGCCCTGGCCTTGATTCGAACCCGGTACCATTGGCGTCGTAGCGCGCTGTGCTAACCAAGGAAGTCGTCTTTGATCCAGTGTTGCCAAACCTGATGTGTATAAAAGAGCTATATTTGACCATTAATGGAGCTAAAGATGACTTTTAAGGAACTAGATTAACGAAGGCTGCACAAAGTGCCTCCTAGGGTAATTTTAGGTGTCAGAGGGGTGGGGGCGCTGCTATTGCCGTTAGCTTTAAAGTGATGGCAATTTATTCTTAGCTTTCACATCACCTTTCTCAATAATCCAATGATGTTCATATGAAATCGAAAATAAAGGATTCCCGGATAGCAATATTGTCATCTCCACCTTAGCCTTGGTGAAGCATACATACGCTATATACGTCTAAAAATACCTGGAGAGGAAAGAGGGGTGAGTGACGCAGTCTATATATTAATATCACTTACGTGCAAAATGTACACTCATGGCAAAGGTTGGTCTTTTTGGGCCGGAACCAGTGGTGGCATCATGGTGGGACAGAGGGCGGGTGCCACAGTTCACAGTCAAACTAGTGCACGAAAGAGCCAGATCTGGCTCCAAAAGAGCTAAGTTGGCAACAGTGCTTGGATCCGCCTATGCAGAGAAATACTGTTATTATTGTTTATGAAAATCAGAAATTCCCAGAAAGAATTGAATATTAACATCCTTGAGAATGAAAGGCAACACTCGACCAGCACACAATCACAAATCGCAACAATCAGCAGAAAAAACAAGCGTTAAAAAATATCAAAACAACACTCCTCAATACAAAGTTGTTGTTTTTTCTTCTGGCTACAATTGCAAGGTACAATAATACCTAAAATGCAAATGTAACGTCCAGGAAAAATACGGTCCTCCCCGAAGGCGCAGTGGTAGCGTCATCGCCTATTAATCAAAGGGTTCTGGGTTCAATTCCCTGTGGAGTCACATAGTGGTTCGGATCCCACTATAAACCGTAGGTCCAGTTCCAATTAGCCATAGCCTACTGTGCATAAAGTGGACTTAAATCAATCAATCCAGGAGAAATACGATCAACTTGGCAATGTGCGTACGCTTTTGATGTGTAAAGAGATTAGCAACTGCAACGCTCATGTTGAGTGCTGGACTCACTCAACAGCGGATGGTCCCTGGTTCAAATCCTGGTGTGCACATTTGTGTTTTTTGTGTGTGTCCATTCATCAATTTCAACTCCGATGTGCGGAGGTGTGCATATGTGGATCAACCTGGAGACAATGCAGTGTGGGGACCCTATACAGATTATCCTGGCTGTGAGAAAAGCCCCTCCCCACTTGGAGCAGTGAGGAACGTAAAAGAAGAAAATACGAGGAAGGGAGGCTTTCAGCGCTGGAAACTAGGAGGCACTTGCCCTCTCCTGCATGGGCGTAACTTTGGTGGGGCAGAATCGAACTTGGGGGCTTAACTTTGGTGGGGGCGGGGGCAATGAAAAAAGTTTTCTATTCCATAAAAATAGCGTCTCGGATTATTTTGATAAATAACTCTTTTTAAATTTGCGAAATCCTTTACTTCTCAGGTCATTAATAAACCTGCAAATTTTGGTAGGGCATGTGTCTTCTTTGCGACCCCCGGCAAGTTACGCTTGCGCCTCCCTGGAACACGAGCGCTGAAAACTTTCATTCTGTTAATTGTGCTTTTCTACGTGGAAAGTATAATAAGTATTATTCCCTTTTCAAACAATGAAAAAATTACCCTCCCCTGCAAAAAAGCGTTGTTTCTTTCCCCTGGAATAAAGGTTTTGTTTCCTTCCCCACTCCTCTGGCGAAAATATGGGCACGCCAGACGCCATTTGGTAGTTCCCGACTCTCGCATAGCCACGAGGTAGGCTACCTACGACTAGTTGCACACAGATTACGAAAAAAAGCACAGTAAGTAATATTATCAAAGATTAAAGAGAATGACCTTTAGACGTGCACGCCTAACGGTTTGTAATGCAATTATGTTTGTTGTGTACCAGCATCTGAACAAGGCATGACCGCCTGCTCTTTCCAGAAATCATTGCAGTTGGGATATTGGAAATCCACATTCATTCCGCTACGTAAACGTACATATTGACTAGCTTTTTCTTGAAATAAGCAGTTTTCAAATACCCTTCGAAATGAACGTACCGCTAATGCTAATCCTTTGTACAAACGTTCATAAAGCTATTATATTTGAGATAGAAGTGAGTATGACAGAAAAAAAGTTTATTAAGTTATTGTATAAAAATTAAAACCTTGTATTATTTTTTTAATTTTAAATCTGGTTTTCATGAAACTGTTTTAGGTCTCTAAAAACAAGTGCTATAGTCTTTCTACTTAACAGAAAATCTGCATCTCCTTGAATTTCTGCAAAACTAAACAAGCTAATTATTGTTTGATGTTAACGCATAAACACGTGATCAACCCACGCTATTTGACAGTTATCACTCCCCCTATTTCTACTCAGCCGAGCGGCGTTCCTACTTTAAAAACTGTAGCCGAGCATAAAGTGGATACTTTTTACTGTTTACAAAATTCGCTAATAATAATGTACCTAACTTGTACGTACGTTATGAAAGAGCAGAATAAAATAAACTAATTTTATTTTTTGAATCCGAGTTTACGGTAACAACAAAACATCATATTTCCCTGAAAAATGGCAATTTCGTAACACGCAGTAACTTTTTGCAGAGATCATATCGTATAGTTCACACTATTTTAAAAAAGTGCGAATTGTAATTTGTCAAAACCTCACTATAGTTTTTCAGTTCACACTAAAAAAATATATAAAATGTCTTACCTAAATATCCAAATAAATATCGCTCGACGAAAGATAATGAAAGATGTGGATAATTATCACTTGTCAACACTACTACACGCTCCGACAATGTTGCCACGATCTGTGGACATAATTTCCCTTTGAAAGCAGCACAATTTCCCTTTTTGGCCCAATTTTTCCCTTACCTAAAGAAAGCATACATGTATTAATAATAAGTGGCAGGGTTTTCGTTGGCTAGTCTTCGTGTATATGAAACGTTTTGAACAAATTCATCGCATACTGCTTTATGGCAAGCTTTCTCGCTACAGGGCCAGATGTAGAGTAGCCAGCGAAAACTTCGCCCGCTGAATAAATAGGCTATATTATTATTATTATTATGTCTCAGTTTTGAACCCTAGTCAAGTATGAATGTGTGGCCTCACCGATGGCGCAGTGGTAGCGTCGTCGCCTTGTAATCAAGGGGTCCCGGGTTCAATACCCGGTGGAGGTACATAGTGGTTCGGATCCCACTTTAAACTGTAGGTCCAGTCCCGATTAGCCTTACTGTGCATAAATTGGATTTAAAACAACAACTCAATCAAGCATGTATGTGCAATTGTGCTTTTTTCATCAGTGGTAGCGTCGTCGCCTTGTAATCAAGGGGTCCCGGGTTTGATACCCGGTGGAGGTACATAGTGGTTCGGATCCCACTTTAAACTGTAGGTCCAGTCCCGATTAGCCTTACTGTGCATAAAGTGGATTTAAAACATCAACTCAATCAAGCATGAATGTACAATTGTGCTTTTTTCATCATCCATTTTATAAGTTCGTCATTCAATTGACTTGATTTTTTGTAATTTAGCGTCGCTTCTCTGCCATTTTTGGCTAATCGCAACGATGAAGATGAGTGATGATATGATGAAATTGATGAAGGTACACTCACAAAGAACACCCGTGTGGAGACCGGAATTCGAACCCGGGTCCCCTGGATTCGTATTGCGCTGCGATAACCACTCCGCCACGGAGGTTGGCTTAAGTTTATCATCCATCTTCATAGTCGCTATTGACCGAAGATGTAGGAGAGCGACCTAACAGAAAAAAAATTGTGGACATGGAACTGGAACCTAATATATCTGATTTTTATATTTTCATTGAAATTCCGTTTTAGTTTAAAATTAGATCCTAATTTCTCTGCGAGAAGGAAAATTTCCCTTCCTGTTTTCCCACACAGACGCTGAATTACAGTAAAGAAGGCGGGAAATTATCACGTGAAGAAGATTCTGGCGGGAATGCTCGCTGGTTTGTTGATCAACAATCATGATTGCTCACATTTCTGCAATTCTGCTTCACCAGACAACGGACAACATGAAAGAAAAAAAATACCATTGTCCACGACAATGAACCACTTTTCTGTGAAAAAATGTTGTGTGACTTACCTTGTTCTTGAGCTCCCCGTGGACGGCCATGAAATCATATATACAAAACTTTTAAGCACCGTCCATTGTCGGCAGTTCAATCGCTATTTCATTAATTTTAGACAATCCATGACGTTAATATTGGAATTGCTTTCTTATACTTTAATGGTATATTCACATCTCTGAATTCGAATTAAAATGCTTGTTTATTATCTTTAATGTACATTATTAAGCTGAATTATTCAGTATTGACGAACACTTACTGTAACGAAGTTTCTAGTCATCTGCCTGCGTATCGATATTGAGATTTGAGAGCGAATTTAGCAGGGGTGGCGCCAGAGGAGTGCTTGCATCCCCCTCCAGCACCCTTTTCTCAAACCCTATGTCCAACCAAAAACACTAACTCATAGTATCATATTATGCCCTACCGTCACATTGAGCACCAAATGTTCTTGCCTTTCCCTGGAAAAAATCAGTTTCATTAGCATATTATCATAGTTGCCTACTAAATAGGGTGACCAGACATACTCTTTTTAAGAGTATTATACTCTTTTAGAGGTTCATATACTCTATACTCTTTACAATTTGCAAAAATCCCCAAATATACTCTTTTCCTTGCTATTTAATTTCATTTATTATTTTATGCTTAAAAATGCCTTAAAATCCACAGAATCCCAGTATCGAACCCTGGCATCATACCGGGCCGCGAAGTTCTCCTGAAACAGGTTTTCTGCAACCAACATCATTAAAATCAAATTAATAATATAGTTATCAGTTCCCGAGTATAATAAAATAGTCATTAATTTCCTGATTAGAATTTTTCCGATTTTTTTCGGTAATCAAAATGCAGCAGCATTAAAAATCAGCCCCTACCAAGTTCATTTAATGGTGTTGTCCTGAGGAAACCACAAGATTTCATTATAAATAGTTGACTACTAATTTTATAATTGTCAACAAACAGACACAACCAAACTATTATTATTTATGATTATGCCATAATTTATTGATTGAGCGATTTAGTTTATTTTACTTCGCATTTCTGCCATTTTAGGCTAATCGCCAAGATGGGGATGAATGATGAAATTCATGAAGGGAAACTCACAAAGATTGATTGATTTGCTTTATTATACTTCGCTTCTTGTGTCACATTTGCGAAGATGGGGATGAGTGATGAAATTGATGAATGGACACTCACAAACATCCATACCCAGGCCAGGATTCGAACCCGGCACCCCTAGCGTCGTAGCGCGATGTGCTAACCACTCCGCCACGGAGGGCGGCCAAATTCACAAAGAACACCCATGCCAGCCAGGCTAATATTTGATCCCCAGACCCCTGGCGTCTTATCGATACCACTCCGCCGGCCCATATTCATTCATTCATTTATTCATTCATACTTTATTGGTTTTAGCTGTTATACCAGCTCTTCACCAAGTGTCCTAAAAAGTTAAGTCATGCATGTAACATGATACTGTTACATCAAATTACAAATTTTGAATATATACAGTTTTCATATATCTACATCAATATCATGCAAAATCTAAAATTGTTAATAAATACAATTGTTATATCTGACATCAAGTTACACATTTTGAATATTTAATATTTACAATTTTCATATGTCTATATTAATATCATGAAAAATCTACACATTATAAATACAATTGTTACATCTGGTGATGATATTAAAGAGGCTAAAGAAATTGGGAGAGGTATTCCTTTTTTTATTATATTCTTGAAGAACATCTCCCTTTGAGTGGTATAAAGTGAACATTGAAATATAACATGATGAGCATCTTCCTGGTCTAGATTGCATTTGCACATAGGTGAATTAACTAAATTAATTTTACATAAATGGTGATTTAAACGTATGTGACGTGATCTCAATCTTCGTATTAAAACTAAAAACTATCTTGGTATATTAATTGTATAAAACCACGTAGTCTTCTTATTGTTTAAATTTAGTACATTCATGTATGAATGACCCATATATGTAAATTTTTGTTTAACCTATATCTCCCAATCTTGTTGAATTTTGTTTTTAACTCTTCGTAACGTGTTTGTATATGATAATAATATATTCGTTCTGTGATCCATTATTCTTGCTTCTTTAGCATTTTTATCTGCCACTTCATTATAATGAAACCCTGAATGTGCTGGTATAGGATGCAAAATGAATTGTAGTTAACTTATCATATAATCTTATTATGTATATCACCAATGCTGATGCCTTATACGTATAACTTTTTATATGAAGATTGTACAACACTGTATAAAACATTTTTAGCATCTGTTAATATCAGTGACGTGCGGCGATGTCGACACTTGGGGTAGCAATGAGAGGTTGGTGTGGGTCATAATCCACCTCCCCCCTTTAGGGCCCAGTATTCCTAAAAATAGAACGTCAAAGAAAGGGAAGGATTGCAAAATGAGGAAGGACTACTGAAAAGAAGCACACGTTAATCCCACCCACTTTCGAAAATCCAAAACATGTTGATTTGACTTTTAAGCCAGAGATCCCGGGTTCGAACCCCGACCTGGGCATGGGTGTTATTTGTGTTTGTCCCTTCATCAATTTTATCGTATCATCTTGACGATTAGCCAAAAGTGGAGGAAAAGCGAAGTAAAACAAACCAAATCAGACAATAAATCAATGATTTGATTTATGCTACTTAGCGTCGCTGACACATTTGATTAATCACGAAGATGATACAATACAATTAATGAAGAGACAAACACAAATAATACCCATGCCGAGGTCGGGGTTCAAACCCAGAACTCTTGGTGTCATAGGGTGCAGTGATAACCACTCCCCCGCGGTTGGTTGATTTGTGTTTAAGTCCACTTTATGTACATAAAAGCTAATCGGGACTGGACCTACAGTTTAAAGTGGGATCCGAACCAATATCTGCCTCCACCAGGTACCGATCCGGGGCCACTTGCACTTCCCCACGGAGGTTGGCCGACAACAAAGATGAGTGGGAAGCTCTAACTATTCGGATACGTGGGTATCGTAAAAGCAAACTGCATTTTTCCTGAGTAGTAATTTTCAATTGAATTTTTGAATACCATTTTTATATATGATTAACGTTTTTTCAAAAAAATTGCATTGCTTGGTTTCCCTAATTTCCCCATCTCACGATCTCGTTACTGAAGGATCCGGGCTCGAGCCCTGGCCTGTGCATGAGCGTTTCTTTGCAACCACTCTTCACCCGTTTAATTTAATCAACGTTCATCGTCATGGCAGAATTTAGGTAAAGTGATGGAAAAGCAACGCTAAAGAAAGGGGGGAAATACAAATAATTTCCTCCCAGTGCATCTACAGGGCACTGTGAAATCAGGAGTCCAGAGTTCTCTGTTTATGATTGTCCCTTGTGACTTCCATAAGCTCATTGGCTACTTATCGCGATTAAATCTATACAGCAAGAAAAAGCGATAGGAGATGGCAAGAATTCAGTGTATTAGAGGAGATAAACAGGTAACTTTTTTCTACTTTCTTGAATGATATTCATTTGGCTTTTTGAGTTCTGGGATACATTTTTCATTCCAAATTATTTCATTATTCACTGCAGAGTACAAGACAGGAACAAGAATGCGCGCTCGTCACGGGTTCGAATCCCGGCCTGAATTGTTCATTGTGAGGTCCCCTCATCAATTTCGTTATATCATCACTCATCCTCATTTTCGCGATAACCAAATGTGGCAGAAAAGTGAAGTAAAATAAACCAAACCAAACCAACAACAACAATTAGAACGTGCGTTTTCTTGCCCAAATTAATACATCCGTATTTATGACTGTTTAGCTAACCCATTTTTTTATTGGATGCCAAATTATTAGTATATTTAAATAAAACTCTACTAAAACGAGAGCGAGACATTTGTTATTTCATTATATATTCCATATTTGAAAAAAGATAAAAGAAACATAACATTTTTGTCTGCCCATAATACAAGTACGTTCCCATTCATATACAAATAAAACTACATCCCATATTATACATACATATTGTACATACAACGTTTAAAAAGTTGTGTAAATACAGAGAAAATAAGTACTGCAGAAAATATTCCCCTGAGTTTTTTAGAGGATTTACGAAGGAATCGAAGGGAAACTAATCCCCTATCTGTCCTATTCGAGATAGACTGGAGGACCTGAAACCACGGGCTTTCAACCATTGGAGCGAGGGGCGAGGGAGGTACAGGCAGAAATCTTCCTTTTCTCTTCAGCCAGTTGTTTATACCTGGAACTGGTAAGGCGGATGAAGAGCCAGCTAGGGTATCCAGCCTTGCCAGCTGATCACATCGAGGGACGAGAAGCGCGTGAAAAGAATTGTTGCATATGAACTGAGGCTTCAAGACAATAAATATTGTGATTTAGAAATAATTAGAGACGTGAGATTGATTGATCTATCTCTACTAGACTAGCTACTCCTCAGTGCACGTCACTGATTAATATTAGTATCCTTTTTTCTGGAATATTATGAATGTACATCAATGCACGACATATTCCATATGCTTCTGCCGAGAAAATAGAACACTCTCCCGGTAGTCTAAACTTTTTAATATTTCCATTAGAAGAGTCAATAAAAGCACATCCTACTTCTGTTGAATATTTGTATAACTTGTTAATGAAAGATTTCTTACTGGTATTTGGTCATATGAAATTTTATAAATTGGATGTTTGCTATGCGTTAATATTGTTGAAAATAAATCTTGAAATTCTATTTTACATTGTAGGAAAGTTGAATATTGTCCCTTTATTTTATTTTCTTGGTATAAAATCCATTGGTCTTGCATAAGTTTATTTACTGGGTGTTCTTGTGTTTCCCAGCTCTTGATAAATTTATTTGTAATCCATTTGCATCTATACTTAAAAGGTTTCTCTATGGATTCTAAATAAACTCCTACATTGGGAGCTGAATTGATGAGTCCCAATGATCTCCTCAAGACTTTTCTTTCTAAACTATCTATCTTGCATAGAATTCTTTCTGTAGCATTTCCATATATGCTGCATCCGTATTCTAGCTTAGGCCTAAAACAGTTTTTGTAAAATAACAGCATTATTCTTGGGTGAGCACCCCAATTAGTATTTGCTAAAATGTTTAGCATGTTGCACATTTTTTTCAAAACATACAGCTGCTGACTTGTTCTGTGATATGATAAAGTTCATTCCCTCCAACCAACATTTCACATCATAAAAATGATTTTCTATTATCTGAATACCTTCATATGGATTACAAAATGATTCTAATATACACAAATCGTCTGCATACTGGAAATTTTTTATTGTAGAATTATGAAATTGAAATATTCCTGTCATATATATATTAAATAATAATGGACTCAGTGGGCTTCCCTGAGGTAATCCTTTTGAAGTGGTATGGGGCCCACTAAGTGTGTCCTGAAACCAAAACAATATTTTCCTACATATTTATCATCAAATTCCATATTATCTTCATAATTATTTTCGGAGTATTTGTCTGATTTAACATATCAATTAATATATGAGGATGAACGCTATCATATGCACCTTGTATATATATAAAGTGAGCAAATGTATATTGTTTCTTCTACATTGCATTTTTAACATGCAATGTTAATGTTGCTAATGCATCAGTACAACCCTTGTTTATCCTAAAACCAAACTGATATGGCCCATAATTTTGTTTATTCTCTGAATGTTGCTAACAATGGTTTCAATGTTAATTGGACCTTATCCATTGTCTAGTGCTGAAGTCGAGAGAAAGATACTCTCTCGAAACGCAGTGTTAGGATAACTTATTCTAACCCTCCGTTTATTACATCGTAAAGCACAGTACTTTTGCAACGTAGTATTTCAGGGTAACGTGCAGTAACGATAAGAACCTCTAGAAAAAACAGTCATTATCCCCTCCCCCCGAGGCAGTGGTTCCTTAATTCGGAAATTTCCTCATAGCTCCTGATTTGGCGCATCACCATTAAAACTGCATGCTTTGGCGGGAAGCCGGTACAACTATGCATTTTACCATATAACCTATCTGATCATTAAATGAACTTAAAACAAATTTTGCCTTTCATATGCTAACAATTCTGTAAATCAATCTTCATAAGATGGAGCGCAGGAACATTTCTGATTTGGGAGTTATAAAATTCTCACCCTACATGCGTGTAGTAGGGTAGATTTGTGGGTCCAGTAGCGACGATGTGGAGCCAAAATTGCGGAGAGGGCAAGGAAAGTTTACTATAGTATATTAATATTAAGAGGCCATTGCGGGAACAAAAAGTGGAGGGGCAACTGCTCCCCTCAAATCGCCGCCACTGAGTGGGTCTAAACAACACAGATTTTTCTTTTTAAATGGAATTTGCAGAGCAGTTCCACTTTTGTAAAAATAGTTTTAATTTACTTTTCAATTGTTATGGATATTTTCAAGAAAATAATTACAGAATAGCCCTTTTAATATACCCAAATTGAAAACAAAAAATTCAGGAAGCTTGAACTGATTTCATTTGAAAATGAACTATACTGATTACGAAATTGAATACAAAATCAGACGAAAGATCAAAAAATTGCAAAATCTTCATGACAATTACGTGAATATATACAGTCTAATTGTCCCAACACACTTTGACAAATAAGTGTAACATCTTCCTGAAGAAGAAATAGCAACATATGAGTAATTTAAGAGTAATACACGCATGGTGCATTTTGTCACGTTTGTTTAATAACCACATTGAAAAATTCAAATATTACTAATAATCAACTACTGTGTCACAAATGTAATATCTGTATAGATAAGATATGAGATTGCGTTAAAAAGGTGCTGCATGTTACTTCCACAGGCATTTCATAGGAATACATAGGTCGACAAAATTAGTTCAAAAAAATCCTATTTACAAGCAATATATATTTCAACTTCAAGTACAATTCATAATTGGACAAGAGAAAATCCAAGTGTTTAAAATATTCATAATTTATTGACTTTTTGGCAGTGATACAGACATACAAATCTGATAGGTTTCTTTGGAAAAACTTATCACAATACCATTCTTTGGTGTCAATTGTCATAATTAATTACAAACTTCAGACAAAACAAATGTGCACTCAAACGTGGTACATGAACGTGCCGATACAATCTAGATAATACAAGCGGCGACATGTATACAGCAGGTGATCAACCGTAAGAGTGGCGACAATTCCGGAAACGGTACCACACGTTTAAGTACACCCTCTCGGAAGAAAGTAGCACCAGGATTGACTGCAGTCACACCGTCTCTAACTCTCTGCTTCATCGGACGATGCTTCATGATAAGGTGGTTCTTCGGACATCAGGTCGCAGCTTGGAGGCGATGGAGTGTTCATCTCGCTTCTGGACAGCATCTCCTGCTGAATAGCGATTTGATGGAACAGGCCCTGGTTGACATAAAACGTCGAATGCCTGTCCACGGCGTCTGGAGAGACGCTTGGGTGAAGAAGACCGTAAGCGCCGTCTGGTCGAAATCCAACCGGAAGAGAGACGAGAACGGGTTGGTAAGGTTTCGGATACGGCTCCTGGAGTTGGTCATCCTGCAGGTACATCGGTGGAGGCTGAAGAACTTCCGGCGAAAGAGCTTCACAGGCGGGAAGAGCCGGTTGCTGTTCCATCGGTTGGTTCGGCGCTGAGCTGATCATCAACAACCCTCCTGGGTAGGGTTGCTGAACCGGAACAGGCGATCGTGGACAGCAGAGGCATTCACTGGGGTACACTGCACCGGGAACTGGAAACTGTATCTGAGAAGCTGCAGCAAGAAGGCTCTGAGGTCCAAAGCCAATCACTGGTGGCGGTGGTGGATTCCCAGCTGGTGGAAGTTGCAGATAGAAAGGGGGCTGCACGGGAGGGGGTGGTACGGGTGAGACCACCACAGGTCTCATGGTGAAATTCCTCGGGAATATCCCGGGAGCCGGTAGGCGGGGAACCCAGCAGTCGCCATGTCCTGCTCGAGCCTTGCACGACCCTCTTGGCTGGGGGGTCGGATGGAGAGGTGCGCTGCTGATGAAAAAGTTCTGCTGAAGGACCCTCGCCCTTCCATTGTTCCTGGAGGTTCTTCGCGTGTTCTGCTGACCTGGACGTGGTGTGGAAGACATTCTCGACCGCTGAGAGTTCGTACGCTCTGAACGGGGATGTGTAGCACGGAGACGGAATCGAGGTGGCGGATCCCAGTACTTCTGTGCCAGGAAGACTCGAGGGCAACTTACATTCTGAAAAGAACAAGAGGAAACGATGTAGTAGCAGTGTGTGTGTGGTGCATGCTTGACAAGATTTTTCACTTAATTTATTCGACTTCGCTTTTCTGCCACATGTGGCTAATCGCGACAAGAAAAGACACACTTCACTACAGTGGCAGCGATTGGGTTCACAAACTGCAGGGACAAGGTGCCAAAATTAGGGGGCAAGAACAGTTTACTTTCCCTTGGTACATAAGGTTTAGCATAGTGGAGGGGCAAAAGTGGCAAAACGTGAGGGGAGCAACTGCCCATCAGGCCCCGCGCCCCCTAATCGCCGCCACTGCTTCACAAGAAAATCTACACAAACAAAAATAATGGAAATAAGATTCTACAGTACCAAAATAACGACATTTTTAAAGGTAACTTGAAATGGACAGTCAACAACAAGGCCTCTTTTTGTTTTGACGCCTCGCTTCGATGCAACGAACTCTCAAAAACATAAATGTTATCCTGAATATATACGTATATATATATGCTATGCAACCACTCGCCACAGGCTCATAGTTGCATAGAAACATAGACCAATCTATAATCAGATATATATATATACATATACACATTTCATATATCCATGATAAAGGCTCAGATCAAAATCTCGAAAGGGCCTGAGAATCTAGAACACAGAGGCTCGGCCATCTCGGTACTTCCCCGCCTAACATTTACGTAGATGCCCGTATAAACACGTCTGAGAATGTTGTATTTTTTTATCAATCTACGTTCCCTTCTGCATTTATAGTCTAATCGTGACTATGAAGCTGAATTGTATGAAGCGACACCTAGTCCTGCCAGGGCTCGAACTCAGAATCATGGGTGGCGAGATTATGAGACGTCCAATCAAAATGCTCTCTCGCCGAGGGAAAAAGTTTATAGAACTGTCATTCATATTACGGGTATAATTGTGAACGAAATTTCAAATGCTCTATCATATTCAACTGGTTCCAAACCATATCCATGAAGTTTCAGATGATTCAGTATGCATTTACCAAGCGCAAAATTAACCGGGTCACTAACACTATTAGAGATTAGTAATCGTTGTTTCCGTTCTACAAATCGCTCCCTGGCACAAGCGTATGCTTCTTTTTTTGGAAGGTCTGGAATTGCAAATGTCGATATTATATAGCTGCGGTGAGATACGTAACAAAATATTCCTCGCAGTGGCGGCCGGCGGCAACTATGATGGGTAGTGCCAGCGTGATCAAGAAATCGAAAAAAAAAAACTCCGCAATGCCCCCCCCCCCGCCCCCTCCTTGAGGTTCCGCCACTGGCCAAGATGTTTATCCTCGTTTGGTAACGTGGAAAACAACGTGTGTTTAAGTAATTACGTACTAATCCGATTCATCTTCACTCACTAACCTATCTTTATACACTACAGGACACTTCCCTAAGAATATATAACAAGAGGAAAGGAAAAGCAAATCCTATCACCTTCTCCTCCTCCATACACACGTATTCTATCTGGAAATCGAAAATATCTTTGTTATGAAAAGAAAATGTCGAAATGCCAAAGGAAACTCGCATGATCATAGGATTTTTTTACTTTTATATTTTTAAAAAAGTCTGGATGGCTCTCTTGGTACATCTATCTATTATCAAAAATGTTCATTTAACTTTGGAAAAATACTAGGCTCGTTTCTTTAAAATTAGGCAGAAATTACTTCCCTTCCCCAACGGGTCTTATAAATCAGTCGTATTTAGCGACTTTTATCTGAAAGTGGCAACTGTGTCAACACTGCGAAAGTTCCCTCGCCGTGCCAGGCGAAGACGGGCACGGTTTCTTATGGGCTAACCCCACCCGCTGCCACTTTGTTCTCGGCTCATGGTGGAAATGTCCCTCGCTGAGACTTCTTCAACCCTCTGCACGTGTGTCAACTTGGTTAGGTCCATGGGTTAGGCCAGATCTTGGGCGGCACGGACTGTTGCCTCGCGAGGGTACGAACGAAACAGCTGGCGATGCAGTGAGGAGGTTGGGGCGGTAGTCACGTAAGCTTGACCGATTGCAAGATTCGAATCTCCTTGTCTGTAAACTATCAAAATATTCATTTAACAATACTTGGCGAGGTATGCGTTTCTTCTGAGGGTAGTGCCATGGCACGGCGGCTCTACCCCTTGAGCCACCGCTGATTCCTCGCAATTACCAATTCGAACCTTCGCAAGGCTCTAAAACAAAATTCCTAATCGTGGGTCATTTTAAGAAAGATTTACATCTACCACATTACATCCAGCGTTCCTCATTGCTTCCATGGGAAAATTATGCTCTTCCTTCTCAAAATGCCGGGATGGGCTCTAGACCCAGCAGCCCCGCATGCCAGTGGCCCTGAAACAGGATGGCGGCAGTAATCAAATACGGGGAATTTCCCCTCCCACTACAAATACCATTAAGAGTGCATAGAGTGATAACTACAGTCGGGACGCGCTAGCAAGCGGCGTGGAACCACCCACTCTGGTAGCGACGCGCTGTTGCCGGATTGACCTACTGCAGGATTTTCGCGAGCCCACAGAAACACGTGAAGGATTAAACATCTGGTTAAACAGTCAACAACGGGACACTTCCATTGTTCTAACTTATTTGGGCACAGGTCAAAGGGCTGGTAGCACAGAGAAACACTTTGCCACCTTTTACACTGTCTAAAATTTTGCAATTGACAGAACAGGCTATCGGGGATGTGACAGCAGATAGGTGGCGTTCGGCTATAGAACACACAATAAAGATTATTTCCGAAGCATGGGAAAAGGAGGGAGTTGAAGAGCAGGAAATGGAGGATTTTGTAATTTCACTTGGGCGGGAAGACAGCAGTGACAGTAGTAGTTCAGATGAAGATGTTCCTTTACCAACCAACAATGAAGATGATCTTGGGATAGCGCCACTGGAATGGTAGCCGGTATGCAAAAACAACTGATTCTTTAACTACTACTTCTGTTCTTTCATTCATTTTTTATGTTTTTACATACAGGTATCTCAAAGCATTAATAACACAAGTACCAAATGTATCATTAATGTTAAGGAAATCGAGCATTTGCCAAGCGTTTCGTTGTAATTTATTGAACTCTGTATTGCCAGAGCCTGTATTCTCATATAGTTTCCCAAAGTATCTCACTTCACACACCCACATGTGCCTCCCCGATGGTACAGTGGTAGGGTAAGTGTTGTCGCCTTGTACTGGGTTTGATACCCTATCGAGGCACATAGTGGTTCGGATCCCACTTCCAACTGTAGGTCCATTCCAGATTAGCCGTAGTGTGCATAAAGTGGACTTTAAAACACCAACTCAATCAATCAATTCACACACATTTGATTTGTTCTTGATAAATACTTCTCCGTAATACAGTAACTCAGTTCTGTAAAATTCTGTTTTAGAGGAATTTTTGTAGGTTCCTCAAAATATAACTTAAAAGCGTGTTAACGAAACGAAGTTGTACGTAATTTGTTTATACGTAATTTGCCCTAATTTTCAAGAAATACATGTCATTTGTAAGTTCTGAAGCTTCAACAATCGCGGCGTGATAAAGAAGGCAAAGAGAGGCGGCATGAAATCAAAGGAGAACGATTTGCTACAATGTTGTTAATAACACAGGACGCATTTTCTTTTGTTGGTAATTGTGATACGATACAACGTAAGTAAAAAGATGCCGGTAGCTGATGCTTGCAATGTACCATAATAAAAACACAACAAAGGAAACTTCAGATTCAAACTTCTAGATTCGTTAAATTATCACTTTACGACGGAAAAAACATATATTAGCATACTGATACGTTACGTGCTTAATTTCGCGTAACGCTTTTTTCCCGAGCTTACCAACAGCTGACTAGCCTGTCCGTGTGTTTGTGCGAACGTGGCAACGTAGAAACCCCCCAGCCACATGGCAGCCAACGAGGAGACAGAATTTGGTCACGTTCTACCGTTCTGCGTTCTGATTGCACGCCGCTTCTTATCGCGTCCGTACTTTAGTGGTCGGAAGTTGATGACCTAAAAAAATGTCAAAAAAGGACCTATGGAATGACCTTAAAATTATTTAAAAATGACTTAAAAATATTTTTCGTTCTGAAAATGAAAGTTTGATTTCTTCATAAATTACAAGAGAGTAATAGTCTTTCATTTGATTAAAAAGAGAAGGGTTTAAAATTATTGACGAAAAACATAGAGTTCAATGTCTGGGAAGCTTCGTTCATTGCAGAAGAACACTGGAATAAATAAATAATGAAAGTGGTAACATAGATCCAGTATGCAGTTTTCTTTTTCACAAATGGAGTAAGCCACCATCTTTAAAATTTAATGTAACAGAAAACATCAAGAAACTTTGTGAAAACAATGATGACTTTCAATTACCTGATGATATTTGGGATCCATAATTTTAAATAAAAAATAATGTGATCAAATTTTTTTATCTGAAATAAAAATAAAACAGATTGCTTCTTTTCAGTTAGGTTGCTATATTGCAACAATGTAACATTGACAACGTCCATTATATAACGGATTATTTTAGTTTAAAAAATTGCTAACCATTGTTATAACTGTATATTTAGTCAAAATACATGTCTGAGGAAGGGAGCGTGTGTTCTCCTGAAACGTCACAACGAAAACTGTTTTCTTATGCTTGTAATAACCGCAAACCACAATAAAATAATACAAGAGAGTAGTTGAATAATTTGGTAGGAGGGGGCTGCAGCCCCATCACTATCCGCCTCTGCGTACGCCAGTGGGACTGCACCTATAAAGTGGTGTCGGAACCAATGTGCCTCCACCGGGTACCGAACCCGGGCCCCCTTGATTACAAGGCGTAAAGTGTTGTTCATTATAACCATCTGTGTTAACACCACTGAAGTTTGAATCACTTTTACACCAGTGTTTATTTTTCAGTGACGGAAGCCATGTATTGGAATTATCGAAATAAAGTTTGGCATAAAACAAGTTGACTTGCAAACTAATCCAAGTAATCACAAAAAAATTCAGTATCCCGTCTAAAACAGTTCCCCGAAGGAATTTACATCAACAGTTTGCAACATTTGTTAAAAAAGCGTCACAGGTGGATCGCAATCAGCTCTATCTCCGAGCCGAAACATTGTATTAGCTACTATTTTAGTTATCATTTGTTGACTTAACAAACTCTATTTGCTACAGTACAGACAGTCACGTAGCTAGGGGGAGGGTTAAGGGGCTGAAGCGCCCCCGAAATTCTACAAATATCTAATTTAAATGTTATTTTTATTGTTAATAACAGAAATAAAATTATAACCACAGTAAAAAGTGCATTACATGGAAAAAGGTTTAGTGTATAATAGAGGAACCAGGCTATATTTTTATATTCTATCATTTAATCCAAAGAATAAATGGATCCACAGCTTCCAAAACTTATAGTTTTCTTTGTGAGAGGTCACAGAGCATAAACTTTATGTGTGCAATTTAGCACTAAGTGTAAAAAATGTGTAAAAATTAATAAAAAAATACAATTACTATGATTTTCAGTACAATAAGTGTACAAAATATAAGAAAAATAATGGACAAACAATTATGTTAGATATTCACTAATATGGTGGATCGAGTAGCAAAGTCTCTCCATATAAGTAATAATAACAATAAATTTGGATTGAAATTGGTATATTTTTAATAACTTATAATAGTTATTAAAAAATAACAATAATTATTACTGTCATTATTATTTGTACTAATCAAGTTTCATCTATGGCCTGACCCCCTCTAGAAATATTTCTGGCGACGCCCCCTCCCCAATAAAATTCTGGCTACGGGCCTGAGTACAGAATACCTCCATTTTGGATTTGAATTTCTTTCTAAAAATCACTGGAAAGGCGGAAAAATATACAACTTCTTCGAAAATTCTCATCATGCCTGTCTCCAAACATAAATGTAATAATAAATGTGGATTATGCAGACTGGATGGTAGACAGCTAAAGACATACACTAAATAAATACACCTCTCGATATAAATAAGCTTGGTATGTGTGCAAAGAGGACTTTAAACAACCCTGCTTAACAGCGACATAGCTCCATAAGCAACGATTTACATAAGACACTCGTACATAAGCATATAATGGCATTAAAAAAAAATAAAGGCAAACAACAAATAAAACCTTTAACATTCAACACCGTCCTGTTGAGCTGAGGAATTATTGCTTAATCTAATATACAGTGTTAGGCAGTGGCAGCGATTGGGTTCCAAAAACTGGGGGAGGGGTCAAATGCCCCCCCTAACTGCCGCCACTGGTGTTAGAAGTTACCATAACATTTTAGTTTGACCTGTCAATTCACAAAAACGGAACACACGAGCTTTTTTATTATATTTGAAAATTTTATCATACAATAAGAGGGTAATAACTATAAAACAAGTTGCTTCTGCATGCACCATAAATGACATTTTTAAAAACTGAATCATTAATATTACATTAATTAGGCTAACTACGTAACGGCCGTTAATACTTTTAAACGATAATGGTAATTGGATGCTAACGAAAACAGACAGCCTTAGACCATCATTCTAACAGTCATCTTGTTACAGTGTATTTGGAAAGAGGTTTTGGTTCTAGATTCACTTTATGCACGGAAGGTCAAAACTGGAAAGGACCTACAGTTCACAGTGGTATCCGAACCGCTATGCCTCGGGGTATCGAATCTGGGACCCCTTGATTACAAGGCGACGTCATCGGGGAGGCCTACTTGTATTTGTTCTAATTACATGCGTAATACTCAGAGGCGAAACGTCCGGTCATCGGGAGATGCGTCGATGACAAAGCAAAATAATAAAAAAATTGCTTTTTTAATATTTTAGAGAAGAAGTAAAAAATATGTCAGAATACTCGCATATTTGAGCGAAATTAGTCACTCGACGCCATGAAACAGCTAGAAATACGCAAGAGATTCGCTAAGTTTAGCGAATCGAAAGAGCCCAGTTCTACCCCCCGTGCCCAGCCGTCCCGCTACGTATCCTGTTGAGTGCAATGGTGTCAGGCGGGCCAACTCATCGCAGCAGGTCTGCGAATCCAAGGTCCTTCGACCGCTTTTCCCCCGCTCTTGAAGGTCTGGTCATAAGAGGCCTTTTTTCAGCCCCCTTGTTTACAAACACGGCAGGCTTTCAGTGAAGTCATAAGTAAGCAAAAGCATAAATTTCCCCACGGTTAGTGCTAGAAAGAACTGGGGGGGGGGGGGGAAGCAGTTCTGGATCCATTGTATTTCCTTCACAGTATTTATCTTTTTCATTTTTTTCTTTCTTTTGATCCTGCGGTTCAGATATCGTTTTCTGAAAATAGTGTTCCTACTTTACAAAACACGAAGTACTTCAATGTTGTTTTGTGTTTACTATGCTTACGAATGACAAGACTGATCAAGATTTTTGTTCTCGAGGTGACAGACATACTTACTTAGACAGAACCATTTTCCTAACATATCTTACTTTCACACCAGGGATGGTCAACAACATCAAGATTCCGAAAAATTTAAAATCTCGATTCGGAAATTTTACTACCAGGATTTCGGAGAGAGACGTTTAAGAATTTTTCCATATTTCGGGTAAAATTTAAGGAAGTTTAGTCTTCCTTATTTTACGATCATATACAACGTAGAAGAAAATGAATTTGGCTATCTCTACTTCACACGTCTGTACGAACACTTGTTATCATCATTATCAATGTAGAAATCCCCCCCTCCCCCTCCACGGTTGAAAGATTGACCCTGACGTTTGGCAAGTCTTGCGGTGACTTCGTAAAAATGTCACGCTTCGCCACTGGTAATACTAGTTTCAGTAACCTGTCCATGAACAAACAAATTCATCCTAGATTAGATTCTAACTAGAGCCAAGTCAGAAAGCAAGTCCTCAGCTTAGTATAACTGACTTTATTTAGTTTGAAACGAATCTAAAAACGATCTTCTGCCCAGCAAGGCGCGGATTTCTAAACAACCGTGCAGTGACTTCAACAATGCGTTTTTTTAAAAAAATACAATGTATATTGTCATTTCCATTAAGAACGCCGGAATGATCCTAGGAAGGGTAGTGGAAGAAACAGCGTTCTAAGAATTGAATCAACAACAATAAACACCTCCTTTTTAATCGTCAATTGGTATGGTAATTGGAAGTTATGACGTAATAACAAGCAATCTCTGAGCGCCCAACTTGCACTACAACTCCAGGAAACAATGTTGGTTGATATTTCCCCCAGAAAAGGGTGAGAATTTCATTCATTACATTAGCATATATTGTACTCACGAATCTGGAATATCATGCATTCTTACAGAATACAATGAATAACGAAATACCTCGTCCTTCAGAAGAAAGAATGACCTTCACAGTGGAATATAATAATTCAACTAACCTGCTTGGCCACAGAGGGGCTTGACGCTCACGTTGCGTTAAGAAAAATGTCAACAAACTACAACGCGGGCTCAAACGTCAAACATGACACTGTTCGCAATTGCGAAGAACAAGAATACACAGTACCACGTCTTCATTTATCCTCTTGGAAAGGATTCCGTACAAATAACAGAAATAATTGCACATTCATCGCTAACATTCCTTCTGTATTAGGAAACAAAAAAAAACATTACTAACAGAAACTAGAAGTCCAGTCTCAAAAACTCACCGTATTTCGCAGTCAAATAACAGCCTTAACTAACATTACTTCGCGCACTCAAAAACAACTCAATTTTCTTCGGCGTTACATTATTTTTCTAAAATAATAAAAAAAGCTCGTGCATAAACAAAACTTTCCCAAAGGCTTAAAAAATACAATTTGGGCCGAGTGCCTGCCGAATTCAAAATTCGAAAATCCAAGGTCAATTTCGAATGGCGATGTAGTAAACTGTAGAAGCGCGTTCATTGGCAACAGCAAAAACGTCACGTAATGTGACACTCACAGAAGAAAGCTGAGGATGACGAAAGAAATTCGACAATGGTCTGACCAACCTGGCTCGATTCACACAAGCTGACAAAACACCAATACAATAAACAAAAAGGAGTAAACAACGCTTGAAAGAAATCACAACAATCCATAAAATACTTAACAAAGATAAATAAATCTAAGAAGCAGCTTTATTTCTCGACGTGCCGCCATTGCTCCCAAAAATACTGTAAACAATGTGCATGCACAAGCACAATACAGGGTGTCAAAATTCGCAAACCAAGCAGTTTTTAGCCTACACCTCGAAACCACGGAGCATATGTCGAAGCTTGGAAATCATAAAAATGATCATGTAAATACCATTTTGAACCCATTTTAACGGAAAAGAAACCAAATTGCGTCAACTTAAATCCATGTAATTTCCGTGTCCCCCTCTTGGGATACCCATGAGTGAAATAAGTTTTTACTTACATTGCCTATTTGCAATTGAAAGTCACTACATGTCACTGGCGGTTTCAGGATTCGTGAACAAGGGGTACGATAAGCAAAACAGCGCCCCCCTCATACTAATTTTTTTTCTAGCAATTTTATATGTAGTATCTGTATGACGACTTTTTTGTTTAATAATACAGTATAATTAATGTAAGAACTTTTTGGAATATACAACAAAAAAGGATCCCATATTATACAGGCATATTTCTATATGCTTCTAACGAAACTATTAGCATTTAATTATTAAATAATATAATTAAAGCCTCTATATTGTTAATGTCTTTTGTATTTGTTATAATAAAACCTAGTACATGATACGAGGTAATACGTACAATATTTTTTCAATGTGTGTTCCGAAAGACGAAAGTTAACTTATGATCGATCATTGATTTCTGTCCTCCTTTCCAAAATATTACCATCCACCTTACCCGTAAGGTTAATTTAATTTTCCTCTATTTGTACTGAAATGTCTGTGCATGTTACAAATACCAAGGTTAACAGTTGAGTTTACAAAAGAAGCCTACGAGGGCCGTACGTTCTGAATCTATCAATGCAATGTGAAATATTAACATTTCTACACAAGTTTTGTTCAACAAACATCATCAATAATTCCTCGAGTCGATCTTGTGTCATGGTGGTTCTTATTTTTGATTTCACCAAAGTCAACTTCGAGAAACTTCTTCTCGCTGGCTGTCGAAATTGGCATGCACAAACATGATCTACGAGGGCAACTATTTATATTTTGAGCCTTGGCAACACTGATTGAAGTTAGGCGCGATTTGACGTTTTCACTGAATCGTCTGGCATTATTGACCATAACGTACTTCAAATGAATGTCAAGAATAAATTGCGTGGACAACGATTTTCGTCGGCGGAAGACGCCGTTGATGCGTTCAAAAACCATATTATGGAGGTGTCTCAAGAAGATTGGAAAAACTGCTTTGACAAATGGTTGAAACGAATGCAAAAGTGTATTGACCATAAAGGAGAATACTTCGAAAAACAATAAAGCAGTTTTCAATGCCAAATTCCTGTTTTTTCATTGTTAGGCTCAAAATATAAATAGTGACCCTCCTAATGATTGACTTTACTGTTGGGTAAAGAACAACTGTCGCTGAAGATCTGAAACACTCCACCAATAAGGGAATGGTCCTAGCTTCAGAAAACTGCGCAGAAATCAGACATTTAACTGGCAGTTTTTTCTTTGCTGTGCTCATTTTCATTGGATGCGAAAACGGAAAACCTGTTGAGACCTAAAACTTTTGAGAGACACTTTACCTAATCAATATTTTTCAGTAATTTTGAATGGCTTTAAGTTTTTTGGAACTTACTTCAAGACTTTTCGAGCCTAATTTAAGATTTTGAGAACCTATTTTAGGATTTTTAGAACCCCATTTTAGGATTTTTTAGCCTATTTTAGGAACCTAAAAATCCGAGGTCTAGTCATCAGAAATTACTACATATATTCATCTACACTTGTGAACACATTCAAAAATTTGTCTGAGTCTTAGTTTATGTTCAGATAGACCAACTAAAATTTCGTTCATGTTTGTTCGTGTTTCCATGGGAAACTGAACCTAGGGCGCCATCACAAGATACTAAAATTCATTAAATCAAATGAACCACTGATAAACTGATATGAGCCGGCACCGAAAATCTACACAGAAAAAATAGTTTGTCATATTTGCTTTAGCTTAATTTTGCTGAGTTGGCACCACTCGTAGTCTCAAGGCCAGACCAGTACGTAGAAGAGTGGTGGGGAGGATGACGTAATAGGAAGTGCTCCGCAGCGATCTGCGCATATCAGGACTTAACTTGTCAGTCTATAGTGTTAGCCACTGTAGATCAATAAAATACATTCAATTTAATGAATAAACTGAATGTGTATATTATTAACTTTGAAGTTACAATTATTTTTACACGATTTTGCGATTCACTTACTACCAGAGCACAACTGAGCATCCGAAGGGAAGCAATACTACGAACTATTATTATTTTAAAAAATGTTTATCATTCCGCTTATTGTTGCAGATTATTAAAATGTTCAAAACGTCAAGTAGTCCTTTCGAACAGCAGCCTGCCGCGTTCTGAGGCAGAGAACGGAAAAAGAAACACCGACAATTTAATTCGTAAAAGTGAGAATGGATCTTATAAGGGATTGTTGACGTTAGAGGACAGGTTCCGCGCGATTGTTGACAGTTGATTGAAGCAGCAAACAAAAGGAACGATGTTTTTGCATTTTTTTCCTCTTACATATCTCCAAAATGTTTCAGTCGGAACTAGGGCCGGCGGTAGGGGGGGGTTTGGGCGAACCATGACACCACCCAGAGCTGCAAATTTTGAAGAGGAAGAAAAAAAAAAAACTAAGCCTATTGAAAACTTGAAACTATATAACTTGGAAGTTAATATATACCAACCCATCGTTTGGAAGGAACATATCAGTAGTCTCACTTTAAAACCTCTGAGTGCCATAAGGTGGGAAAGCAAATTCGATGCCTTAACTCCGTTGAGATATCAAATGGGAGAGGTCTATGATACGCTCCTTCAAATAATTGACGACAATAAAACTGTCCAAATGGTCGCACATGAGGCTCAGTGTATTGAAAACGAGTTGCCTGGCTTTACATTCCTTTGCTCCCTAGTTATCTGGTATGACATTTTTTTATGTAATGAGCAAATGCCTTCAAAACATTAATCTACGATGTGTTAGATGATTTCTTGCAAACATACCAGTGTTTTGAAAAAAGCAGGAGTGATGAAAAATTTCAAAGTTTTTTAGACGCCACTTGGCCACTCGTGGAGGCGTCGGGGGCGGCGACCTGTGAGTTTCGGTTGATGAGAAAGAATTGGCATCGAATTTAGGTATAGATGAACCACAGATAGGCAACACTGTAGAGGGTCGAAATCGAAAGAAGAAGCAGTTTCAGTATGATGAAACTGTTGAAGATCCATTAAAGCGATACAAAGTTGTTTTTATTACCAGGTCCTAGACGATTATTTTAGCTCTAAGAGAAAGATTTGAGCAGCTTAAACATCATAGTGAATTTTTCGATTTATTTTTATGATATTAGTAAGCATAAACACATGCCATCTGATCTTTAGTCTGAAAGTAGAAAACTTGCTGTAATGTTAACACGTGAAGGCTACTGAATTAAAAGAACTAAAATTGCTTTCGGCTATAATAAAACAATTACACCTAAGGAGACCTTAAACTGATAGTCATGATTTTGCACCTAATGTGAGTGTAGAACTCCGAATTTATTTACTTTGTCGTTAACCGTGGCAAGTGGTGAACAAAGTGTTTTTTTTTTAAATTTAGGTTAAAAATAAATCTTCCGTCAACCATGTATGAAAGAACATGCTTGTTTCCATTTTATGCAAGATAGCATTATACGAAATAGAATATTACATGCAAAGGTAAAGGTAAAGTTCCCTGTGCATATAGAACCATTTCATGAAGGCACATTTAGGGGATGTGGGGGGTAGGGCCACACACAATCTCGATGTCGGCCATTTTGGAGGTGATGTGATCAACACCATTCTCCGGACGCCTTTACCTCACAGGGTTGTCCCCAGGTACCTATTAATTTGAGGATGGGTGAACCCCAGAGCCGCTTTATGCGGGAACAACGCAGGAAAGAATTCAGACATTAGATCACCCACGCGAGAGATCTGGGAATATTACATTTTAGAAATCCAATCATCTATCACAGACCTACAACTTTTCTAATACTTGTTACATTTAAGAGAGAGGAAGAGAGTGTTTTCATCAAATATAATAATAATATAAAATTAGCGTCGCATTTTTTAAAGTTTATCTGTGCTCGAGCGATATATCCTTTTGTGTTTAATAGTATTGAAATAGCGTAACAAGTCTCATTATTTATTCTATAGTTTGATGTTTTACTTAGGAATATATTGATTTTCAATATACTGTTGCTGCGTAATGACGGGGAGAAGGGGGGGGGTCCAAATGGAACGATATCTGGCAACACCGCCCAGGGCGGCAAAATGACTAGCGCCGGCCCTGGTCGTAACTTTGCAACGTGGAAGTTGAATAGCAACAAATATGCGCAAGAACAAGAACAAGTTTACCCCAAGGGATGCATTCAATAAATAAAATCCGGCCACGTTCTGTCTTCATGTCGCCCGGCGTCCGTGAAACAACAAGGGGTACGGCCGTACCATCGTGCCCCCCCCCCCCCCGAGACGCCGGTGCTACATGTAAACATGTCTGGCAATCAGTGCTCCCTGGGCATGAGTGTCCCTTCATCAATTTAATCCTATCATCTCCCTTCCTCATCTTCACGATTAGCTAAAAGTGACAGAAGGTGACGCTAAATAACAAAAATCAAAGCACCAGATCCACAAGGTCCTATCAAATGGAGTGTATTGGGGAATATGGATATTTCCTGGACTGGACGCTGGAAAATAAAATTCAGACTGCGGTTAATAGCATCACCACAGCAGATATGCTGCATCATGGTTCTCTTTTTTTTCTTTTCCTCCGAGCCTCGAAACACGTTGAAGTTGAATTATAATGAACTGCAATACAGGTTCCATGACCATTAGGCAAAAACAATTCTCATTCAAAATTCCACTATAATGGATCGAGAATTTATAATCACCCTGAACATAATACCCCGACGCTTTAAAAACGGTCACCGAGCAGTGGCGTCGCCAGAATTTTTTTCTTGGGGAGGACTCAAGGGCGGATAAAATATATTTTAGGTGGGCTCTGGTTCGGTGGTCATGGCTGGGAATTTTTCAAGGTGGAGCGTTGAACGCTGTGCTCTACTGGAGCATTCTTGTTCATGACTCAAATTTATACTTATAATGCAATTATTACAAATATTTTGTATGCAATTTTTAGTCGTGTTAAAAATTCGGCATATAAATTTCCTGTATTTCGTAAAAAAAATATAAAAACAAAGCGAAATAAGCTTGTAAACGTAATAATGGAAAAATTATATTCAACTGATAACATTAAAAAAAAAAATTTACCAAAACTAATTTAGTCACAGTTACCGGAATACTAAAAAGAATTCTGGAATAACCATTTTGAACAAATTTATTCAATATTTTTTTTCTTCCTATTTTTGTAGGTTTACTCATAGTTTTTACATGTGTTATAAGTTTAATATAAACCAACCTAATGGAGAATCTAGAAACGTTCTTCACTTTTGAAGGGAAACTGAATTATGTTAGTCAATTGTTAAGGCCGCTTTGTGTGCTTTATACTATAATTATTTACTAGCTTGTTACTTTGCGTTATCTAAATAATATATATCATGTATTCATTATATTTTAAGGTGTGCTAGAGCCCACCCAGTGGCGACGACCCTGTCACTGAGAACCCTCCCCACCCCTACACACTGAATAACGGAAATGTTTTGCTAACTTCTCGTCACCAGAATGACGTCACACTTTTCCCATAAGGCAGGGAATAAATACACAAACAAGTAATTGTCTTGGATCGCTCAGTAATGACGTCATCGCAACGGTTCGGAATGCAGGAAAGTTGCATTGCAGCTGGTGTTGAATAATCAGTGTTTCCCCCTCCAGCATTCACAATATTTCTGTTTTGAACCGTATTTGCAATTGAACATATTGCGTCAACCAGAGAGTTATTTAAATATTATTATTAGTTCAGTACAGGATACATCTCTTAATTATATTGAACATAATATACTTACTATACTATGGGGAAAAAAAAGAAAATAGAAAACTAAAATAGGAAAAATGTAGCATACTAACTGCAACTAGGACAAGAAATTGTTTCACAGCTATTCCATGCGGTTATGCCATCGAGTTAATAAAAATATATGTGGCCACATTTAATTATTAAATAACGAATTGTAATATAATTAAGCCTTGTTTCCATATTAAAAACACTAAGATTGACCAACACGTTTATTAAGATATAAAAACACTTAACATGTAACGTTTCAACCCTGTATCAGGCTCTTCCTCAGACGAAGAACTAAACCTTACAAGTTAAGTGTTTTTATATCTTAACAAACTGCCTTGGTCAGCAATCTTAGTGTTTTTAAATAACGAGTAAATAATGCTTATTTTCAATATTATCTACCGTTGCCGTAAAGTGCTAAAATTATTACTTTTAATTAAATTCGTTAAAATACATGCTGCAATAACGGAGAATGGAAATATATATAGTAAAAAGCAGTTACCATATAAGACACAAGATAAAATGATCGGCATCTTTGATAGTTTAAACAATAGTCAATGACGATCCCCTCTTCCCTTGATCTCGACATCTAAAATTAATACCCCTCCCACAATGATTGTTGTTAATCCGCCACTGGTTGTCCTTGCATCACCTCCCCTTAATTGAAAATTGTGGAGAAACCCCTGCTCTGGTCCATTGATAACGCCAAAGAAGAGGTGTCTGAGATTTTTCCCACGGCCATAAGCAAGGTAGGTGGCCCAAAGAAAACACTGCCTCAATTTTTCTGCGATGACTTGTACCAGTCTTATTAGTTCGTTACAATCAGTGTTGAGTCCAGCCAATGCCCTCCTAAGGGAGGGGGGGGGACAAACTTCACGGGGATAAATCTAATCAAATTATAATACTAAGAAATAATACTAATATTTTAAAATTTCGCCTTACCCTTGACATGTAATTAAATTAAATTATTTTGACTATTAATAATTTATTATTTTGACATTCAATTACAAGGACTGAACCAATGTCTATTATTAAGAAAAAAAACATATAAGGTACGATACGATAAAGTACATTCTACAGTAATGGAAAGCAAAGCGAATAAGACAAAACCAAAGTGAGCATAGTTGCCAAATTCTTAGCTATTGTCCGAATGCTCTGCCCAAATTACTGTCACTGGAATGAAATTATCTGTGTGAAATATTAAATTTTAGATTTACTTTGAAATGGGCTTCATCCCCTCTCGCCCCCTTCGGAACACACATGGCGCCCATCTCCAAGGAACCAATCATGACGCAGAAACAAGGACAAAACCTGCAAATCTACCCGAAAGACTGACACTTACAAGATTTGGCGCCAAAAAATGACAATTAAAAACAAGCGCAGAAAAGAAATGGCTACTTTATAAACAGATAAGATTATCGAGACCGAATCAGCAAGTGTAAACTCACCGGAAACCCAGCGTGTGAATCTCTTGATGTTGACAGTAACTACAACATCACACTAGCAACCTATTCGGTCGGCACTACCAGACCGATTGAGCAAGACGTTCAAGCGCCAATTGGAAAAAAGAAGGCAATAGCAAGAAGCTAGCTTCTACGTAACTCAGCCCTTCCTTATCACCCATCAGACATTGGAATGTAAACAAATGAATAAATGCAAAGCATACCTCACTCCCACTCTTCTCCTTATCTGTCATGTTGTCAAGCGTTAAGAGACACCCTTAATACGTCAAAGTCATTATCAATGAATGAAACACACTGACCAAATGAGTCCTGGTACCAATTGCAACCTTGTTGTGTTAGGTGAATCATGGTAACAAACAACACCTTTGTGTATGATCGAAAAAACTGTTTCCCGATAATAGAAGAATGCAACAAGAAAGTTACGGCAGAAAAAAAATAGCAATTTTGCAGAAACCCACGGGACGTCACATGAATAATTACGACTCATTTACATTGTGATTAGTGGCGTGTCAAGACAATACAGAGAGACTGCTGGCGAAGGCCCCTCCAAATGCAAGAACAAAAAAATGAAATTTTAATGTAAGGGAGAATTTAGTGAAATTAGAGCATCTAATTTTATAATTAATATATAATTAAATAATTTATAATTAAAATTCTTAATTAGCAGGCCCGTAGCCAGAATTTTATTTCTGGGAGGGGGCCTCATCCCTCATCAGCAGCCGCTATCTAAAGATGAAAAAATGGGGGTAGAAACACTGAAGATGAATTTCTCAGCATACAAGATATTTAATCTTGATAAGGAAGTAAAATTAATTAATTAATTTGTATGATTTCGGGCTTCCCTGTCTACGATTTTAACTTGAGAACAGTTATTGTTACCAGAGATGTGAATTTGGTAAATATACGTAGATATCTTGAAAAACGCAGAGCGTCCTTGGACGACTTTTATAGGTACGTAAGTAGAAAAACTATTGTTAATTTCTATGCCGATGAACGTGAGGTGTCTACAATGAGAACCACGTTCGGAGCGAGTCAGATTTGGAGGGGGCATCGCCCCCCCCCCCAACCTTGGACCGGTATGAGTTCTAGGTGGAGGCAAACATTGACAGCCAAGTGTCTGCAGGGGGTAATTACCGCCCACAACTTCAAATTTTATGCAAATAAAAATACTTTTCAAAAAAATTTCTTGCTCGCTTCGCTGGCAATCCCTGCTTTTCTTAGTCTTATGAAGTTCAGAACCGTAGCTAGGTAGCAGCGGGAGTCGGTCCTGGGCGCCGAATGATCTAAATGAAAATAAGTTGTAAGATTGATTGATTTGTGGTTGTAAGTCCACTATACGCACAGAAAGGCTAATCGGGACTGGACCTACAGTTGAAATTGGGATCCAAACCACTGGGCCACCGCCGGGTATCGAATCCGTGACCCCTTGATCACACGGCGACGATGTTACCACTACACCATCGGGGAGGCACAAAAGTTGTAAGAGAGAATGCATTGGCGTCCCGTGAAATTATCTGCGCCCTATTAAATCAACATTGATTTCAGCCTGCAAGAAAATTGAATCCAAAAATGTTCTCTGTAATGCATTGTAAATTACCAGACAGAGAAATAATTGATTTTGTTCTAAATGCATGAACAATTGTTTCGAGGAAAGAGAGTGTGCACATTTGAGACAATTTGTGTATTGATTCTTTGATTTGCTTTATTATACTACGCGTCTTGTGCCATGTTTGGCTAATTTGCGAAGATGGGGATGAGTGATGAAATTTATGAATGGACACTCACAAACATCCATGCTCATGCCAGGATCCGAACCTGGGACCCCTGGCGTCGTAGCGCCACATGCTAACCACTCCGCCACGGGGGCCGGCTGACAATTTATGTATTTTTTTGCTGTTGGATGTTGTGAGATGGATGAATAGGTTGTGTAATGTACTTAAATACATTGTAAATGTTGTATATAATATGTATTAAAGAAACTTTGAATACATACACAATTTAGTGCCCACGTCGCTCCATGTTGCATATATGCGAAACATATCGTGCATGAAAGTTATATTAGGAATGCATTTATCAAGCACTTCCTGTCTTTCAAAAATAGTTTGTGTGTTTGTTTTCCATTATTAATGTGAAATTGAAAGTATTGAAAAAATAATTCAAATCGTTTGTTCGAACACAAATGCTTTAGCACCAACTTCTACCCCTTTTTCCATAATAACGTCTGTCATACTACTACTACTACTAATAATAATAATAATGTTGGTCCCGGGTTCGAATCCCAGCTTGGGCATGGATGTTTGCGGGTGTTCATTCATCAATTTCACCATATCATCATTCTGGAGGCACATAGTGGTTCGGATCCCACTTTAATCTGTAGGTCCAGTACCGAATAGCCTTACTGTGCATAAAGTGGACTTAAAGCACCAACTCAATCAACCATATCATCACTCATCCCCATCTTCGCAAGTTAGCTTAAAGTGGCACAAGAAGTGAAGTAAAATAAAGCAAATCAATAATAATAATAATATAATAATAACACTATTATTATTAGCTTTATGATTATTAAAATAATAATTATTATTATTATCATTATTATTTGTACATTTATCTTGATACTTGCCCCCCCCAGACAAAAATTCGTAGTTGCGGCTCTGGATTTGGACAGTTCACATAAAGCACGTGTTTGTTACACTTGCCTGAAAATTACGAGTTGATGCAATGCAATGCATGTGGTAACACAGGGCTCGCAGGGACGGGAGAATGGAAAGCGAGAGTCAAAACAAATGACTGTGCAACAAATGATCCGGGCACTTTAATCTTGATTAAGCTGCAGATAGAAATGCAGACACGCAATGAATGAGAGGGAAATCAATAGAACGAGATTGAGAAAAGTGAAGAAGGGAGAAGAATAGAAAAATGAGAAATAAAATGGCATAGGGAGGGAAAGAGGAATAAACGAGAAAATAGAGAAAAAGAAGGAAAGAAAGAAAAGGGAGAGATAGAGATAAAAAAGAATAACAAAAGCACAGAGAGAAAAAGTATAGATAGAAAGAAACAGGAAGGGGGAAGGAAGTAGAAATACTCCTGAGAACTGCGAGAAAAACAAAGCTTTAGCGTGCAAGTAGGGATGTTCAAAATCAATCATGAAAAATATAAACAAGCCAACGAGAAGCCCGATGCGTAAAAACATGTTAAGTATAACAGTGGCTGGTAGAAACGACTGGAAATCATTGAACACTGTTGAGGCGGAGAAAATCTTCAACTCCTGTGCACATCACGGAACAAGAAAAGTAAACTTTTCAGAGAAAAGTGTACAGCTTTGTTTTGGATCCAAACCATTCACGCAGAGAGGAGCTGATGGGCCTACAGCCCATCCAGATATTTTTAGAAAATATTTTCTTCGAAAGACATTATCCCAGGTGGATAATCTTTCTTTTACAAAAAAATAGTGTGTTACATGATCGACTTTCAGAATCGCCACCAAATTTGCAGGGTTCGAATCCCGTGTCATGGACATAGGTTTTCTATGTGAGCGTCCCTTCATATAATCACCACTTATCCTCGTCGCGATAAGTAAAAAAAGAGGCCGAAAAGCGAAGCTAAATAACAAAAATACAAAAGACAAACCCTAGATATCAATAGTAGTACAAGTCAGTAACTTTAACCAAGAGAGAAAATTTTGGAATGTGAGACAGTTCGTCTTCATAAGCCACGTAATTAACCACTGTTTTTCCAAATCCATATCCTATACATAATACAATTATTATTACATGAACAGGTAAAATATGATATATATATGAATAGAGATATGATAGCAAGTATTCATTATTTAGCTTAAATCTAGTCAAAATCATTAAATTAAACAAAAACTGTACTACGAAATAGATTGTGGTGTCGAAAAATTTAAAGTGGATTATTTATTGAATAAGAAACAGGTTAAGTCCAGCTGATAAAGCAAAGCCCTTGATTATTATATTTATGCGTATTATTGATAGTAGTGATTGGCACGCAAGAATATTCGCAGAAATTTGCAATACAAAGCTGCATATACATGTAATTACAAACTACTCCATAGCTTTATGTAGTACTTTCATATTATACAATGATGAACCAGTTTTTGCTCATTTAAGTTTGGACTTGATAAGTTCGGGATCCCGCCCCGTCTAAATATGTCCTTGACAAGGATGAGTTTCATGGGAACAAATATAGGCTAAAACGTCGCACGGGAAAAGGGATGACCAGAAGTGATTAGCGAAAGCGAAAGCAAGTGTCTTGTCCCCTGCTGAACTGCGAGTCCAAGAATAAAACCCGTTTCGCTCAAGTTTCAGGAATTCCAAATATAGCTCCATTGTCCCAAGAAGGGTTCTCTGATCAATGTCTCCCTGCTGTATTTCCATAAAGCTTTGAATAAATAGTTGAAAATTAGATGCCGATCTAGGTTTCTGAACTTGCATTAATCCAACATTACAAACGTTTCTGGAAATTTGAACCCTCCTCCCGTTTAAATACAGTCACGACTTATTCAACGTTAACATTTACCAATATATGTACGGACATTCAAATTTATTGGGGAAAACAATAACATGTTTATGCCCAGATCAAATTATTAGTGGCAGATGGCGAAGCAGTAACCTAAGTGCCTTGAATGAAAGGACCCCAGGTTCGATACCCCGGTGGAGGTATATAATGGCGCGGATCTCACTTTAAACCAAACTCAACAAGAAAGGAAATATAATGAAAAATGGAATGTAAGTTTTCATTCACGCGCAATACAATTTTTATCACAGGCTCGCCTCAGAAACGATATTTCCCTACGAAAATGCAACTTTAAACAATCCATGCAGTGTTTTAATATAAAAAAGCTCTGTGTACATTACACTCGCTATTAGGTAGACATTTCAACATCCATGTGTGAACGGCTACGAATTATAACTATAAAGTAGTCAAGAAAACCATTCTGCCGAAATTTCTAGGAGATTTTTTAAACACATCAGCGGTAGTTGTTCTCGATTCAGATATAGGTAAAGTTCAATGAATATAACAGAAATTCAATTACAGATGCTCCAATAAACAGTCTATAAAACAGATTAATCATGACCTCCCTCATTTAAAAACAACATATTGCTACATCACAAACACAAACGCCGCCACAACTTACCTGAAAATTTTCACAATCGCCAGAAGTCATCTTGAATGAGTCTTCAGGATTTATTGACGCTTCTCACTTCAACGCCCTTGGTTGAATAATAAGTTTCATGAGGGGCCTTTGCCTTTGGTCTTCAGGACGGAGCAAGGTCAAGCAAGGTGAAGGTCGAATCTCATTGGTCGGGGGTGGCCTGGTTACTCCCACCCCCACCAAAACTTTCCCCGTTATCAAACACCTGCACAATTTCAGGGTTGGAAAAATTCAAGGGGAAGGGGTGGCAAGAGGACTTGTTTGGGAATTTTGCAAAGTAGTCTCAACTCGCATAATGAAATAGAAGCCACAGCAATAATGGCGAAATCAGGAATAATCAGATTAAACAATTATACTGGGAAAACTATACTGATATATTGTGACGCTATGTCTCCACGAGACCTTCCATACTCATTTCTTTTACACTGTTATAGTTAATTTTGCTATTTAGAAGCTATTAGTACTTAATTATTTACTACGAAGTAGAAGAAACATGACTATTAGAAAAATAAATCTGAACATTTTGTTTGTTGACTTGCGAGAATTTCATGTGAGATATTAATTTTTTTAAAAAAAAAATAAACATGAGACAAAACACCCGCAAAGTATTTATGGAAGTTAAAACAAAATGCTTTTTAATATTTTTTCTTGTAAATTAGTAGTAGCTTTAAATGTAAGGCATTTCCGTAAACCGCTTTTATTGTGTTGTGCCTTTGAATGATGCCCAAAACAGAATAAAAGGCGCAGACATTGGACAGCGAGTAAACAACAGAGACAAAATAACCACCGTGGCGGTGTGCAGGGACGGCGACAGGGGTGGGCACGGGTGGACAAGCGCACACCCAAAAATTTCTGTGCCCACCCGATTGCCCACCCAATCAAATTCCATAAGTACATTTGTACTTGGGGATATATGAATGATTCAATAAATACGTGTATTCTGGTGTTAATAAAATGTACATTTTACTTGTGAATATTATCTATGCTAGAAATGTTCACATATCATCATCCCATATAAAGCCAATTTTGTCATTAGAAAGTGAAAGTAATTACTAGAGCTATTGAAACAAAAACTGTGATCATGATTAGAAGCAGATAGTAGGCGTAGGAGGCTCAAAATTATACAGGGTATGATCAAGATTAGATCAGAATTTAGGGTGAACTTGAGGACTGCACTCCGGGCCTTCACTGGGAAAGACTGCTTTGAAAAGTACCATATAATGAAAAAATTAGGTACTTTGGATGTGGTAAAAAATATAATAACAAACCACACCATATAACTTGGCGAGAAGTTCTAACTGAAACTGTGTAGAGGTAATTGGAGCGAGGTCTTGGTGCCTCCACATACATATATATAAATCCCGGCCTGGGAAAGGTTAATATAATCTCCAAATAAACAAATAAAAACATCATCTTAGCGTTACTTCCTCCACAATAAATTATTTCGACTTTTTAATTACAATTATTATTATTATTAGAATAATTTAATCAAGAAGACTTAGATGGGCAGGTCATGTGACACGAATGACAGAGGAAAGAATAGTTTACAGGATTCTTGTTGGGAAATCTGATGGTAAGAGACCAGTATTAAGGCCAAGACGAAGATGGAAGGATAACGTTGAGATGGACATAAAAGAAATTGGTAAGGATGGGAAAGATTTGATTGATCTTGCCCCGGATAGAAACAGATGGAAGGCTTGTGTTGCTGCAGCCATAAACCTTCGGGTTTAAGTATGCTAGAGGGTATAGTATAGTTTTAATTAGCTCTGCATTGAAATTCCAGAAGTGTCCTTTTTTTATTTCATTACAATTTTTATATACCTGCCATCTTCAAATATCAATATGGTATGTGAAATATCAACTTTATATTCGTTCTACTAAGAACGAATCACAATAATCACTACAATACCGAAGTGAATAAATTTTAATAAACCAGTTATGTATGGAAAAAGCTACAGAATTATTCAATTGCTAATGACTAGCTTATCATATTTACTCGTTCGACACATAAATTTTGCCACACGAAACAGCCGAAAATGTCGACAGAATCTGTAGATGCAGCTGAAGTAAAGAAAAAAGTTATGTCACGAAGTATCCAGAATACGATTTTGTTAGTTTGTTTCTAAGCCCACTTTTATGCTCAGATGGGCTAATCGGGACAAAACCTACAGTTTAACTTGTAATACGAACCAGTGTGCATTGTGCTTCCACCAGAGAAGGGGGGGAGTTCAACACATGACGTCTTCATTATAATGCGACAGCGTTATGCCATTGGGGAAAAAATACTATACAGAAAGAACTCGCACCAAACGTGTCATTTTATCACCACAGAAGATGCGTCCATTTTAAGAGAGTGATTGCATGAGAAAAATTGAGACTTTCGGAAAACAACGTCAACGTTCACGGAATTAGCTGCCTTGATCCACTAATGAAACGCTGTTCAATTGAAACTACCACATCAACTTTCTAAGAGGTACGAGCTAATGAAACTTAATTTTTGGAAGAGTAAGTCGTGGTTGATTTGTTTTATTTTAAATCATTTTTCTGCTAATTTTGATTATGACTACGATAAGGTTCAATTGTGATTAGATGAAAGTAACGAAGGGGCGAAAACAAACACACGCTGACACTCAAAATACAAACCATCATAAATTATTACTTTGAAAGTGGTTCCAGGCGCCAGGGACTTGTTGCCCTGAAATATTAAAGTTTCCAGGGTATGCTGCAGAGGTTGACATTCTAATGTATTCGAAATGGTCACACCATATAACCCAAGTAATCTATAAAAAATAGATGAATTATTACTGGTATGGTGATCAACTTCGATGAATTCCTTGTGTCCTAAATCATTTTTTTATCTCAAAAATTATGTTCATGTGACCATACGTGTATTGTTTCTCCCGCATTAGTAACATGACTGTTCAGAAAACGAATAGCAACTTAGCTAATAATCTCTTCAATTCTGAACAGATTTTTCAATCTTACTTGTTTATTACATATGAGTGATATTTTGTCAAAATAGCCTTTCATTAGCCTAGGTATACTTTATGGACAATGAACAAAGAATTGGTTTTCCGCGTGTGTTTTAAATCATTACTAATAAGACGTTCATTTTTATCCAAACATGCAGTGGTGGCGATTAGGAGGAGTGGGAAGTGGGGGATGCAGTTGCCCCGGCACATTTTGCCACTTTTTGCCCCCGCACTTTATGCTAAGCCTTTTCTACCAAGAAAACGTATATTGTCCTTGCCCCTCAAATGTTGGCACCCAATCGCCGCTACTACACATTGAGATAGATTTTTCAGTTGTACAAACCTTGTAAGCTAAGAAAAGTGACCCCCAAGGAGTAAGAAAACTCTTTCAGTCAAAAACTCATACGATGAAAATACTATGCTCAGGAACATGTCATGAACTTCACGATTGTCTACCATCGCACTTTCTATCACTGTCGCGTCGGCTACCGTGGCGGAGTGGTTAGCACTTCGCGCTACGATTCCAGGGATTCTGGGTTCGAATCACGACCTGGGCATGTATGTTTGTGAGTGTCCATTCATCAATTTCATCATGTCATCACTCATCCCCATCTTGGCAAATTAGCCAAAAGTGGCACAAAAAGCGAAGTAAAATAAAGCAAATCAATCAATCAATTAAATTAATCTATCGCTGTCGCCGAATACATAAAATCAAGTATGTGCCTTGTATTTGCAACACAAGCTTAAACCTAATTCACATTTATTTCACTGTATTAACATGCATGAAAGAATGTGATTAGAATGTATGGTTGCGCATGGGTAAACACTTCCTTTAAATGATTGTGTCCATCAGAGACAAAGAGAAAGGAAATGGAACAAGAATCGAGAATAGATTAGAAAAGATGAAGAAGAAAACAAGAAAAGGAAAGGAAAAAGAAGTAAGAGGAAAATCGGGAGTGTAAGAGAGAGGGAGATACATACGTCTTACATACACACATATACTATATATGGTCTTACATTTATACTGCCCACCTTAATCTATGAATATGTCGCTTCTGCCCACCCGGTCGAAAATTTCTGGCGCCGCCCCTGGCGGTGTGGTTAGCACCCTGCAGGGTTTTCCGTTTCGAATACTGGCCAAAACATGGGTGTTCTTTGTGAGCGTCCGTTCATCAATCCAATATCATCATTCATCATCATCTTCGCGATTAGCCAAAAACGCAAGATCAATCAACAAAATAACCATGAATCACTCGGTTTTTCAATTGCAGTTTTACACATGGCCTAATTAGGAATATGTAGAATCCAAGCCATTGTGCAATATGCTTCCCCCGGAATTCGTCCCCGGAAATGCGGAAACCATTGATACAAGGTGCTAGCATTAGCTACTACACTCTCCGTAAGGTAAAGAATAAAGTATGGCTTGATGGAATTAATTGAGAACCTCCCAATGGCGTAATGGCAGTGCTGTCGCCTTGTAATTAAGGGGTCACGGGTTCAACACAGTGGTTCGGATCGCACTTTAAACTGTAGGTCCAGTCCCGATTAACCTATCTCAGCTTAAAGTAGACAAACTTTGACTTTGAAGGGATGAATACTCGCAAAGGAAGGGATTCGAAACTAGAACTTTCGCCTGCGATATCGTGAGTCGAACATTCAACACTTTCAACCACTGGCGTACGCAGGATTTTTTCGGAGGGGGCTGAAATTGTATAGGTGGATATTACACAGCTGCTTTCTAGGGGAGAGGGGGATGCACTATAAAATATTTCACAATTGCCATTTTTAGCCTTCGTTAAAGATGGTTCAAAGACAAGAAATTAAATTGGGGGTCATTTTAAGGCGGGGTTTCAGTTACCACTTGGATATTTCTCGAATTCTTTACTGATTTATTTTATTTTCTGAAAATATCGGGAGGGGCTGTAGCCCCATCAGCCCCCTCCTCTGCGTACGCCAGTCCAGAGGTCTCTTGCTCTCCTAATATTTTTCACTTAGAAATCTAGTGTGATCTTATCGCCATTTACCAGCAATATTATGCTCTTTTAAAGAAAGATGAAAGTTCCAAGCAATGAGAAGGGGGGGAGGCATTATTTCTTATGCAATTGGAAATGTCAGACACATAGTGGAGCTGTTTAAAACTCTTGTACCAACTGAACGAAAACTAAAACTTCAGGACAGGAATCCGGATATTTTTGCAAGACTACGAAGTTCATTCTATGTTCATCCAACAGTGTTCCATTTGCTATCCAATATTTGTAAATACATGTGCATTTAATTCGCAAGTGTGTGTATGTAGTGAAAGTGTTATCGTGTTAGTTTAAGAACAGTAAATTTTGTTCAGGTTCGGTTCTTCTTTACTTGGGCTAAATATGATTTACATTTCCGCGTCAGAGGTATGGCATGTACGCCTGAACTTACTCTCCAAATGCATTGTAAGCGCCAATACAGAGTTTCTAAAACTGGGAGAATTCACACCGAAGAGAGACGCGATATGCGACATGAGACACGTATCGCTTTCGAACCGAAGAGACACGGCAAGCTGCACGTGTCGCATGTCGCTTACGTGTCGCTCTGACTGTTTCGCTTTCTCAATCACGTGCATTGTGTCGCCTCAGTTTGCTGTTCGCGTTTGCGCAGTGAATGCTTCACTCCAAGGAGCTATATTTAAACTAGAAGAAAGAAAACCCAACCGGAGGCCTTACAACATTTTTGAAACTCTAATTTCCTGACTTTAATAAAGTGTATCTTAATATGTACAATATTTCGATATTTAAACGCAACATTCTTTTGGCTTTGCCAAGTTTGTTGGTGCAGTTATCGGCTATAATTTGCCTTCAATATTATGTAATGGAGATCGTGTTTTGGCTATTTAGGACGTGGCTGCTTTTGTTTGAAACAGCCAGCGCTTGGAGGCAAGTCAGTTTAGAAAGTAGATTAATCAACGTGGTAGGATACTCTCCTGTAGTGTTTCTCAACTGCCGGGCCGCAGCCTGGTGCCGGTCCCTGGTATCAATGATACTGGGAGATGAGAGGTTCTGCTGGAAGCAGGGTTGGCATGTTTTAAACACTTTGTTTTAAACGTTTAAAACACACGGCTTTGTTTTTTACAAATGTTTTAAACGTTTAAAACAATGTGTTTTAAACATGTTTTTTTTAGAAGTGTTTAAAACACATTTTGGTACTTGATATTTTATAGTCTGTGATAATTTTTTTGTTTGGCAACCCTGTCTTTTCATTGAATCTGTGTTAATTATTCCTGCTAAGAGGATGTTACAAATCTTAAGAACAGATGAAGACGAGAAAAATGCAAGTTTATGATTAATGGGAATGAATATACAGGTAATTTAGAACCTTTTTCTTTAGATAGCATTTAGAGATATTATTTTAATGCTAACGGAACCTAACCTAACTACGAGAGCATTTAGGTTTATTATTAGAAGAATGCTGCTGCCACGTAATTCGTCTGCTAGGAGGATGTTACAAATCTTAAGAACAGATAAAGACGAGAGAAATGCAAGTTTATGATTAATGGGAATGAATATACAGGTAATTTAGAACCTTTTTCTTTAGATAGCATTTAGAGATATTATTTTAATGCTAACGGAACCTAACCTAACTACGAGAGCATGTAGGTTTATTATTAGAAGAATGCTAAGGGACCTAATCTTAAAACATTTATGTGAAAGTAATCGCTACAACTATGCTACAACTTCACAGTATGTGTTACAGACGTAATTGCATAAATAGCATGATGAAATCACGATAAAACAAAGACCGAGTTTGCTGCCACGCGCATCTCTTTTGAGGTTCCAGCAGTAAAAGAAAGTGGCAGCAGACACTACCTTTAAATTTAGGCTAAATGCCTGCGTTGTTAGGTTAGGTAGGCTAGCTATGTATGCACAAGGTAACAAAACTGTTGTGCGACAAGAAACACGCGTGCTTTACTGTAGAAATCGAAACTTCTCAGTTCCTTGTTTTCTACCGTCCTGTAAGTTTGAGACTGGTGGAAGCTGGAAACTAATATCTGAATACACAATGCGTGATTTTGATAATGCCGTGATTTTTTTTTCTCTTGCGATACGGATTCATTGGTTTGTATAACTGAATGAAGCGAGTAGTACAGGTGGCCCGGTTCTAAATCCTCATTTGGGGCTCGAATCATCATGTGGGGCTCGCAGTGGTGCTTTGGATGTGGTACTTTGGATGTGGTAAAAAATATAATAACAAACCACACCATATAACTTGGCGAGAAGTTCTAACTGAAACTGTGTAGAGGTAATTGGAGCGAGGTCTTGGTGCCTCCACATACATATATATAAATCCCGGCCTGGGAAAGGTTAATATAATCTCCAAATAAACAAATAAAAACATCATCTTAGCGTTACTTCCTCCACAATAAATTATTTCGACTTTTTAATTACAATTATTATTATTATTAGAATAATTTAATCAAGAAGACTTAGATGGGCAGGTCATGTGACACGAATGACAGAGGAAAGAATAGTTTACAGGATTCTTGTTGGGAAATCTGATGGTAAGAGACCAGTATTAAGGCCAAGACGAAGATGGAAGGATAACGTTGAGATGGACATAAAAGAAATTGGTAAGGATGGGAAAGATTTGATTGATCTTGCCCCGGATAGAAACAGATGGAAGGCTTGTGTTGCTGCAGCCATAAACCTTCGGGTTTAAGTATGCTAGAGGGTATAGTATAGTTTTAATTAGCTCTGCATTGAAATTCCAGAAGTGTCCTTTTTTTATTTCATTACAATTTTTATATACCTGCCATCTTCAAATATCAATATGGTATGTGAAATATCAACTTTATATTCGTTCTACTAAGAACGAATCACAATAATCACTACAATACCGAAGTGAATAAATTTTAATAAACCAGTTATGTATGGAAAAAGCTACAGAATTATTCAATTGCTAATGACTAGCTTATCATATTTACTCGTTCGACACATAAATTTTGCCACACGAAACAGCCGAAAATGTCGACAGAATCTGTAGATGCAGCTGAAGTAAAGAAAAAAGTTATGTCACGAAGTATCCAGAATACGATTTTGTTAGTTTGTTTCTAAGCCCACTTTTATGCTCAGATGGGCTAATCGGGACAAAACCTACAGTTTAACTTGTAATACGAACCAGTGTGCATTGTGCTTCCACCAGAGAAGGGGGGGAGTTCAACACATGACGTCTTCATTATAATGCGACAGCGTTATGCCATTGGGGAAAAAATACTATACAGAAAGAACTCGCACCAAACGTGTCATTTTATCACCACAGAAGATGCGTCCATTTTAAGAGAGTGATTGCATGAGAAAAATTGAGACTTTCGGAAAACAACGTCAACGTTCACGGAATTAGCTGCCTTGATCCACTAATGAAACGCTGTTCAATTGAAACTACCACATCAACTTTCTAAGAGGTACGAGCTAATGAAACTTAATTTTTGGAAGAGTAAGTCGTGGTTGATTTGTTTTATTTTAAATCATTTTTCTGCTAATTTTGATTATGACTACGATAAGGTTCAATTGTGATTAGATGAAAGTAACGAAGGGGCGAAAACAAACACACGCTGACACTCAAAATACAAACCATCATAAATTATTACTTTGAAAGTGGTTCCAGGCGCCAGGGACTTGTTGCCCTGAAATATTAAAGTTTCCAGGGTATGCTGCAGAGGTTGACATTCTAATGTATTCGAAATGGTCACACCATATAACCCAAGTAATCTATAAAAAATAGATGAATTATTACTGGTATGGTGATCAACTTCGATGAATTCCTTGTGTCCTAAATCATTTTTTTATCTCAAAAATTATGTTCATGTGACCATACGTGTATTGTTTCTCCCGCATTAGTAACATGACTGTTCAGAAAACGAATAGCAACTTAGCTAATAATCTCTTCAATTCTGAACAGATTTTTCAATCTTACTTGTTTATTACATATGAGTGATATTTTGTCAAAATAGCCTTTCATTAGCCTAGGTATACTTTATGGACAATGAACAAAGAATTGGTTTTCCGCGTGTGTTTTAAATCATTACTAATAAGACGTTCATTTTTATCCAAACATGCAGTGGTGGCGATTAGGAGGAGTGGGAAGTGGGGGATGCAGTTGCCCCGGCACATTTTGCCACTTTTTGCCCCCGCACTTTATGCTAAGCCTTTTCTACCAAGAAAACGTATATTGTCCTTGCCCCTCAAATGTTGGCACCCAATCGCCGCTACTACACATTGAGATAGATTTTTCAGTTGTACAAACCTTGTAAGCTAAGAAAAGTGACCCCCAAGGAGTAAGAAAACTCTTTCAGTCAAAAACTCATACGATGAAAATACTATGCTCAGGAACATGTCATGAACTTCACGATTGTCTACCATCGCACTTTCTATCACTGTCGCGTCGGCTACCGTGGCGGAGTGGTTAGCACTTCGCGCTACGATTCCAGGGATTCTGGGTTCGAATCACGACCTGGGCATGTATGTTTGTGAGTGTCCATTCATCAATTTCATCATGTCATCACTCATCCCCATCTTGGCAAATTAGCCAAAAGTGGCACAAAAAGCGAAGTAAAATAAAGCAAATCAATCAATCAATTAAATTAATCTATCGCTGTCGCCGAATACATAAAATCAAGTATGTGCCTTGTATTTGCAACACAAGCTTAAACCTAATTCACATTTATTTCACTGTATTAACATGCATGAAAGAATGTGATTAGAATGTATGGTTGCGCATGGGTAAACACTTCCTTTAAATGATTGTGTCCATCAGAGACAAAGAGAAAGGAAATGGAACAAGAATCGAGAATAGATTAGAAAAGATGAAGAAGAAAACAAGAAAAGGAAAGGAAAAAGAAGTAAGAGGAAAATCGGGAGTGTAAGAGAGAGGGAGATACATACGTCTTACATACACACATATACTATATATGGTCTTACATTTATACTGCCCACCTTAATCTATGAATATGTCGCTTCTGCCCACCCGGTCGAAAATTTCTGGCGCCGCCCCTGGCGGTGTGGTTAGCACCCTGCAGGGTTTTCCGTTTCGAATACTGGCCAAAACATGGGTGTTCTTTGTGAGCGTCCGTTCATCAATCCAATATCATCATTCATCATCATCTTCGCGATTAGCCAAAAACGCAAGATCAATCAACAAAATAACCATGAATCACTCGGTTTTTCAATTGCAGTTTTACACATGGCCTAATTAGGAATATGTAGAATCCAAGCCATTGTGCAATATGCTTCCCCCGGAATTCGTCCCCGGAAATGCGGAAACCATTGATACAAGGTGCTAGCATTAGCTACTACACTCTCCGTAAGGTAAAGAATAAAGTATGGCTTGATGGAATTAATTGAGAACCTCCCAATGGCGTAATGGCAGTGCTGTCGCCTTGTAATTAAGGGGTCACGGGTTCAACACAGTGGTTCGGATCGCACTTTAAACTGTAGGTCCAGTCCCGATTAACCTATCTCAGCTTAAAGTAGACAAACTTTGACTTTGAAGGGATGAATACTCGCAAAGGAAGGGATTCGAAACTAGAACTTTCGCCTGCGATATCGTGAGTCGAACATTCAACACTTTCAACCACTGGCGTACGCAGGATTTTTTCGGAGGGGGCTGAAATTGTATAGGTGGATATTACACAGCTGCTTTCTAGGGGAGAGGGGGATGCACTATAAAATATTTCACAATTGCCATTTTTAGCCTTCGTTAAAGATGGTTCAAAGACAAGAAATTAAATTGGGGGTCATTTTAAGGCGGGGTTTCAGTTACCACTTGGATATTTCTCGAATTCTTTACTGATTTATTTTATTTTCTGAAAATATCGGGAGGGGCTGTAGCCCCATCAGCCCCCTCCTCTGCGTACGCCAGTCCAGAGGTCTCTTGCTCTCCTAATATTTTTCACTTAGAAATCTAGTGTGATCTTATCGCCATTTACCAGCAATATTATGCTCTTTTAAAGAAAGATGAAAGTTCCAAGCAATGAGAAGGGGGGGAGGCATTATTTCTTATGCAATTGGAAATGTCAGACACATAGTGGAGCTGTTTAAAACTCTTGTACCAACTGAACGAAAACTAAAACTTCAGGACAGGAATCCGGATATTTTTGCAAGACTACGAAGTTCATTCTATGTTCATCCAACAGTGTTCCATTTGCTATCCAATATTTGTAAATACATGTGCATTTAATTCGCAAGTGTGTGTATGTAGTGAAAGTGTTATCGTGTTAGTTTAAGAACAGTAAATTTTGTTCAGGTTCGGTTCTTCTTTACTTGGGCTAAATATGATTTACATTTCCGCGTCAGAGGTATGGCATGTACGCCTGAACTTACTCTCCAAATGCATTGTAAGCGCCAATACAGAGTTTCTAAAACTGGGAGAATTCACACCGAAGAGAGACGCGATATGCGACATGAGACACGTATCGCTTTCGAACCGAAGAGACACGGCAAGCTGCACGTGTCGCATGTCGCTTACGTGTCGCTCTGACTGTTTCGCTTTCTCAATCACGTGCATTGTGTCGCCTCAGTTTGCTGTTCGCGTTTGCGCAGTGAATGCTTCACTCCAAGGAGCTATATTTAAACTAGAAGAAAGAAAACCCAACCGGAGGCCTTACAACATTTTTGAAACTCTAATTTCCTGACTTTAATAAAGTGTATCTTAATATGTACAATATTTCGATATTTAAACGCAACATTCTTTTGGCTTTGCCAAGTTTGTTGGTGCAGTTATCGGCTATAATTTGCCTTCAATATTATGTAATGGAGATCGTGTTTTGGCTATTTAGGACGTGGCTGCTTTTGTTTGAAACAGCCAGCGCTTGGAGGCAAGTCAGTTTAGAAAGTAGATTAATCAACGTGGTAGGATACTCTCCTGTAGTGTTTCTCAACTGCCGGGCCGCAGCCTGGTGCCGGTCCCTGGTATCAATGATACTGGGAGATGAGAGGTTCTGCTGGAAGCAGGGTTGGCATGTTTTAAACACTTTGTTTTAAACGTTTAAAACACACGGCTTTGTTTTTTACAAATGTTTTAAACGTTTAAAACAATGTGTTTTAAACATGTTTTTTTTAGAAGTGTTTAAAACACATTTTGGTACTTGATATTTTATAGTCTGTGATAATTTTTTTGTTTGGCAACCCTGTCTTTTCATTGAATCTGTGTTAATTATTCCTGCTAAGAGGATGTTACAAATCTTAAGAACAGATGAAGACGAGAAAAATGCAAGTTTATGATTAATGGGAATGAATATACAGGTAATTTAGAACCTTTTTCTTTAGATAGCATTTAGAGATATTATTTTAATGCTAACGGAACCTAACCTAACTACGAGAGCATTTAGGTTTATTATTAGAAGAATGCTGCTGCCACGTAATTCGTCTGCTAGGAGGATGTTACAAATCTTAAGAACAGATAAAGACGAGAGAAATGCAAGTTTATGATTAATGGGAATGAATATACAGGTAATTTAGAACCTTTTTCTTTAGATAGCATTTAGAGATATTATTTTAATGCTAACGGAACCTAACCTAACTACGAGAGCATGTAGGTTTATTATTAGAAGAATGCTAAGGGACCTAATCTTAAAACATTTATGTGAAAGTAATCGCTACAACTATGCTACAACTTCACAGTATGTGTTACAGACGTAATTGCATAAATAGCATGATGAAATCACGATAAAACAAAGACCGAGTTTGCTGCCACGCGCATCTCTTTTGAGGTTCCAGCAGTAAAAGAAAGTGGCAGCAGACACTACCTTTAAATTTAGGCTAAATGCCTGCGTTGTTAGGTTAGGTAGGCTAGCTATGTATGCACAAGGTAACAAAACTGTTGTGCGACAAGAAACACGCGTGCTTTACTGTAGAAATCGAAACTTCTCAGTTCCTTGTTTTCTACCGTCCTGTAAGTTTGAGACTGGTGGAAGCTGGAAACTAATATCTGAATACACAATGCGTGATTTTGATAATGCCGTGATTTTTTTTTCTCTTGCGATACGGATTCATTGGTTTGTATAACTGAATGAAGCGAGTAGTACAGGTGGCCCGGTTCTAAATCCTCATTTGGGGCTCGAATCATCATGTGGGGCTCGCAGTGGTGCCAACTCACCCCCCGAAAATTTCACCAACTGATATTTTGAAGCCTTTCACGGTGTATGTTAACCTCACAAGCAGTGTTGCCAACTCGGCGTAGCCTTTTATGGTGTATGTTAACCTCACCAGCAGTATTTCCAACTCGGCGTAGCCTTTCACGGTGTATAATTTTTTTAGCTTTTTTTTTGTGTGTGTGTGAGTGTACATGTGTTCGGGCGAGGCGTAGCTTTTTACGGTGTATGTTAACCTCACCAGCAGTATTTCCAACTCGGCGTAGCCTTTTATGGTGTATGTTAACCTCACAAGCAGTGTTGCCAACTCGGCGTAGCCTTTTATGGTGTATGTTAACCTCACAAGCAGTGTTGCCAACTCGGCGTAGCCTTTTATGGTGTATGTTAACCTCACCAGCAGTATTTCCAACTCGGCGTAGCCTTCTTTGAGGCTTGGGTTTTTTTGCCAATTTATTCAAAGAAAATTCTACTATATAATTTTTTACTGGCTAAGCTAACCTACAAATAGGAATTGGCAGCACTGACGAGGCTCGAATTATTATTTGACGCTTGAAACAAATCGCTAAATATAAAATAAAATAACAATGCCTATGAACCTGTTTGGCTTCAGGAAGCAGGCTATGGAGGCATTCGCCCAAAGTGCACCGTTGCCACCTGCGAGCTTGGACCTGTTACCCTCCCTATTATCTAAACTCAACGGTTTGTTGATTATACACTTGAATAGCATCCTGACCCAGTACGACGAGGATGTGGGCAAAACTTTCTACATATTCAACAACAACTTGAATTATTACCAATTCCCCATCTCCGGCAAACTGCAGTTTGACATGAATCCCGAGAATAAAGGAGAGGCCAAAATTTCCTCCGGCAAGAACATCTATCGCATCAAACACGATAGGATGAACAGCACCACCACGTACGATGTATCTGCTGGCGATCGCCTGTACATAGAGCTCTTGGACGACTACGACAAACTCATCCCTTTTTTCATAGAAATGAAAATTAGCTATCCTATAATAAATAACAATAATGCCTAACGATATTTTTGGCCATACGAAACGCGACGACCATGGCGACGAGCTTCTCATGCTCGACGTCAGGGTCAAGAAGTTGCGAAGCGATCTGCAGGCCCTCCAGTCCACGCTCAACTCCAGCCTCCAGTCCGAGATAGCCAGCTTGCAGTCTCAGTGCTTGGACCCTGTACTCAAGATTGATGCAGAGCTAAAATCGCTGCTGCAAAAATACACCGACCTTGCGTCGATAGACAATCTCGACAAGCTGGCACTGAGTGTGGGCAATCTGCAGAACGAACTTCTGAAGCTGCAACAAACGCAAACCTCAGACGTTGAACAGCTGAAACAACGCTTGCAGGACCAAACAAGCAACATCCAGACCGAACTGCAAACTATCATCCAGAGCATTAAAACACAAGACGACTACGATCGCGTGAACGCTAGTATTGCTAAATTGCGCGAACAGTTTCAATCTTTCAAAATCCCTACGTTGGAAAGCATCAAGGCTGAGCTACAAACGGACGCTTTGCATGCGACCATCAACGAAGTAAAAACTAAACTCCAAACACTGGAGGATTTTATCAACAATCTACCGTCGTCCAGCGAACTGAACGCCATTGCCCGTAGCGTGGCCAACATCAAAGTCCAACTTGAGACCTACGAGGATTTCGGGAAGCTGCAAGGCACCATAACCCATATTGAGGATGCTCTTGCTGTCATTAGAAATGATCTGGCGAACGTTCACGATGAGCTGGAAACCAAACTGCCGGGCATCAGGGATACACTGGCCAACGTTCAACAGCAAATCGCCAAACTGGAAAATCTGAATGCAGAATCCGAGTTGTCTCATTTCCATCACTTGATCGACGACATACAGACTAAGTTGGAAACCCTGCAACAATCTACTCCCACCCAGGATGACATAACACAACTGCAAGAAGGCATACGTGCTGCTGCCGATGCCTCCGAGTTGGACGCGGTGAAAAAAGCTTTGGAATCGCTCCAAAACACGGTGGCCACCCTGCCTACCTCTCAGGAATTGAAAAGCGTGAAGAGAACTCTCAACCGAATACTCAAATCCGACGACATCAAAAACATCCAATCCGAAATTGAATCGATACGGGGGTCTGTCGCGACTTTACCTACCAACCAGAACATCACCGAGCTGCATGAATTGTTTGCGGAAATTAGAACCCAGGTCCACGACCTTGTAATACAGAGCTCCAAGTTGACGCTTGTAGAAAGCCTGCAGCAGATTATTGCCAGCGTGAAAGACCAAATTGGGAGTATCGAGGCAAGTCAGGAATCGACTATAGCTAATTTCAGCACCCAACTACATGACTTAAATGAAAAATTCAAGAGCCTTATTGTCGATGTAAAGATCAAACCAAACTACGACACTGTTGTTCATGCTATCGAGGAACACCTGGAATCGGTGAATGGCAGATTGGAGGATATAGAGACCGAGGTTCGAACCAACGTAAACACTCTAAATGCCAGCATCGACAATCTCAAGTCTACGATTGTCATCGAACTGTACAGCATACCAAACAGAGAGTTCTCCTCCCCTTTCAATCCAGGTTACAAACTCTACATGTTGACTCCTGCAAAAGCTTATCATCAATTTTTCCTCGCTGGCACACTTCAGTTCGTCAAGGTTTCCTACTGGTCTTTGCCTCACGCAACCCACTACCCAATCATGACCGTGACGAACATTGGCGATGAGCCTAAAATAAGAGGAGTTGAGCTGGTCGATTTCACACACCCCGAAAGTCGCGAGACTGCCTATGCCGAAGATGCCACTCAAATTATCGACATAGAAATAGGTGACAAGCTGTATATAGAAAACCCAGCATTGTCTGCAGCCAGAAATCCCATCCAGGCTATATTCTTATTTTCGCGCCATGTCTAGGCAGGGTATCGTGAACGAGCTGCATAAACCTGCACGACGAAACTACAAACGACTGGCGGTGGTGACCAAACGCGTGGATGACCTTTGGCAGGCTGACCTTGTGGAAATGAGTAGCGGCAACCTGAAAAATTTACATAAAATCAACAAAGGATACAAGTATCTTCTTACTGTTATAGATACATTTTCAAAATTTGCGTGGGCTTTGCCCCTCAAGGCTAAAACAGGTGTGTGCGTAATGGAAGCATTCAAAACTATTTTCAATGAAAGTGGCAGGCGACCTCGATTTCTTCAAACGGATAACGGAAAAGAATTTTACAACTCGATATTTCAACAGTTTGTTCAGAAGCAAAATATTCAACATTACTCGACTTTCAGTCACATCAAAGCCAGCATAGTGGAACGTTTTAACCGTACTCTCAAAACACGCATGTGGAAACGATTCACGCTTCAAGGTAACCACAAGTGGGTCAATGTGCTTCCGGAACTCGTAAACGACTATAATCACAGTTTGCATAGCACGATACGCATGAAGCCTGCCGATGTCAGCAAGTCTGATGAGGCACAATTGATCTCTACTGTTTATTGCCCCAAGTACCGGCCCACTAACAAAAAACCGAAATTCAAAATTGGAGACCAAGTAAGAATTAGTAAATTTAAGCGCATGTTTGAAAAAGGCTTTACCAAAAACTGGAGTACGGAACTTTTCACTGTTGCTCGATTGTTACCCGGTAACCGTCACACGTATATAATAAAAGATAATCGCGACGAAATTTTGAAAGGGCGATTCTACGAGGAGGAACTCTCTAAAACAAAATACCCCAATACGTATCTTATCGAAAAAGTATTACGTAGAAAAGGTGACAAACTGTTGGTGAAATGGCTGGGACTCGAGGAAAAAAGTTGGATCGATGCAAACGAGGTGATTGTGTAACGGGTGCTTGGGATGTGGTGAGGCGACTACCAGATTTTCCCCCGGAGCGTCAGGCTAGGAAAAACGGCGAACTGTTGCCGGACAACATTCGCTGCCTTATTGTCGGACCTTCAGGGTGTGGGAAAACAACTTTACTTATTGATAATTTTCTTCTTGCTCCCGACTGGTTAGATTGGAAGAACAGGCACTTGTATGTTTTTTCCAAAAGTTTGGAGCAAGCAAAATATCAACAGCTGACAAAACTGTACGAAGGGCTGAGCATAGCTACTTTTGCCTCCGAAGTAATGCCACTAGACTGCTGCCATGAAAATTCGGTGGTGGTCTTCGACGATGTCATCCTGGAGAACCATAACGAAATTCGCAATTTTTTTACACAGGGGCGGCACAGAGGCATGGACTGCTTCTACCTTGCTCAGACTTTTTCTAAAATTCCCAAGCAGCTTCTCCGAGACAACGCTAATTTTATTTGCTTGTTTCGTCAAGACCACACCAATTTAAAACATGCTTACGATGATTATGTAGGCGGGGACATGAACTACAATCAGTTTTCCAAATTTTGCTCTTCATGCTGGAATCAAGATGATTTCGGATTCGCCACGATAGACATGACGAGGAAACCCAATGACGGAAAATACAGAAACAAAATAAACAACTTTCTAAACGTTGCGACGTTACAAGAAACGTCTTGACGTATTATAAATAACAAATGATGAAACGCAAACTCGCAGACGACAACTTGAAGCTGCGCGACTACCTGGCCAAACGCTTCAGGGGTTGGAAATCAGAGAATCGCGGAATTTACGAAGAGAAAAAGCGACAGGACCAACCTATTATTGATGCTATAAGTGGACTAGGTAAAGACATCAAAGATGTTACCGAGCAAAATAAAGATTTAATCAACGAGCTCGTGCCACTTGCTGCTCGAAATTATGCTGTGCCTACACCGATATCCAGTATTCACACTACCCCGTTCGAACTTGGAGCTGCACCTCTGAGACGTCAGGTTCTAGGCAGTACCTCTTCGGACAAGGTAGTTGAATTAGGTCCGTTCGCGAGAGATTACCTGAGCACTGGGAAATTTGAAAAGGACGAGGTGTTTGGATTGTACCCCTCTGTGGAACTTAACGAGGGTGTGGTTTGGAAAATTGGAAAGTCAAAAGTTACGTTCGAAGGTGACGACGTGAAAATTAATTTGGGCGAGAAGAACAGCTGGACTAGGTATCCTGGCACTGTGGGCCTGTGGGAACTTATCACCAAAAAGCAACCTAAAGATTACACAGACGAGGATTACCAAAGTTACACAGAAATTCTAATCATGACGGATGCCCTGTACCAAAACAACGATGCAACACAGAATCGCGTAAAATCAAGCAGTGGAGAAAAATACAGGAACCTCATCAAGCCAATATGGAACCAGCTCAAGACTGGCAGCGGTGTCAAACTCTACAATACCCTACCTAAAGAGTTTGTTTGGGTAGACGACGTAAGGAAGCTTGTAGATCGATTGCTGGTTATCGCAGGCGAGGAAAATGCAGGCAATCGCAACTTCCACAACGAGAAGGTGGGCATCATGGACATGATTAGCACCAAGCTTAGCAACTTTATTGTCAACGACAACAAAGGTATAGGTTACCTTATCAAAATCATCAACACCCTGCCTCCCAAATTCTGGAATGTGGCCGAGGGTCGAGGTCTCGTGAACGACATCATCAACAAGCTACCCTTCGAGATGCACCTACCAGGTTACCAATACTGCGGACCGGGTACTAAACTGGAACGGCGACTGGAGAGAGGAGACAAGGGGGTAAATCTGCTGGATGCTGCATGCAAGGATCACGACATTGCTTACAACACATATACGAATTTAGATGCGCGTCACGATGCTGATAAAAAATTGGAGCATGCCGCGTTCGGGAGACTCGTCAGCAGAGACGCCTCGCTGGGTGAACGGGTTGCAGCATTGGGCACGACCATTGCCATGAATACAAAACGAAAATTGGGGTGGGGGCTGTAATTAAATAACATACAGTAAAAAATGTCTACGCATATAACAGACTTACCAACAGAAGTGTTATACAAAATATTTACATTTATTTTCGACGATAGTCACGAGGATGTTAAAAAGCTTATTGATTTAGTTAAAATAACACCACAATTTCGCTTGCCCTGTGAAATGCTACTTCTGGATCATCTGAGAAAAATAAGCGATGTAAAATCTTCTTCTTCTCCCTATGCTCTTTTTCGGGCTGCTGATGAAAAATTGGCTGATAAGATGGACGAACTTCACGAGTGGAGACAGGGGAGGAGACGATATACAGACGACTGGTATGCTTCAAATGCTGAAACCAGTAGGATCATCGATCACCTCATCGCATTAGGCAATGCCGAAACTTTTTTCTATAAATAACACACTGTAAAAAATCTACGAGACCAAAAAAAAATATTTCTTCGATATGAGTGAAAAAATTAGTGACGTCCAGGCATTAAAACAAATGCTAAATTTGTCAGTCGAGTATGTAAAAATTCAGGAATTGGAAGTGGACAAACCTTACGCAATAACTTCCGGTTCAATTGTTGCAACCCAGTATGGTCCCAAAGTACGTCTGTTGCTCAACGGACAATACAGTCTATTTTTACCAGATCGATACGCTAGCATGTTATCCGACGAGAAGCTATCTATTTTAATCGAGAGTACAACTCGAATCGTGTACAAGGGGACAAAAGAACTTCTTGGTAAGAAAACAAAGCACATAATAGAATTTGTTTAATAGCTGCAAAGTATATATAAATAACATACCGTAAAAAAAATTACACGGGAGGGAAAACAAAAAATCTCTGAACATATATAAAATAACATACCGTAAAAAAAAAATTACATCATGAAGCCCAAGGGCGTCGTGTACCAGATACCATATTCGAATCTGAAAACGCTGGGTGCCCTCGATGGGTTACTCACCAAGAAACAACGCGAGAAGAAATGTTCATGCTTGTCTAAAGGACACGGAATGAAATTGCTGCTCAGCACTCCACAATTGAAAAAGTTGCAACATTCGCGGAAGCAGCAGAAGATTGGAGGTTTCATATTCAGCATTCCGGCCATCTTGGCAGCTTTGGGTGCTGTTGGAAGTTTGGCAGGAGGCAGTGCCGCCATCGCCAAAACCGTCATCGATGCAAAAAAGAACAAGGCCGAGCTGGAAGAACAGAAACGTCACAACCTGGCTATGGAAAAGAAGGGGAAAGGTGTGACCAAAAAGCAAAAAAGCAACCTCGATGCTTTGAAGAAATATAAAAAAAAGAAGAAGCCCTGTCCAACTTCGATATTGAATCTCTGATCGAACTGTTGGGAATAAGGAACTTCAGGGGTGTTTTCATGTCCGATTCTCTACCCTCTGCTGTGAAGAAAAAGGAGTATGGCGTGGTCAACCTGGACAGTTACAAAAATCCTGGTACACATTGGATATGCTACCTCAAAATTGACGATAACAATGCATTTGTTTTCGATTCGTTCGGTGGCACACCGCCTGCCAGGTTGGTGAAGTATCTCAGTGTTGCCAACCTCTACTACAATGACAAACGCATCCAGGGTTTCACCGATGTTAACTGCGGCCACCTATGCCTTTCCGTTCTCGCATACATGTCTAAAATAAATAACCCCTCAGTGGAGCATTTTCAGAAAGCATTGTGGTACCTAAAACACCATGGGAGTGTTCCATCTCACCAGCGAGACTTCGGTCTTGAAACTCGCGTTGCATGACGACATCATTTATCCTAAATCTATTGCTCTTCGTGCATTCTACAGCATGTACCTGATACCCAATGTCACGGAGCACAATAACAAAATTACTGTTGGAAATGAAAAAATAGTTATCACGCCAGGACAGTACAATCTGTCTACCTTGCAAGCCCAATTGCCAAGAAATATACTGCTATCTCAAAATTCTGTAACTCACAGAGTTGAAATTGTGTCTGCTACGGAAACAGTAGACCTAGGCACTGTTGGAGAGCTTCTGGGATTCGAGAACAACACAAAGCTCGAACCTGGCATCAAGCACATCGGTGCCAACATTCCTAAATTTCTAGCCATCGAAACTCTGAACATACATTGCAACGTGGCAGAAGGCATGATCACCAAATCCTCGGATGGCATCCCAGGCAGCCACAAGCAGACAGGTATCATCGCTACGTTCAAACCAAACTCTGAATTCATGGAACCGATTATATACACACCCTCACCACCGATATACTTCCCTATATCTCGTAATCGCATAGACAACATAGAATTGGCAGTGACAAACGAAAAAGATGAGGTGGTGAATTTTGCCGGAGCTACTACCACCGCCGTCGTGGAGATTAACGTATAATAAATAACAATCATGGAGCAAATCGAAAGTTACGAGTTGCAATCTTTCCCACCCAATCGTCGCACGTTCGCCAATTTGAACGAACCGAACAGGGAGATCGAATACGATGTGGACGTCGGGGATGGGTTCATTCACCCTCACAGAGCTGATTTGTATATCAAGTTTGATGTGGTGAAGAGAGACAACGGGGAAGCATTTAACGCCAATGCAAATTTAAAACTTGTGGACAATTTTGTGCCGCATCTGTTCTCGCAAGTGGAAGTTAGAAAGCATGGCACCGTCATCGATAGGGTTGACTACCCCGGGATTACTTCTACAGCTGTGGGAACACTGAAACTCTCCAAGAGCGATGCGGCATATTACCAGGCAGGGGGATTCGAAGCAGATACAAAAATCAAAACTCGAAGCCACACAGTACTGTTTCCCATGCGCTTGCTTCCAGGCTTCTTCTCCGACTACACGGAGATTATGTGGAAGGGTGGCTTGCGCGTCACTTTTCGCAGAAGCGCCAATGACAACGATGTGCTGATGCGTTACAGCACCTTGGGTGCAGACGGTGCAGCACTTGCCAACACACTACCCGACGCAGCCAAGTGCGTCATCCAGTTCATGGAGCTGCGCATGCCTGTGGTAGAATACGAATCTAACTACGGTCTCAAGTACAAAGCCGATATTTTGAAGAACCCCCAAGTACCCATCCAATTTTACGGCTACCAGTGCGTGCAGAAACCTGCTTCTGGCAGCCATTTTGAATTTGATGTTACTACGCAGTTCAACAGCATCCGGTACGATATGCCAGAGTTTACCGTCGTGCTCTTCCAGACGGGGAAAGATAATAACCAAGAGAAAGATTCTAGCCAGTTCGATAATTGCAAAATTAAGAATGTTTACCTCAAAAATGGAAGGAATGAAGTTTTTCCACGCGAGAATTATAACTTAAACATTACAAACGATGATTACCTGAAACTTTACGAGGCGTACACAGCTTACAAGAGAGTGACCTCCGGCAATGTGGACGTGTACTACAACCCCGACGAGTTCATAGCTCGCAGACCCATGTTTGTCATCAACACATCTAAAAGAAAACAGGTGGTTGTTAACGATCGTACCAACATCAAGATTGTATGCGAGTTCCACGACGCCTTGCCTGCAGATACTCTGTGCAGTGTCATTCTTATTGCAGAGAAAACATTTGTGTATGACGTCAAGAATGAAAGAGTAACTGAACAGTTTTAGATACAAAAAAAAAAATTAAAAAAATAGCACACAACTACAATAAGCAGTTTCCCAGAAGTTTAATTTTGCTGTGCCATGCATGTAATCGAGGAAGTTGAAGTAAATTAAAATTGATTTTTTTTTTTCATTTTGCATTGCCTATTACTTTTTGTTGCACTCTGGGCAGGCTTTACTAGTTTGGAGGCGATAGTGGCCCCACGGAAGTGTATGGACCCCACATTCAAGAATACACCTCTTGTCGTCGTGTGCATCCAGAGCAACTTTCCTGACAATATTAGTTGTAAGCACATGATCGACGCTTTGGATACGATGCTCTTTTTGTAGAATGGGCGATTTTGTTCTGAGGCACTCGAGGTAATCCTCAAACTTGAGGTGCTCCCGAACCACTTGCCTGCTTACACCCTTTGCCTTTTTTGTTACAGAACCCTCAGCCCGGATCGCATAGGCTTTGGCACGAAGTCCAGCAAAGTCCACAATCACATCCCCGTCTTTCTCGTCCTTGAGTTTGCCGGGTATTTTTTTGTTTCGGGGCAGAATTCCATACCGGTTTGGCTGGGGATAGCCCGATGTGTCGAAGAGCTTGACAAGAGCTGGAACTTTGGCTATATCACCATACGCATCGGCCGTGCGAACATGGTACACCAAGCTGTCTGTGTCTGTGTAGAGGAGTGAGATATTGTGGTTGTAGTGTGCACGTAGTATGTCGTAATATGTCTCGAACATGCACAACTTGCTCAGATCCAAAACTGCAGCTCCCACATAGATGGGCTTGTTGAGTAGCACCTCGCCCCGGTTCATGTGAATCAGAGACATCTGTTCGTTGTAAATTGTTCGAGATCTGAACAGCGAGCTTGCAACAAGTCGACGACACTGTGTTTTCTTCGTCACCAACCTCACATCAACGCGATTTCGCACATTCTCCATGGTCTTCCCAAATACCGCATTGTTCATTAATTTGAAAAAATCGCGATCAAGTTCCGAAGTGGCAGCAGTGCGATGTTCGGTGTTCAGTTCGATGTACGGCTTCAACCATGGAGACTGCCTGAACAAGAGCACGCGGTGAACTGCTTTGACCGAGACCCCTTGCTGCATTAACCACTGGAGGTTCCGGTAGTGTAGCACATAACGCTTTTTGGGCTCCAAGTCCATGACGAGCTTTGGTTGATCTGAGCCAAGTGGACACTTGAATTCCGGAGCAGGCGAAAGGTCACAGAATGTATCCTGCAGCTTCTCGGGGAAGTCAAGGTCCACCTCGGCAAAAAACCCAAACTCGTCGCACTCTTTTTCGATGTCGTGGTATAAAGGATCAACCCACTCAAACTGTCCTGTTGGGAGTGGCTGCATCATGGAGTGCCCGTAAAGATTATTCACATCAGTGTACATGATGTAGCTTGATGGTTGGGAGCGGTCGTAACCAGTGGCCATGTGCTGATTGTTGGCGTGTGCGAAGCGTTGCGACACTTGGACCATGCCGCCCCGGATAGCTCTCTCGATGAAAAGCATGATATCAATATCGGAGATAAGGGAAAGTTTAACTTTAGTCAGCAGGAGCATGGCCGACCATGCCAGTCCAGGAAGGCTGTAAAAATATACAGGGTCCAGGTTGTAAATGTTTATCGCAGTCGCCCGAAACGCCTGGAACACATCGGCAAGAAGCGTCACATCAAGCTTCAGGTATGCATCGTGGTAATCACCAAAAGTTCGGCAACCCAACTTGACCCACATAGACTGAGCATGCTTGTACTCCTCGTCGGTAATACCTGAACCTCTCAGCTGGCTGTAGAACTTATCCTGGGGAGGCAGCAACTCTTCTTCGAACTTGGAAGGGTCGGTGACGTATTCGTAGGGGTAGACCCCTTTACGTCTGATGAGTGCGACATCTAAGTTCGGGAAACTTGATGTGGTAATGGCTAGTTGGTCGTCTCTGAGCTTCCCAGCAAGAGCATCCAGGCTTGCCTGGAGGAACCTCAGAGAGTCGAGGAACCGAAGCTCGATGCTCCTATTTTTTGAGTCGCCGGGGATCGGCACCCACTTGCTGACGCTAATATAACGCTCCTCGTTTTGTGCCAGGACATTGATTCTTGCATTGTCGTACCCTAGATGTGTGACCAAGTGATGAAAATCATATCCCGAGCCATTGTGAAAAAAGACCGGTATGAAGCGCGGGTCCCTGGCTCTTGAGTTACACCTGCTGCACCACGGGCCAATGTAGCTTCCGGTCCCATAATGGTCATGGTGGTGGACCTTTTTGTTATCGTCAGTGAAGACCGAGTTGCAAACAGGACAATTTAGAGCTATTTCGTGCTGATGCTTGTCTTTGGGAGACAGAGGCAGCATGGGCTTGGGGGCCAACAGCACCTTCCCTATCTTGATGGCTTCCTGTTGCATTCTCTCCAGGAAGTGTTTGACCGGGTCGGGGCCGCGATACACATAGGGCTCGGAGGCAATATGTTGGTCTCGCCACACCACAACATAGGAGTAACTCGAGGCCTCGTGGATTTGGAAAGGAATGGTAGAGGATGTTTCGGGGTTGGGCTCGCAGTTAGACAGAGGTTGAAGAAAGGCCTCGAAGTCTGCTACAATATAGGCAGGATGCTTCACCATAGCACTGTGCCTGCGAAAGCACTCTACTGCACCAGGTTCGGGCAGGATAGTTCGTGCAGGCTTGTTGGTACCACAGTAGAGCATGTGGCGAGCTAGCTTCTCAGCAGCAATGTTGGGACCTCTGATGCGCCGGTAATCCTGCTGTTCTCGATTGCGAAATATAGACAAGCACCTGCGACACACCTCGACGTGGTGACTATCACTGCTCCGTTGGCTCGAAACAAGCCGAGAGAGCGAGCGAATGAGGGTGTAATGGTGATGGGTTTCGTCCTTGATGAGCAGGAGGTTGATTTCTCGTGCCTCGTTGTTGTTGCTCACGTTGCTCACGCGGATGGGGTAGACCTCATGTTTGTTCTCGAGACCGTAAACATTGATGGCTAATTGCAGGCCCAACAAGTCACGAGCACGAACCTCAAACTTGCGAATATGCGAGACTTCTACAGGGTAGGCAATCCCCGCCATTGCATCCTCCAGTTCCAACTCATACTGCTTGTAGTGTGCAACACGGCGTGGACTCTTTTCCCAAGGTATAGGGTGCAATGCTGCCAGCACCGACCAGAGGAAGCATTTGGTGTCTTTGTTCTGAATATTGAGAATAGCTTTTTTTGCTTTAACCTCGGGTGGCAGGGCAATATAGCTAGACCCTGCCAGTGGCAGGAATTTGTTAAGTTTCAAACGAAGTTTGTGGGGGTCGCCACACAGCGAACCGCCCGAGCCTTCAGCCTGATGCTCCTCGTGCTTTGCCACAAGCTCCTCGACAAACTTGTCGTAGATGCTGTCGAGGTCAGTGACATCTGCCTGATGCAGTGTTTTTGCTTTTGTGGCATGGAAGAATTTATATATTTTATCAGACGGTTTCTTATACTTGCAGCATAGCACAGCATAGAATTTAGTGGAGTGTGTGGCCAATGCATCGTTGAGGATGGATATTATCTTAGCTCGCTCGCTCCCCAGAAAACTACGCACATCGCAGAAGCTGTCTGATGTTATGTCAAAGTCTTCTAATAAATGCTCAAACGCAAACCGGTCTGCTTTCTTCGCCAGCTTGACGCGTTTGGCAGGTGGCGATGCATCGAGAGAGGTTACTTCTACCTTTCGCTTGGAAGGTTGCGGTAGAGATGTTCCAGTGCTCTTGCAAGTAAGCTGGTGTCGCTTGAAGTTGGGAATAGAAATATTTTTTCCACACTTAGAGCACAGTTTGGTCGCACATATTTGTTTTCCCGGCACACAAGTACGACAGTGCCTTTGAAAATGTTTACTTGACACAGCAGTTTGGCACGTAGGGCAATTTTTTACAGAACGCATAATGCAGAGATTTTTTGGGGGTATGTTATTTAATATCCAATGCTGTGCAATGCAAAATATAATTGTTAACTTTTTTTTTAAAAAAAAAATCTTTTTTTGAAATATTCTCTATGACCTTACTTAGGTTTTTCCGCCAAATTATATGCTTCTAGTCTCCTATACTTTGGTGGAGCCCGTTCAGGTTCTATCCCCCGCCATGTGGGTTCCTCTGCCAATCCAGCAAAGGTGAGAAATCAGCGCTGTGCTCCGGCTTTAGACAGCCAATAGAAATTTTGCTTACTTAAACCAATCAGAAAACACCACGTATAAATTATTAGCCAATCAAAATCTCTGTTATTTTAGCTATCATATAAAAAAAATGCAAAATATCCCAGTTTCAATTCGATCCATTTATCTGAATCGAAGAAACCGACAATTCACATATCCCCATATTATTGTATGCTTGCCCTATTAGCACCTCTTTTGCTGTTGTGCTCAATTAGTTTTCACTAATTGGCGATTTTCTTGAAGAGGTCTAATAGAACAAGATACGGCGGTATGAGAAATATGCAAATTTAAAGATATTTTAGCGAATTACGCCGGCATAAGCTAAGTTCGTATTGCTAGAAGGCCTTCGTCGTTGCAAGTCACCTAACCCATTCACTGGCAAAAAAAATTAAAAATGTTGACGTACTGAAAAAAAAATAACTTGTCCCACTCAAGCATTCATCGAGTTCCAACATTTGTACAGAGATGGCTCTGTTGTTGTCGCTTATCAAATATATATATAATTTTGGAATATCTCTTAAACGGTACGAGATAGCCAAAATCTGTTTGCAGATTTGTAATGTACACTCGAAGATAAGTAAAAGTGTGAATACAACCTATGCTCGGAAATCCAAAATAGCGACCGGAAGTAGGTTCATCTCTTAAACGGTACGAGATAGCCAAAATCTGTTTGCAGATTTGTAATGTACACTCAAAGATAAGTAAAAGTGTGAATACAACCTATGCTCGGAAATCCAAAATGGCGACCGGAAGTAGGTTCATCTCTTAAACGGTACGAGATAGCCAAAATCTGTTTGCAGATTTGTAATGTACACTCGAAGATAAGTAAAAGTGTGAATACAACCTATGCTCGGAAATCCAAAATGGCGACCGGAAGTAGGTTCATCTCTTAAACGGTACGAGATAGCCAAAATCTGTTTGCAGATTTGTAATGTACACTCGAAGATAAGTAAAAGTGTGAATACAACCTATGCTCGGAAATCCAAAATGGCGACCGGAAGTAGGTTTATCTCTTAAACGGTACGAGATAGCCAAAATCTGTTTGCAGATTTGTAATGTACACTCAAAGATAAGTAAAAGTGTGAATACAACCTATGCTCGGAAATCCAAAATGGCGACCGGAAGTAGGTTCATCTCTTAAACGGTACGAGATAGCCAAAATCTGTTTGCAGATTTGTAATGTACACTCAAAGATAAGTAAAAGTGTGAATACAACCTATGCTCGGAAATCCAAAATGGCGACCGGAAGTAGGTTCATCTCTTAAACGGTACGAGATAGCCAAAATCTGTTTGCAGATTTGTAATGTACACTCGAAGATAAGTAAAAGTGTGAATACAACCTATGCTCGGAAATCCAAAATGGCGACCGGAAGTAGGTTCATCTCTTAAACGGTACGAGATAGCCAAAATCTGTTTGCAGATTTGTAATGTACACTTGAAAATAAGTAAAAGTGTGAATACAACCTATGCTCGGAAATCCAAAATGGCGACCGGAAGTAGGTTTATCTCTTAAACGGTACGAGATAGCCAAAATGTGTTTGCAGATTTGTAATGTACACTCGAAAATAAGTAAAAGTGTGAATACAACCTATGCTCGGAAATCCAAAATGGCGACCGGAAGTAGGTTCATCTCTTAAACAGTACGAGTTAGCCACAATCTGTTTGCAGATTTGTAATGTACACTCGAAGATATGTAAAAGTGTGAATACAACATATGTTCGGAAATTTACAGAGTTCATAGGAATTGTTATTTTATAGAACATTGTCAGCCATAAGGTTAATTCACCCTCTTCTCCTCAAATCGCATTACATACATGTGGAAGACAGAGGTAAAAAAAATTAGGTTAAATTAACCTCTCTCCGAGAACTGACCCCGAGCGCCCATTTTTAGCGAGCGCTATTTCAGCGAGCGCCATTTCAGCGAGTGTTTTTGTAAAGCGAGTTGGCAACACTGCTTGTGAGGTTAACATACACCGTGAAAGGCTACGCCTCGCCCGAACACATGTACACTCACACACAAAAAAAAGCTAAAAAAATTATACACCGTGAAAGGCTACGCCGAGTTGGCAACACTGCTTGTGAGGTTAACATACACCATAAAAGGCTACGCCGAGTTGGCAACACTGCTTGTGAGGTTAACATACACCATAAAAGGCTACGCCGAGTTGGAAATACTGCTGGTGAGGTTAACATACACCGTAAAAGGCTACGCCTCGCCCAAACACATGTACACTCACACACAAAAAAAAGCTAAAAAAATTATACACCGTGAAAAGCTACGCCGAGTTGGAAATACTGCTGGTGAGGTTAACATACACCATAAAAAGCTACGCCGAGTTGGCAACACTGCTTGTGAGGTTAACATACACCGTGAAAGGCTTCAAAATATCAGTTGGTGAAATTTTCGGGGGGTGAGTTGGCACCACTGCGAGCCCCACATGATGATTCGAGCCCCAAATGAGGATTTAGAACCGGGCCACCTGTACTACTGAAGCGCAGGTGCTTACTTTTGGTAACATAATTTTGTACTTGGAAAGATAAATTGATCTGGAGAATCTATTATGACACTGCAGGTTGTTTTCTGCTATATAAACTGTTCAGGCACCCTGATTTTTCCAGGACGAGAATAGTAATTCTATAATATTTAGTTTCTTGAAATTTAGATGAATATGAATCCTAACCTACTTCAGCAGTGACGGAAAAAGGGGGGCTATTACCCCCAACTTTTGTCCCTGCAGTAGAGGTGTGCGGAATCCCGAAAAGTCGGGACCGGGATCGGAAAAAGAAAATCCCGTCCCGGTCCAGACTTCGGAAAATGACTTCCTGACTTTTCGGGATCCCAAGCAGTCGGTAAATACCGAATAGTCATTGTAAAAAGTCGTCAATTCTCGACGTTTTCTGCATTGTAAATGTTTGTAACTTATCGGAAATTGTTAGTTTTTGTACCAGAAGTGCAAAAACAAGCACTTAAGATGGAAATTACGTGTAGAATTCGAGATTTCAAGAGCTTTGGGAAATTTCGAACATGTCCCGTCCCGAAAATTTCCCGACTTTGTCGGGAAATTGAGAATTTTCCCCGTCCCGAATGTCGGGATTTGAAGAATTTCCCGTCCCGACCAAAAAAATTCTGTCCCGCACACCCCTACCCTGCAGTATGGTAAACCTTATCTCCAAAGGGAAATAAACTGTCCTTGCCGCCACTGTACTCATAACAATGAGTATTTTTTTCTTTAACGATTTTAACTATAATTTACTGTGGAAAGGTTGACTTTCTTTTGTTTAAAACATGTTTTTTAACTGATGTTTAAAACTATGTTTAAAACAAAAAAATGTTTTAAACAAAAAAAAGTTTGTTTTGTTCTTTTTTAAAAAAACACAAATTTGGCTGGAAGTGATTGACAAATAGCATAATCCAAATTTCATATTTGAGTTGTGAGTTTTTGTCTTTTTAAGTATTCGCGATTAAAATTACCACCTGAGCGCTAGTGTCGCTTCCAATATGGCCGCTCTAAGTAGGATAGATCTTTGTTTACATTCAGCAGTAGTACAAAAGAGCAGCGTGTTGTCATGACTGGTATGGTAGAAAACGTTTAAATTACGCATTATTTTTAAATATTGCGAATGCGATGTGAATTCCAGGTACTCTAACAAACGTGAAGCTGTACTGAGAACGAAGCATTTAATTATGATAGGGAAAAAAAACACGGAAAATGCAGACGAAACTATGTATACGCACTGGTTGTCCAAAGCAGTGCTGTATCATCTGCACGTCATGTAACTGGGGGTTCTCGGAAATTATTTGAAAATAAAGGAATTGAAATTGACCTGTACTTGAAAAGCTGGGACAGGAGAAAATTGCGAACATATCGTTGCAGTTCATTCTCGAAAGAGAAAGGCTGGTTTAATAATAATATTCACGATTTCATCACCAGGCTATACTCACTGAAAAAAGGACATCGTACTGAATGAAACAGTAACATTAGCATATCCATTTTTTTTCTGGTTACATTTGACATTAATTCATTCTCAAACTATTTTCATCTTCCCTCTTAATCGACTTGCACCTGTTCCAAATTTCACACATACGTAACACCGGTTATACATGGACGCATTGGTTAAGACGCTTCATGATTTTTCGGAAAAAAAAGCTTTATTTATAAAGTACAATTTAAAACTTTACTTTCATGGAAATATATATTTATCTCTCGATAAATAAAGTAAGCAGACTCGTGCATTCTTCGTAATTTCCTTGCCGAATTACAGTGTTATATCCCCCATACCAATCTTCTGTCAATTACGTTTTCCCTGATTTATTAACAAATTTCATTTTGTTGATTCCACGGGGTGGAAACACATGAAAACTTTTAATTTGTTCTAACCCATAAAACTATTTAGAGCAAAAAAAAAAAAAAAAAACCTGAACAGTAGACCTTACTTTCTCGCATATTCACCATGCTTTAAACGACTTCAACACAACGTATCCTACTTAGAGTACTTCCTGAAAATCCCACCAGATGGCATATCGGTTAATTTTAATCGCGAATACTTTATGCACAAATGCACTGGACCTACAATTTAAAGTGGGATCCTCAATACTATGTGCCTCCACCGGGTATCGAACCCAGGATCAATGGGTTACAATGCGACGACGTTACCGCTACGCCATCCATATTTTTTTGTCAACAAGCCTAGACATAATAATTATTGTCTTTATGATTATGCCAGAATTTATTTATGAATATTCAATTTCAGGGGCTCATGTATACAATATTAAATACTGGAATGGTATTTACGAGTAAAATTCTTGGGATCCGGGTGTTAACTTTTATCTTCTTTTATTAAGAAATTTAGTAAGAATTTACTAAATAAACGGAAAGATGCATAATCCATGACGGCATTATGCGAACAAGTGTCGCTTCGGTGTGAAACTCTAGTGTCGCGTGTCACATGTCGTCTGTCGCTTTGGTTTTGGTGCAGAGGCGCCGACTTGTCAAAATTATTGGGGGGCTCTGATCACTGAAATAAATTAATGAATTACTCACTCTCTCCCTTTTTTAAGTTTTGATCTCAGTGTTCGGAATCACGTAAAAGCCCACGAATTCCTCAAAAATATCAAAATTTTTATTCACAGTTCTAATGCAGAATATTAATATTGTCCACGAATGGATATTTCACAAGTTTCGTCAACCATAATAGCAAAATATTCCCGACTTTTAATATCTGCTACCACGGAGCGCAAAACAGATCTCCCTAATATATCAATGACCTCGTTCTGAATGTCATGTTAGAGCCACTTGTAGCCCAAAAGTCTCATCCACTACCCTAGTTCACATCGTCTTTTGAAACTCTTTTTAGTAAAAATATTAACAATACTCATAATTACATACTTAGTATATAGTAATAAGTCATGTGTTTTGCTGTCTCTGGTCATAGCCCCCCCCCAGAGTTGATGGTTTAGCGGTCTCAGCCCCCCAAATTGATGGTCTAGAACATTTCAAATGTGTATTTAAAGTTAAGTTCATGTGGCACAATTCAGAGTAAACTTTACAAAAGAAGCAAAATAATACATTAGATCCTCTAAAGCAAAATTATTTGGGGGCTCAGCCCCAACATCGTTAATATTGAGGGGGCTCGAGCCCCCCCCCCCAAGCCCCATGCAGTCGGCGCCTATGTTTTGGTGTGAAATCTCCCATCCACTGAATTTCATCAACCTCTCCCTATTCAGACGCTATAGCATGGGCATGTTTGTAAGTGTCCTTCCATCACTTTCATCTAATCATCACTCATCGTCACGATGCCAAAAGCGACGCTAAATAACAACATCAAAAAATACAAATATAATCCATTTTCTCTGCCACCTCCTGGCCACAGTCTTTTTTATTTCTCTATGGATCTTCAACCGGAAGAGGTAGAGCGCCACCGGAAGTTCGCACAAGATAGAAATGGTCGCAGTTAGAAGTGTCAATATAATAGTGTTTTTGTTGTATTTTCCCTTTAACTTCCTTTGCATATGAAGTATACTGCCTGTGAAACACGTCAAGAATTCATTTTATGTGTGCGAATGTGACAGGTTAGTGAAAACTACACTGCAATTAGCGTAAACGTAGCTGTTTACATTGTGGGATAATCCCTCCCGTTTGTTGCATGGGATAAGGAATTATGTTTAGCGGCATTTATCGGGTTTAATTTGTAAGACAAATTGTAGTATGCACGATAGATCCAAAACGGAGAAGGAATATGAATAAAACTATATATATATTGGAGGGGCGAGGGCTGTTGGAATGTACTAGGTAATCCCAGGGATAATATAATAAATGGCGGTCTTTGTTATATCTTACTAGGGGTAGTAGGGAAGAAATTCATCCTAGCGGGTGGACGAGATTAGTTTTATCATTAAAGCCCTGATTTGTATGTAATTACATATTATATTCCTTTCTAGATACATACTTTGAACAGGAAAATGACAACGAATTATATAACTGACATGATTTTGCATAAGTTTTATGTTAAACATTTTTGCATATTTGCTGGGATATTACATATTTCCTAATTTACTTTACATAAAACAACATATTTCGGTATTTTTTGCTACGTTGATTCTTTTTCTTATATTTTCGATCTCTGAACATGATGATGAAAATTTGTAGCTCATGTGATGTCAGATTTCCTAATCAATGAGATGCATAGTGCGTACGGTCATCTAAAATTGATTGTCAAGTCGAAAGGCAGGCTGAAGACCAAAAAATACAAAAGATGCTTTTGTTTCTCCCCTTTTGGGGTTTTAAATTCACTTTATGCACAGTAATGCTAATCGGTACTGGACCTACGGTTTAAAGTGGGATTCAAACCACTATGTGCCTCCATCAGACATTGAACCTGGAACCCCTTGATTACAAGGTGACAACGTTACCACTACACCATCTTGTCTTCTTGAATCTGCCCCTACATTGACATATTCTACAATAGTTTGCAATGTGAAAAGTAATTAATAGGTAGTTGACAAGATTGGTTTCTTAAATATGTACACGTTGCTGTACTTTTTTGAGATTATGAATTTGATACAAAGGTAAATGTTTACTATCCTTCAGACACCTATAACTTCTGAGTTTCGTCAATTTTTGACATTTGTACTTACCTATCTGCTTCGCGGATAATTTTTTAACATGTATTCACGTTTTTTTGATCATTTTTTTTTTAAAAAAAAGTGTTTTTGTAACTGAAGAACGTACATTTCCGCAAATGGTTTGTGGGGCTATGTGTCAATGGTTCGTGGGGCTATGCAAGAATGGTGTGTGTGGCTACGCATATTTTTTTCGAAACCAATTTTTAACTATTGCAACCTATTGTGACCCTACCTAACCTAACCTTACCGGAAATGGTTCGTGGGGCTATGTATGAATGGTTCGTGGGGCTAGGCGTCAATGGTTGAATTTCCGCTATGAAACATTCCCACATCACACAAAACACCTTCCAGATGTTAGACAATACTACAGGAACTTATTACGGTAAGTAGTTTCTTCTGTAGAAATGAAGAAATCTGTCCGAAGGATAGTAAACTAGTACCGATACAAATTATGTCCTTAAAATGATGCTGAATATGTTCAAATAAAACAAATATCTAGCAGAATTCTTGAAATTTCTTGGATACTCAGTTATTATTAATATTACATATTCTTTGATACTACTTATTTATCTACAGATCCATTTGATAATACATATTTAGGTGCATGTTTTATCAATTATTGTACAATACCGGACCCCTCCTCGATTTTTGTAATATTTCACATACTCTCTAATTGAGGCCTCCTAATCACGAATTTGAAGTTAAAATTTGGCGGTCACGTGTAGAAATTGCAAAATAAGCAAAATTGAGTGGTCTGCGATTGGCACGATTGCTCATTATTTACAAAATTTTCCTGTAAGTAATGAGCAATATGCGCAGGGAAGTTTAACTGTATAATTTTATTTCGGACACTGCAATTTGTATTATTTCTTATAATAAACTGATAATTACATGTGGCATGGGTACAAGGTTATCACAGGAATGCCAGAATTTCAAATTCAGGCAGTGTTCTTTGATGGGGCAGTACCATGTTAGAAAAAACTGCCGAGTTTGTTCCATTCAATATCACGTGGTATCAATGGGTTCATATAAGGTAATGGCGTAATGAAATATCTATTTTGGAATGGAGATCTAAGCAACATCTCGTATAAAACTTAAAAGTCTTCCCACATAATTGTCATATTTGATGTTTACTCATTAGACAATTGGTTGAGTTATTTGGAAGGAATAGGATTGGACTTTGGTCTCAAGAACCAGTAAACGGCAGCTATACATTAATGACTAATAAGAACTTTGGCTGCCCAGTTTGGCAAATTGTTGTAGCACAAGTACAATTGTTCATGTGGCTCTCAACCAGTTGAACTGCCACGGTCTAGTATTGTTCAAATTGGAATGCAACATATTGTTTTGCCCAGAGGTAGCAATAGTTCCAATTTGGCATGGTATTGGTTGTCCAGCGAAAAGAATAGACTCTTGGGTATATGAGAACAGCGTTGCCGGTTGCCGCAGGGGCGAGTAACGGACCAGTTGGCAGTGAAAGTACAAGACCAAACAAACGTGCGTGGCGCTTGAATCGCGGGTACGTACAAATTGAAGAAATAAGTTCACGGTGAGCTATTATTAAAAACAAGAAACAAATTCACAAAATTACATAAACTGAAAGAATAATTCTTAATGAACTTACTTTTCTCTCACATGTCACTCCAGGGGGTTAATTCCTTCCATTGCAGAATCATCACCAGAATCATTTTCTTTAGTCAGATCATCACTCTCGCTGGAATCTTCACCCAAGTGGATTATTATCTGATCAACGTCATCCTGCAATTCATCTGCATTCCACATTTCCTTCTCTATGTCCACGACATGTTTTACGTAATTTTGCCAGTTTTCAACTGTTACTGTCTTAAATGATTCAGTGATTAAATTTTCAATGTCTTTAGTTTTGAATGTAGTGTTGTTACACTACGCACATAATGCTTAACCTGTGACCCGCATGCACTAAAGCGTATCGCGCTCCGTGAGATGTTGGATTTTTTAATCCAGTGGAAAGACCTGCCAGAAATGCTTGTTTTGCAGTTGTAATTGTCTTGTCTTTCCATTCATAATTGACTGAGGTTCCGGTGTTTACCCAGGATTCATCAGTGTAAACAATATTTCTATTTTCACGCCTAAACTTCCTAATCTCTCTTAAATATTTATGGTGAAGAGAAATTAAATCTTCTCTTTCCATTAACATGGATTTGTTGCCCCTTTTCTCATACGAAAGGCCAAGTTCTTTGAGAAAGACATGAAACGTTGATCTTTCAAAATTCGGTAATGTGGAGTCAGAATTAACAGCAACAAGAACAGAATTAAGTGTTGGGGGTTTGTTTTTAAAAAAGAATTCGTGAACTTTACGTCGCACAGCACTTCTGACAAAATCATTATATTTTACATTTCTACTTGTAATTGGCGATCTTTTCCTTGGTCGTTTCTTACCTGGTGTTTCAAGAGGACCTTGAGAAACCTCGCCCCGAATTTTATACACAGTAGCCCGAGAAACTAGAGTTGCTTTCGGCACTGGCTAACCAACTTACACTGCGATCCGGATTTTTCTGTTTTAAATAAACAAAAATATTCATTACTATTTGCCTTTCTTTACTTTTGAGAACCTCACCACACCTTCTCTTCTTTACACTACTTTCGCTCATATTTCAGTATTAAAACCAACGGTTTTTTACAGCACAACACAACACAACCCAACGCACAGATCCGCCACAGTCATTCCTTGTCGAAACCAACGGTCAGTCACCCTCTCCTTCCGTGAAATTTTGCCTACCGCAGTACTGGCTGAGGGGGTGGGGTGGAAAGCAGTCGACAACGCTGGGTTCACCGTTCCCCTCCGTTCACGTGCCCCTGCACAAACAAAATTAAAAACACGTGCTGCTGGAAGGAACTTTTCCTGGTCTGAAAGCTTAACCCGTTCCAGAATAGCATTTTGCATTCGAAAGAAAAGCAAGTGTGTGTTCACCTTTGCGCTCAGTAGTGAAAACAATATTTAAAAAGAGGGAGGATGTAGGGAAAGTAAAAGCCCATTTGAAGCAACAGTCTATTCTTTTCGCTGGACAATCTATAGGAATGAAAATGTAATTTCTGTAGTGCAGTGTTTTATTATTAGATCTATTGCATGTTGGTTGACTATGTTCTTTTGTGTGTGTCTTGTTATATTTTTGCCTTAGCCCTACTACTTTTACTTTAGAAAATTATTTATTCTCGTTCGTAATTTGGAAACTGCAATTATCGAACATCAGCAATTGAAACTTATTGCTGATAAAATAACTGTGGAAGCACATGAAGATGTAATTATTTTCCCATTTTTTAAAAATCCTTGTACCTCTGACTGTCACAATGTTATGTACAAACTCTCAAGAAATTGCATGTTGAAAAACACAATAAATCAACACATTACACTTATGTACTTAATTTGAAAAGCAATTTACAATTTACTTCATACAAATATTTGATCACCTCAACAGGAAACCAAAAATACTTCCTTCCTGGCTTTATAATAAAATGAATGCTTGTACTGCAGGTGGCACATGTGGCAGCCAAAGTGTTAAATAAAATTAACCTACACCGAAGTGCTATTCACCTTGTCTTTGGTTTGTCAGAGTTTGTTTATACTCAGGCTAAGGGGGCTAGAAATGTAGTTGAAATACTCGCACTGTCTCTCACTCATTTTCACGTACTTACTTTGTATTTTACATTTTACACTCGGATAAGCTAATTGGGATTAGAAATGCACTTTAAACACCCACCCACTCTAAAACTACCACAGCATAATTTGTGATGTGTTACTTCTTTTACAGTACGAAACCCGTATCGGGCATTTTGCAGCATTTTGTGTGTGACATGTTATGCATAAAATGTAAGATTCTAGACATGAGATTGGAATAAAATATTCATAACGGACTGATTTCATAGAATAATGAAGTTCTTTGCAGTGTCTGCTAACAAATGATAAAAAAAAACATGGGTATGATGACATAGCCTGAATGCACAAGAAGCATTCAGGGCTCGAAAAATCTCGGTTGCCATGGCGACTAAAAATTTCAGCCTGGCGACTGTGATCTTATGCTGTAATATTTATGAAATTTTGATGATTCTAAGTTCAAATTGCAGTACAGCGTAAGTTAGCAAATGATTTTTTTTAAATCAACGTTGTGAACATTCCAGAGACTCAGTAAAAATTTCTTACTCTTTGTCCCCCAACACCCCATTTCCTGTTTTCTCGAATGATTTAGCGATGTTTTGAATACTGTGATGCTCAGCTTCTTATACAGAGTGTTTAAAATTATCAGTTTTCTCCATACAGAAAATTTAGATAAATTAATAACTGGCGGAAGGCAGCGTTAAAATTTGTTCAGAAATGCACTTTTGAATGATAAAAATACGTAAGAAATTATCGAAGGGTCATAATTAGATGTTGGATGACTGATGCCATGTCAATCTGTCATTTGCTACCAACATTGGTCATGTGCAACATTTGATGGATTTTTTATTGGCAATTTTATGGGTTCAGTGAAAAAGTGCCATTTTTGGGACATATATGGCAATGCCAGCAGGTCGAAATATTGTCAACAGACGCATGCCACATGTGCCTAAGTATTGGCTATACATTTACGTGAAAAATTATAAACCAAGATTTTGTGCCGAAATTGGACTCTTGAGAGAATCCTAGTCTTCCTCTGGTTACACTGAATTCTCTTCGCTCACTTTCGATGCTACTATGCCTGTTCTTTTAATTGATTCAGCATGGCATATTCTTTGGAGCAGCGCATGTGCATTGCTGAAGAGTATTTTACTACTCATTCTTACACTCATGTGCAAGAGATTTTCCAAGAAAAATCCCCTGCTTCTGCTGTACCTCACAAAGCAACTGTTTTACGACTAGTCAAACACCAACAAATGATCCCACAAATTGTTAAGAGTTGGTATTATTATTGAAGATTAGCCACACACACGAGATGTACTACGTATAAATTTTCAGCAAAAAAATGCAGGCACGACCAGGACCCGAACCTGGGTCTCTGGCATACCATACGATTTCTTTAACCACTGAGCTACTGAGCCAGCCTCGCCTCGCCTGATTTGTCGCTGTCGCACCTGTGTGGAATCGTCTCTGCCAATGCTACCTTAACGGGAACTGTTGCCTTTGAAGCACAGTAGACTTCGACTGGTTCCTCCCAGCGTAGAGATGTTAACCTCTTAACATACAGATTTTATTAAAAAAATTGTTTCGATTTTAATGTAATTTTTTTATTACTCTGTTGAAATAATCAGTTAAGAACATTATATATGGTTATAATAATGTTGATTGTTGACAACTCAACAATGAGATACATGCGTCTGAAAAGCCCCTAAGATAAAATCCCGAGTATACTCGTGCTATCAATGAGTAAAATATTACCAATAGAACTTGTTAAAAAATCAAGGTAAGTTATTTTAATAATCAAAATAAACACAAAATAGCACTGAAACACTAATTAGTGAACTTGAAAACAATTGTTTATATTATAGGGACTTTGTCATTAGTCCTAAAACGTGTATAAATGTACCCACTAAATGTGAAATACATTGTTTATATGTTACTGACTGTGTGATAAGCCCTGAAACATGGATCAATGCACAAAGCTACACTGCATTCCTCACACATGTATCTGGATTCTCTTCTAGCCTTTTCCCCTCTAGCATCACGCACACTGTCTGGCACTTGCAAAGTCAGTTTCCGATGAATCTGACACATCACTTTCTTCTGAACTTTCTTCATGACTTTCTTCGGAGCTATCTGAACCGTTAAACTGAATATCAAGCTCTTCTTCACTCTCCATTTTCACATAAGAAGAAGAATACCACCAAGAAACACGGAAGAAAACAAAGGCACCCTAACTGACTTTCTCACACCTATGCCGTAGACGAAAATAAACATCAAAAGAAGGAGATTAGTGACATCTACCGGAAAGACAAAAAAACAACAACTTCAACAGCACTATTAGTGACATCTACCGGAAAGACAAGTAAACAACAACTTCAACAGCACTATCTAGCGGAAACATGCAGAAACATAGAAAAACGAGTATAATCGTCCTTTTAAAATGTGTACGGATAAAAAGAAGTTACCCCGAATATACTCGGGATATTATATTTTCGTGGAAATTAAAAACCCGAGTATACTCGGGCTTTTATGTTAAAAGGTTAATGCATTTTTCGCTGAAAATTTCTACGTAGTACATTTCCTGTGTGTGCCTGATCTTCAATAATTAACATCTCTATGCTGGGAGGAACCAGGCAACGTCAAAGTCTGTTGTATTTCAAAGGCAACAGATCCTGTTGCGGTATAGTGGAACCACAAGGAAAGAAACCTGCGCAGACCCCATCGCGCTGGCGGGTGGGGGAAAAAGACAGGAGGAAGAAGCCTTCAGTGTCGCCAACGTCAGTGTTGCCAGACCTATTGATTTCTCGGTAGGATTCCATAATAAACTATTGCTATGGCACCTCCGACGGCCAGCTCAAAAACACGTTTCCTGCTCATCTTTACTTGAACATGGAGGGGAGATGTGGAGTGGAACTCCACTCAGCCCTGAAAAGTGCTGTTTGAACTGTGAAATTATGTCAAACGCTACTCAATTGTGCTAGGACATAATTATCATTATTTTATTACTTTTACTACATTACTATTTTTAGATGGCTGTATTTTATCCCACCCTAAACTCTATTTTTATTTTAGTTATTTTACGCCGCTTTTGTGCCTCTACGGGTAAGTACGACAATATGGATGAATGAAAAACTGATGAAATGGATGAAGTGACACAAACACAGTGAAACGTCCTTGCCTTACGAGGTAGAAACACTGACTTCGTAGCGTGGGCAAATTATGTTATACATGTATGCGTTTGTGGGTGTGTGTGTGTATTTCTAGCAGATGGGGAGGATGGGTGGCACCCTAGCATAAGCATTGCTATCTTGAATTATTGAGGAAGACATGCTGTCTAATTCACCAAATATATTTCACATACGTAATGCATTTTTTCATTATGGTGCAGGACGCGTGCCCACCCCTATCGATAGCTGCACACGAACACCATCAGAAGGCAAATTGATTTGTTATTGTTAGCATTCGACTTGAAAGATTGTGGAAAATCGCTGACAACGGAAGGCGGCACGTTAGCTTCATCTGTGAACACAACTTTCTACCATTTCCTGTCATAAAAATTCCTCGCGATAATAGAGGCATCCCAACCCCTTGTGTCGATGCTGAGAAAGGGCAAATTTGAGGGTGTTTTCCACGCACCCTCTAACCGGAAAATGCGGAAGAGATGAAAGATGTTGGTCGGTTCCTTAGGGCGGTTTACTTTCTTTTGTTTGAAACATGTCCACTCCTGAAATGGAGATCTTCGGTATATTTTCGCCAAACACAGGGTGCTGGGTTAAGCACCATTGTTACAAAAGTATCTGTGACGTTTACACCGTAAACAATGCGCGCCACTCCCCCTTGCCCCCCCCCCCCAGTGCGCACAACTATGCCGCCCTTCCCCCCCCCAAGAACGTCGTTCATCCTCTTCTATTAGATCATCGGATTTTGTAGCAGAACTTCTGGTTTCCAAGGAACAATCTCCCGAATTTTTCAAATCTGACCTGGCAACACTGCCCTGAACACCGATAACGGCAGGGAAGTTGCGCGAACGCTTTGGACGGAAGGTTTTTTTCCTTGTGGTCGAGCTATAACACTGGCAGAGAAGATTCCACGCAGGTAAAACAGCGACAGACAGCAAAAAATCAGGGGAGGTCAGACTGGCTCAGTAGCTCAGTGTTTTTAAATTGTATTTGAACAGCAAAAATAATCCACATTAACACAGTCATGTTTAAATATGTTTCTGAATTGCATTTAAGTGCAAAGTTAGCATTGCTTTTGTCCTCTCTTTTCAGGTGACATTAGCCAAGAAAATGGCAGGCCAACAAATTTGTTTAAAGTGGAACAGCTTTCAAACAAATATTGTGACCAGTTTCGAGCACTTATGGGAAGAAGAAGGCTTGGTAGATGTTACTTTGGCCAGTGATGGTCAGTGCATTCGTGCCCATAAAGTCATTCTGTCAGCATGTAGCCCATTTTTTAGAAAAGTGTTTCAGGTAAGGAATATGTTTTATTGTTGCTTTATGCCAAAATTCTTACAGCAGGGTGCTAATTTCTTCATTTTGTGCGTGATACTTCTACATAATATGAATTTTCTGCATGTATAAATGTAGATGTTAAAGTTTTAAAGTGTATCATTACTGATTTGATTGCTGGTATGGCAATAGCGTAGTAGGAGGTGTCTTTTAAGTGATCTGCTTTTATCATTGCAGCAATTCTTTTCTTCATTTTTCTTTCCGATACAGAAGTTTTATACACATGTATAAAACTCCTAATTCTGTCTCTGATGTTGATTTTTCATTGCCGTCCCATTGTGAAATTTTGCACACAAATAGTCAATTGATATCTTCAAATCATAAATTTAAAAAAATAAAAATAAACATGGTGTTTCTGAAATTTTCAAAAGAACATTTTTTCAAGTTTCTTAAAAATTACAAAATCCAAACACCACTGTCATGTTGCATTTCAAATTAAAGCCCACTAAAAGCAGAAGAGAATGACTCCAATTTGAGCTCTCTAGGTCAAATAGTTTTTTTATCTACAGCTGTTTAAAGATTTCAAAGTGTCATCAAATTTTGGGATTTTAGCTTTTTTGAAAGTCAATAACTCAAAAACTAAGAGCATAAAAAATCTGAAATTTGGCAGTTTTTGTCCTCTTGATAAGTGCAATGTATAAGCAAAAAATCTAAAAATCTGAATCCTTAAGGTTCAAAATTATTTTTTATCGATTGATTTGACATGGAATGAGCCTTTGAATAATATATTTGTTGATGTAGACATTCAACTAATATTAGTCAAAACTTGAATTGACTCTGTTTATGACTAAGTCAAACTATACTTTTATTACTTTGAGATTTTTCAAGTCTACAGTTCTAACTAAGATACAAACTATGGTATTAAAATATAGAAGGTGGACCATTTAAGTTGATAATGCAAAGTATCTCACAAAGCATTTTTGAAAGAAACATACATTTTGTACAAGTGTAAGCTCATTGCATGAAATAAACCAGGGAATAAGTATATTAAAATAATAATTATAATTCCATTTTAAAAATTGAAATGTCCTCCTAGTAAAACATGCATACTGACATTCACTTTCCCCCTTAAAGTCAATTAACTTTTATTTGGAACATTTCTCTTGAAAATGCTTCGTTTGTGAGAAGAGAATAAAACCTGGGACCTGTTACTACAAGGTGAGAGTGTAAGAAAACCCGTAATCAGAGCTCTCTCAGCTGAAGGCATTGAGTTTCTGGACTCACGATGTTGTCTCCAAAGGTTTTGGGTTCAAATTCCACGCTTAATTTGTGTCTTCGTGAGTGCTCTTCATCAGTTTTATTTAATCATCACTCATTCTTATCATGAATAGCCAAATGTACCAGAAAAATGATGCTAAATAACAAAATTACAAATAAAAGTACTGGGTGGGGATTCAATGCAGCCCTTTTGAGTAATTACCAATATGAAAGCAAGGGTTATTATCTGTGGCAAGTAATATGACGATGTAAATGCACTTATTTTGTGTAGTGGTATATCAATAGGACAACAATTTGCACCAGGATGCCTTGGAATGGCCACTGACCTGTGCATTACAAGAAACTCTCAAAATCTTTATGCATGTCCCTTGAGAAAGTACAACAAACAAAATAGCAACATGAATGACCAAAACTGGAACATCCTTTCCTTTTAATTTGGCAACTGTGGTGCTGTACCATGTAGTGGAATTTGCCATAATCAGAAAGCTATATTTTAAAAGTTACTTTGCTACAGCTACTCCTGTACATTAGTTGCTACTTTCTTACTTTTGTGCTGCTATTTGATAAAAATAAAACCACATGGATATTCAAAGGAAACCCTTAGCAGTAGTTCTTACTACTAGTTAGTAGATTTATCATCATGATGTCTGTATATTTTTATCTGAGTATCTGACATTTGGATTATCCAGGTATCTGTCAACTGTATGTCTGGGTATATCCCATTTACATATTTGGGTATCTATTCTCTGGGCATTTAGTTACATGCCAAACACATGTTTAAGTCTCTGTATATTCAGATAACTGTTCACTGGATTGTATTGATATATGCCATTGGTGTATCAGGGTATCTATAATGTGGGTTGTCCTGATTGCCATTATCTTGTAATAGACTTATTTCTTTATGAACCTTGTGCACAATTAATGGTTATTGTCAATAATTGTTTTGCGCTGTTGCCACAAACCAAATTTTTGCTCAAAATGCCAAGAAAACCAGCTACAAGATTTAAGAATTTTAAAGCAAAATCTACAACCACAGCTACAATTTTAAAAATATTGCCCCGTTACAGGTACAAATTTTGTAGCTAGCTACAATTTACCACAGTCACTAGGCTTTTCAAGAAGACTCTACTGCTTCAGTTCACAACAATATATCCTCTATTTCAGTAGTTGATGGTTTGTCAGAAATTAGTTGTCTTGGGTTTTTAATATTTTGAAATGTAGTCAGCTGATAGTTCTGCTGATATTAATTGAATGACTAATTTGAGTAATAAGAGTTGACAAATGTTCATAAGTAGAGTTATGCCGAGCCAAAAGAGATATAATTCATAATTCTACTCTATGAGATATTAAATTTAATTTAGGGTAGTATTTAATTTCAAATTATGTGCCGGAAATGCACCCAGGGTTAAAGCTAACACTGTTGAAATATTTCTGTTGTTTAAGGGTTGCACATGTCTCGAGTAGCTTGAAACATCACCAGTGCTCTACTGGTGGTATGTGCGTGCAAAGCCATATTTCTTGCAGAAATTGAAACAGATCTAAAGCTTGTACAGAAAAATATTATTTTACAAATCTTTGATGATTTTAGTTAGAGGTGCACGATTGTCTGAATATGTTAAAGTTTTATATTTCACACAGCTAGGAAGAATAAATTAATATAATGAGGATATATTAACAATGTTGCTTCAATTTCGCTTCATTTTGTTTCTTGAAAGATTCTAATGCTTGCAAAATAAGTTCACGAAGCCAGAATTCATCCTAGACTGAATTGATTAAAACAGAAATTATCTAATTGTCACATTTTTTTTTATTTCCAGAGTAATCCTTGCCAGCACCCGGTGATCATTTTACAAGATGTCCATTTTTCAGAATTGGAGTCTCTCCTGTGCTTTATGTACAAGGGAGAAGTTAATATTGGACAGGAAAACCTCCCTGCTCTACTAAGGGCTGCAGAAACCTTACAGATTCGAGGATTATCAGGAGCTTCAGAACAAGTGAAGGAAAAGGTATGTGTTTACTGGATGGGGACATTTGCACACGCTTCAGATTATACTCAATTTTGTTTCAACTAGTGAGAACTAATAAATAGCAAGTTCTCAAAGTGTATCTGCTATTAGGTATCACCCTCACTGTAATGAAGTACAGCGTGGTAGGATTACGTGTGACAAGACGAGGTGTGTAGTGCCAGGCATTCAGTGACTTCACTGGTACAATGAAACATGTAAATGATCTGTTACACAACACAAATGTAATATAAAACATAAGCGAGTTACTAAAGATATATCTGTGAAACTTACTTGTAAATGTTCTATTAATTTCAGTGGCCTCTGCCACCATCCACTTGAGAACTCGATGCTTTACTATTAGGTTGACTTCCGGTTCCTGTTGTTGTTTCCTCGACTACCGCTAGGGGTGCTCGTGTAGGCATTTCGTCTGCTGCGCTTGATGGGTTTGAGTTGTTGTAATAGCGGGACCCAAACATGATGAGCCTGACCACTGTCGATGTTCAGCTCGTGCGGAAAGTGCATAATTGCATGCTTCTCTTTGATTTTGGTGTCGATTAGGGTGTGCGATGTGTCCCTAACTGAAACTTTTTGGATCCTGTGTTTATTGAACTTGAGGTGCCTTGCTAGTCCGGTAGTGGGTTGGGATTTTTTTCATCACTAACATATCTGATGGATCTGCCAATGTAGTGTGAGTTGCACTCACACCGGGCATCATATACACCTGGGTTGTGTAGTGGGGAAAGGAATGATCTCTTGTGTTTACTTAGGGCACTGGCTACTTTGTTCATTGGTTTGTGTGCAAGTTTTATGTCACATTGTTTCAAGGTCTTGACTAGGCAGTTGGATGTAGTCTGGTGGTAAGGGAAGGCAATCCATTTAGCTTTATCACTGCTGGCTGGGTGAAGTAGGTTAGGTTGGCATACTTGCATTTCTGCTGCTGCACCATGTAGAGAGTTGATGTACTGTGTATCCATTTTGAAGTCCTATGTCCGTCACTATGGTAACTTCTTCCTTCAAATCATCTTCACTTGAACAGTGAGAGAAAGCTCTTCTGTAGAAGTTAAGCCATACATTGGCTTTATGTTGGGGTGGGTGGTTGGAAAGGGAGTGGATGTACTGGTTCCCTGCCCCTGGTTTTCTATAGACCATGGTGGTGAATTTGTTGTCCCTTCTTTTTTTTTGATGGTTAGATCTAGGAACTTAAGGATGCCTTGGTTTTCCCGTTCTATTGTAAATTTCAACATGGGGTGAATGTTGCTAAGTTTTTCCATGAGTAGATCTATTTCCTCTTCCCTTTTGAAAATGACCAACGTGTCATCTGCATATCTGCCATATCGTAGGTATTGGAGTTCTGGTGAGTGAAGAATATCTTTCTCAGCTAGGTGCATGACAATGTTTGCTATGGGAGCGGACAGGGGGTTGCCCATGGCCAAACCTTCTGTTTGTATGAAATACTTGTCTTGAAATTGAAAATAGTTGTGCCTGAGGCAGATTTCCAATAACTTGGATGGATACCTCTCAGACACTTCCACTGGTGAGACCTTATTGGCAGAAAGCCATCTTTCCACTGAGGTGAGGGCTAGGTTGATTGGGATGGAGTTATACATGTCAACTATATCTATGCTGGCAATTTTGGCATGGTTGGCTTGTACTATTGATGTTATTAGTTCTTTGGCATCTGTGGTGTTTCGGAAAACGTAGGTCAGTTTGTGATTGTGCTCAGAGATTTTCTTTTTTAGCCACTTTGTGAGGTGGACCATTGGTTGGTTGAACCCTGCGACGATGAGGCGCATCGGAATCTCCTGTTTGTGCATTTTGGAATGTGATAAGCTATTGCGGGAGATGGGTGGATGTTGAGGAGAAGTTGGCAGTCTTCCTGGTTCAGCATTACACAACCTTCAACTGCACGCTTGATTATGCGTTTG